>NC_091127.1:103776742-104099923 GCF_040183065.1 Periplaneta americana | reverse complement strand
GTCCGATACATCTCACTCACTCTCAAGCAGTTTTATTAATATCTGCCAATGAACTGAACTCCCGGTATTACTCGACCAAGGCGAGTGGAGCCGCGGGCGTAATGTGAACTATCGCGATGTGACATTACGAACGCAGGAGCAGTAGCGCCTCGGCTCCGAGCTGCAGGACTCCACTGGCCTCGGTCGAGTAATACCTTCATATAACACTGCTCCTTAAGATCACTGTAATCGGTGGTTGTCTTATGCTGAATGTAAACAGGAACTACAGTACGTAGACCAGTAGTCACAATCCTATGTGCACATAACTTGTTTTATTGTTCAGTTCCGAACCTCCAGCCCTGGTCATCTCCTTTCGTTTGTATACAATGCAGAATTTACTTTGAATTATCTTTTTTT
Source organism: Periplaneta americana (assembly GCF_040183065.1). Taxonomy (NCBI): domain Eukaryota; kingdom Metazoa; phylum Arthropoda; class Insecta; order Blattodea; family Blattidae; genus Periplaneta; species Periplaneta americana. The sequence goes on along the minus strand of NC_091127.1, from coordinate 104,099,527 downwards.
TTTTTTCTTTTAGTACACTCAGATCATTTGCCAATTTTTGTTCTTAGGGACTATGTACCTATTTTATCTTATAAATTTCATCAACGAATATAAATATGGAAGTACTTTCTTTTCTGTCCTAAAAGTTTGTTGGTCGAATTTTGTAACAACCTGTAGGTACAAATTTTCAATCTTTCGTTAACAACAACTGTTTACATTCAGATTTCAATTGAACTTCTGTTCCCAAGTTGTCATTACAATCTACCACCCCACTGTCGCTTAGAAATATCTATAATTTATAATGCACAAAACGCACTGACAGCACCGACTGTACAATGCGCTTCCATTAATGCCAATCTCTTGAATAATTTCCAGCATCGAGGAAATTTCCATTACTGTCGCCAAACACTCCTGTGAGTTTGCAATTCAGGTAGACAACAAACAGCTCAACATAAGTCATTAAACATTTATGGGGCAATGGCTTTAATATTAAACTTGCATCATATAAGACAGTATTTCAACAGAAACTGTATTTCAGCTATAGAAAGATTCACAATGATATGAGAATATGAAGTAGGAAAATATATTTACAATACATTTAATACACTCATTTTATGCAAACAAATTCCTATTACGTAGGTCTACATGTATCAAACATAAGCTGTCCAAACTTAGGGTGACCAGACGTCCTCTTTTGTCCGGACATGTCCTCCTTTTTAGACCTTTGTCCGGGGTCCGGGCGGACTTTTTAAAAATCAAGAAATGTCCTCTTTTTCGTAATTTGTATGCCTGATATTTTGAAATTATCTGATTTGACGCCTTTTTCAAGTAATTTGTCTGTAGGTGGCAGCAACATCGACGGAATATACTGTTTGCCAACGATCATAATTCTCTTTGCGCCTCCTTGTTATGGTTGTTGCTCACAGGTAAATCGAGAGATCGAGGTGCAAATATAATTCTAAATAGATATTTTGTGTTCTCTTTAATAATTATAGTTCCCTTGACTTTCGTACGTAACTGTAAAACCATTATTATTAAGTTTTTTCGTAATTATTTTGTAATAAAATATATATTAACATACTTTTAAGCACGACATAGACCTAAGTTTGTACTGTAAATATTTTGTAATGACGAAATTTAAATTATAATATAGGCCTGAGCCTAAATCTAAGTACATATTTTGTCCTCTTTTTTTTTTCGAACAATGTTCTCCTTTTTGAACGTTTGTGCCCTCTTTTTTATCGATGTGAATCTGGTCACCCTACCCAAACTACACTATACAATATATCTAAGTCAAAGCAGTCGACAAACGTATTTCAAATTGAGACGATTGCTCGCATGAAGACTATATTTATGGACTATACTGTATCAATTTCAATGTCCATGTACTCTTCTTGTATCATCATAAGAGTTGAAGGCCACCGGCGTAGCTCAGTCGGCAGAGGCGCTTCTATTCCGATCCGATCTGCAGTCGGGCGTGAGTTCGACTCTCGCTTGGGCTGATTACTTGGTTGTTTTTTTTTTAGAGTTTTTCAACCGTAAGGCGAATGTCAGGTAATCTCTGGCGAATCCTCGGCCTCATTTTGCCAAATAGGCCTACTATCTCGCTATCACCAATTCCATCGACGCTAAATAGCCTAGTATATGATACAGTGCCGTTAAATAATGAACTTATAAAAACTCAGAGTACACCATGTCGCGTCTGCTAGAACACTAACCTTCTATCCAGGTGGCCCGGGTCAGGTCTGGATGAAATTTGTGGTGGAGAAAACAAACGTGCAGAGGGATTTTGTCGGGGTACTCTCGTTTCCTCTTTATCCAAACAATATTCTCCACTTCCCCCTCATTTCATCTATCATCTTAATTTCATTCAATCTTCGCATCCCTCCAAATAAGTGTAATTTTAATAACTGAATCCTGGCTGAAGCCAACCTTACCATCTTCCCTTGTGAAGTTAGATGGCTACACTCTTGTTCGAAATGACTAGGGATCGGAAGTTGAGGCACTAAAAATGGTGTTTTAGGCTCCTAAAAAGGCACTAAAATTTGTATTCCAGCCACCTAAAAGGCACTAAAATAAAAATTTAGGGAAAATTAACCACTGAATAATTAATTTCGGCTATTTCCTTACACGATTTTTAATTAAATGCCAGTATTCGCTTTTTTGTTCATTATGTATACACAGCAAATTAACATAACACTGCATGACCATTTAAAAAATTAGATAAGTGGTATTTGTCCTACAGAATGTTTAATTTAGTGTGCACTTATTCGTCTCCATGTTCATAATTTGAATGACAGTACAAAACAAGCAACTTTTCAAGATTAAAATACTCGCTCTTGTGACGTCTATTGGACAAAATCTGTTTATATGCCGAAAAGGATCTCTTAACATGCACTGAAGTGACTGGAACGTGCTTATACAGTACCATCCTGACTACATTAGATCCCTAAGGAAGCTCACCACCTGTTCCACTTAGAACTTTATGCTCGACCATGCCGAAATGTAGTAAGTATACACCTGGTAGCAGCCCTTTAATGGACCTCATTAAAGTACACCTATTCATTAAAGTTCAGGTTTTTCACCAATCAGAAAGTACCATTGTAGCAATATGAAAGCGTAAGTATCGATTATTCTCGGATATACAATCGAAAGACAACTAGCGAAACGTCACAGAGGCTGGAAATCCAATACTGTCGCAGAAGGTTATGTTCTGTTACTATAATAATTAGCGTTAATTGTAAATAATATTCAAATAAATTCAATTTGTCATCTCGTTTTTCAATGTCTAAATCAATTTCCAGGTTATATCAAGATTAATGTTCGTTTTACTCTCTAGATTATATCAAGGTCAATGACATTTGTTCCTCGGAAAAAATTAATACTTTCGCGTCTGCGCACATCTCACAATTTACGAGATATTGCACAAGGTCACTTCCGCTCCCCAGTCAGATAAGAATAATATGAATACTTATGAATAATTTCAAGTTAGAAATATGGTCGAGCATAAAAAGTCGTATGAAACTTGCCTATAATGGTATTTAAGACGCTCGTATGAAAATTATGAAACTCGCTTGCCCTTGTTTCATAAACATACTCGCCTCTTAATTACTACCATTATAGGCTCGTTGCATAATGTACTATTATAGGCAGAATTAATGGTTTCATATCCAGGATTTCTTGAAACAACACTTTTATCTTCTCATATATTTGAGCAGCATACTTGCCAGGAGCTAAACATAATCTGTTCTTTGCATTCAAAACCAGGGACATGGATTCACAAAATGACAGACTGCTGGATTCCAGTTGTTGAATGGTATCTGCTACAAAAGTGAAATGTGCATGGATATATGCTAAATCTTCTTTAAGTACTTTTTCTTGAAACACACACTGAGCTTCTTTCATTGACGGAGAATCATTCTCTGAAAATTCCCTAACAATTAGTGCTATTTGTTCAAAGTTATTCGCATAGTGTTTTACTGCTCTCAACCATGTCCCCCACCACGTAACAATAGGTTCAGGGGGTAGGGGAGTATCAGGCAACTTCTCTCTAAATACAAAGATAATTCTAGACTGTGTGCTTCAAGTAGATACGTCGTCTATGTTATGCAGGAGAAGGGTAGATAATAAAATAAACCGCTATCTGAACTCAAGACGGTGATTGGTCGATATGAACGATGGGTCTAGTTACGTAGAGGGCCTTAAGAATTCCATCACAATAGGGTGTCCGAAATATTTGTATATTATAAGAACTATCAGTTTTTTTTCAATTTCAAACAAAAAAATTAATAATGAGTGCTGTTAACTATATATGCCTATACAGAAAAGGGAAAAAAGAACAAATTAAAACAAAAAAAGGCAAATGTAGACAATATAAAACTTCACCACAACATTTGATTTTTCTTGATTCGTATACACAAATTAACAGCCTTAAAATAAGTATATTCAAACAAAATAGGCATTTTCCTAAACTTCCGATCCCTAGAAATGACAGAGTAGGCAAGGGAGGAGGAGGCGTAGCCGCTTACATTAGATATGAACCTAGGGTTATATGCCAGTGCGCTTCTGAATACTGGGTCGTCCAGAATTCCTTTTTATTGAAATTCAAACTAGGGTACAGAAATGTTTGATATGTGTTATATATGAGTCATTCCACGTCAAATCGCACAGCAATAAAACACGACCTTCTCGGAAATGGTCGAATTTTTTTTCATGAATTCCAAACATCAAATAAGCAGACCCGTTTTTTTTATTTTCACAATTATTAATTATTTGTGTAGTTATGAATATTTGAAGTTACGCAAATTATGCGCGCACTGTTACATAAACTCGCTTGGAACTCTGTGTCTACATATAATTGAGATTTGCGGTTTGGCGCATTTGAAAGACGAAATACAACACTTTTTATTACTTTAGGCCTATCACAAATAAATTTAAAATTTGGCCTATTTTTTTAATCGTTTCTTTTTCAAAGCAAAATTACTATATTAAATAACCAAGTTAAAAATCTGAAAAAAATATAGACTTGTTCGCTGATGTATTATCTGTAAACTACTGCATTTATAAATATGGGATCGGCACCCATACATTTGTAACAATTTATTTTCCGGAGGCATGCACGCGCTCGCGATGCCCAGCTAATGAACTGCTTGCAGCCATAGGCTAGAAGGCTGCCCGTGGAAATTCCCCGTTGCATCTGATGTCACCATACTAATCATCAAATGATTAATACCTTAAGGAACAGTAAATATCTTATCTAAAATTATTTTATTATTGTCAGATCTGCTAAGAGGGGAAGCCCTTCACAGTGTTCTATGTTTATACTGTAATATAGCCAAGTGTTTGATGATAGCAAGGCTGGGTAAGGCAGTAAACTTTATGACAGTAAACAGATGGCAGGAGAGAAAAATAATCAGTTTGGGTTTGAATTTCGCGCAGTGACGTGACTTCTATACAACATGAGTGATGGTAAAGATCGCGTAATATATAACAAGTGTTTAAATCCATTTACCTTCCTAATCACTTTTAAAAAGAAAAGTACACTAAGACGCGTAAGTCGCGACTTATTGATAAAGCTCAATTTAAAGGAGTCTTTGAGTGTGCAAATATGTGATTTGTTCCGTAAAAATAAATCAATTTCCGCATAGGTCAGGTGAAATTATATGTGAGGCCGGTAATTCTTGTGATATTAATAAACATGAATCAAATGAAAGTGCGGACAGAGAAAGTGATTATCCCAGTACTTCTTCTAGCAGTTCTATGGCTACAGTGCTAGAAATCAGTACTATTGAGGAATTAAACAAGAGTTTGATGTCAATAGAATCCCCTATCAAGAAAAGAAAGATACAACAAAACGATACCCCCGTGAAAAGTTTCAAAAGTAAAAGGCTCCCTAGCATGTTAAATTTTTCATGTAGAAGATGCATCATCATCCATTCAAAAGTCAGCCATATTTTATTTTTGACGGAATGCAAAGAAAGGTACAACCTGAAAATTACATAGTTATTGCAGACTTTTCTGAAACTTATTCATTTGCAATACAAGATTCAATACAAGGTGCGCATTGGAACATATGCCAAGCCACAATACAATACAATTTTAATTTTACTTCCTACTTTATATTATTTTATATTGTCTTATAGGCGTATTAATATTATATCAGAACTGTGGCCGAACACGAGCGCTGCTCATTCGGTCTCAAATTTTGTTAATACTACTGCATCTCCTTTTTTATATTGTTGTATTATTTTATTTCTATTTCTCTTGTTTGTAAATATATTTTTATTCTGTATATTTAAATAAATAAATAAATAAATAAATCCCTTCGTACTATATTTCAAAGGAGATACAGAAATTCGTTACAAAAATAATGTCATCTCAGAAACCATGAAACATGACACCGATCCCTTTCACTTTTTTCAATCCGAAGCAATCAATTTCTTAAAGCAAGAATTCAACGATATGAAAAAAATCATCTACTTTTCCATTGGATCAAGTTCACAATACAAAAAAAAAAAAAAGAAAGAATTTTAAAAATAATTGCTTACATGAAGACGATTATGGAATTAGTGCTGAATGACACTTCTTTGCAATGTCGCATGGTAAAGGTCCATGTGTTGGCATTGGAGATACTGTTAAAAGACTTGCCACGAGAATTAGCCTATACAAGATCCTATAACAACACCAAAAAAAACTGTTTGATTAGTCACAAAAAACATTTCTAACGTGTCATTTATATTTTGTCCATTCAATAAGCACAAAAACCACACTGAAAATTTGCAGGCCATAATCTAAAACCAATAACTGGTACATTAAAATTATATTCTTTCATTCCGTTGTCAAAAACTGAAGATTTAGTAAAACAATTTTCTTTCAAGAAAGAAAGTAGGCGAATGAAAATTTAAAGTGTGAATGAAAAGAAACATTTGAAAAGCATAATGTACAAATTATTTGAAGATATCATAATAAGTAAATTAGCAGTGTTTCCTCGAGTAACTTGATCCGTACTGGGTGTAATGTTGCAACGTTCAGTCAATTATCCAGCGCCGATAAACCTCTTAGCGCGCTTTAACGCTTCCCGTCCACTGCTGCTGCGCCGACCGTATGACATTCTGTCATAAGTAATTAAATTTCCATTAAACTATTGGAGATCCCATTCTGATTTTTTCTGGAATTATTACGAATACTTCAGTGCACCTACTAGGCATTTTTTTATATTTTTAATAGGGCTATTTCACATTGATGTATATGTTTTAAAAATTGAATTATAAAAAGATATTTGAAATAATTATATCAAAATTAGTTAGTAAATATTTAATAAAAGACAGTACTTCAAGCTTTTAAATGCATTTTTCAAAAAAAAATTAACATCAATATCGTTAGAAATATGACGCTTTAAATGTTGCATTGTGCGACATTTTTAACGAATTTTAACATGTAATATTTTAAAAACATGTGGACTTAGGAGGAAATAAAAATACACTTGTTGGTTTATGAGACCCATAGAGTTGGTAAAAAAAATATAAACGCAATTAGAAATATGAAGGTCAAAATGTGTATAATTTTGTGCGATTTGACGTGGAATGACTCATATATAGTCCCTAAATTAGTTATCTCTGTGATCTTGAAAATTCTCTTATAGACAATCTACCTTTCTATGAACACGTCATTCTTATGGGTGACTTCAACACTAGCCTCATTATTAATTATACTTCTGCTCACAGCTTAAAAATATCTTCCATTCTTGTAATCTATTCTCCCCCTCCAACCTACACACCATACCAGCACATCAAACACTCTTCTAAACTTAATTGTAACATCGCAGCCACAGAGAATACTGAAACATGAACAGTTAGCTGTTCCTGGTTTATCTGCACATGATTTAATCTTTGCTGAATACTCATTGCACTGCATTTAACGTACACGGCCCTAAAAATATAGACGTCACAAAGCTTACAGCTGACGCCATTCAACTTCCCTGGAGTTCTATCTGGAACCTACGTATCGTAGATGAAAAAAATGGACATTTTCAATTTAGTAGTATTGCAGCTGTATGGTAAACATGCACCTACAAAAACAAAGCGTCTGAAGCGCTGTCATGCACCATGGCTCATCGAATCAATTCGTGATCACATGAGTAGGAGAGATGAAGCCTTTCGTAAATTTAAACGCAATAGAACTGATGAAAACTGGCAAATATACAAGCAAATTAGAAATAAAACCTCACATATGATATGTAACTCCAAATTCCGACACATCCATAGCCTAATCGAGCCCTCCACAAATGCACGTGAACTATGGAACACCTTACGACAAATGGGGATAGGACAGAATAAGACGCCAACGGATCCAATCAACATTCCTCTAGATGTGCTTAATGACCATTTTACATCCGCTTCCACACACATCCCGATATTGACCTGAAACAACAAGCCATCGATGAACTTTCAACCGCTCCTGTCCCAGACCGCGACAAATTTTATTTCACTAATGTCACTGATCTAGACATAAAAATAGCACTACAAAAGATTAAAACTAAAGCTCAAGGCACAGATCGCATTAATATTTTGATGTTAAATTGGATTTTAGATATAATTCTCCCTCCTTGTCTCACATCTTCAACGCTTTCCTCATCACCTCTACCTACTCACAACAATGGAAATACGCACTCGTTCATCCACTCCCTAAAACTGCCAAACCAATGATTCCAAATGACTATAGACCAATCAGCATTCTTCCCACACTGCCTAAGGCCCTAGAACGTATTGTTTACAACTAGATGACTGCTTACCTTGGTACACACAATCTACTGGACACCTGTGAATCAGGTTTTAGAAATAACCATAGTACGAATACTGCTCTACTTAAGATCTCTGAAGACATCCGTGAAGTTATAGACAGACGTGAAATTACTGCATTGACACTAATTGACTTCAGCAGAGCTTCTGACACTGTAGACCAGCCGTGGCGAAAGTGTGATCGTGCGCCGAGCCACTGTGTAACCTGCAACGTGCATAGCACCTATGGAGGGAGGCGGACACCCGAAGGGGAAGTGAAGCAACTGTCTGACTTATTAACGGATTTTCATTTTCCTTACATCAAACACTGAAAATAATTTTATACAGTATAAGGTTACAAACTAATGTTTAGTATGTGTAACGAAGAAAGAAATGAACAAGAAAAAATTGGACACATTATCACAACCTAAAATTAACTGTCTTCAAAATGTCTCTGCGACAGTTTCAAAATCAGGAATTATGTCACTTACTGCCAGTCGTAGTTGATCACGAAGGTAGGCTATTTGTCAGTCGTGATCTAAATTTGGTTTTTACTATTTTCATTGTTGCAAATATTTTTTTACAAACGTAAGTTGTAGCGAACATGGCTTCAACAGAGCAAGCGAAAGAACGAAGCTTCGGATACGGTATTTATTTTCTGGCAAAGATTTGAAAAGTTCAACATTTGTCAAGTCCTTACATCTAGCTTTCATTTAACATCACATTGTAAATCTGTGAGTTTAAATTGAAGATCTAACAGCATTATTCGTACATCTGATGAGAAAGGATCGACGTACAGAGATGATGATGATAATAATAATAATAATAATAATAATAATAATAATAATAATACAATAATAATACTTAACCTTTTAATGTTTTATGAGTAACATATTATAATGCCGTTTTATGTTATATAACCGTTTTCCTCGTAATACTTGTGAACAAATCATACATTTAATATTCTCATCATATTGGCAGCAAAAAATTGCGTCCTCCCACCCTACTTCAAACTTTCGTTTTTGTAGAGGGTCATGGTTTCGAGAGAGACATTGTGACGATACGCCACTCGCAGGTCAGAGACAAATACAAATGGAACGGAGTTTGACTCCAGTGAGTGAGAGGATCGGGGTTGGGGAGGTAGAAGCAAGAGAAATGCATAGCTATCATTGCGAGCCACAATGTGCTCGCGAGTCACATTTTCGCCACGGCTGCTGTAGACATTTACATATTGTTTACAAAGCTAAGACAGATGCATCTTTCTGAGAGTGCAGTCACATGGATGGATTCCTACCTTCGCGACCGCCAGCAAAGTGTGTATATCATGAGAACCAGTCTTCTTCTTAGCCTCAGTTTGGCCGACGTGCAAAGGGTCGTTGCTAACCCGCTCCTAGCCATCGTTAGCTAACCTAACCTTAATATAGGGTGGAAGAGAACGTATTACATTCCTGCTCAGATAAGATACCTAGAAGTATGGCAAACAGAAAAACATTTTGTTTCTTTGCGGTCGGTATTAAAATATCAATTTTGTGTTAAAATTTTGAGTGACGGTTCCATGAAATTCTTCAAACATAAGATTTGTTATTTTGTAGGCTAATGTACAGTAAGCTATTTATGACCATACAGTGTATTACTGTAATTAAGTCTGCGCTAACAGTACAGTCCATTTTTAAAACTGCTTTCATCTCCATCCACCTGTAAAATGTGCAACTCCCACACAATCCTATCCTCGGTTTCTGCCCCTACGATTAGGCCCTCCGCACGCCACTACACAATCCGCTATACCAGTGATGTCAAAGCAAGCGCATTTTTCTGACCTTGACGTCGTGCGCGGGTATTAAGCGCTAGGTATGCTAGGAGGAATAAGCAGCCTGTTGGATTAAGAAAACAGTGGTGCACAAACTTCAAACGGAACGTGAAATTTTATGTCGTTATTTTTATATGGCTTCTTTCTGTTTGTTGTTTTCTATATTGTCTGTAAAACAAAAGTACTAACACCTATTTCTTAGCCTAATATTGCAGTTGTGTTTTAAATGTTAATAAAGAGTTCAGAAGGAATATTCACACAAATTCCATAATAACTACAACTATACTGTACTAAGTGAATTAAGCACATCATTCATAAAGAAAGTGTTATCCCAAAGAAAGACACTGAATATAACATGATAAGTTGAAATTGATATTGATGGTATCTTTACCCTTATAAAAGTAATCAAAACAATATTATAGTACAAAGCAAAGTTGTCTAGGTATATGTTTTAACTGTAACTAATATTTCATAATAAAACTCTTATCGCGTTATGCTTTTAGGTGATACTGGTGCGCAACTTTCTGTTATCAGAATATTAAATTATCTCGAAATCTGCTGAAGCTATAGAGCTGACGTTTTACCAACACATAGGCACATATCTTTTGTTTGTGATGTAACAGTGTTTGCTTTGTTAATTCATTTCCTTACAAACAATTTCCATGCGAATATTTTCAAACATTTTAATACACTATCTTCAGTAATACGTATTTACGATATATTAGATTTACGAAAACATTGTTTCAGTATCTGTAACGCTACTAAACAAACATATCTGAAAATTTCACTTTTCTGTAAAAAAAGTTGAGAAAATATTCCTTTTGAATAAAAAAGCAAACTTGTGAAAAATGAACATTACAATTAAAACTTACATTCTTATAATGCACTTATACTTCTCAGACAAATCTAAAAATTAACATGGATACAGTTTTAATAAGTTCTCTTCCCTTTATCCATTAAATCAGTGCTGGCCATCCCTGTATATAGCTCGACCAAGCGGCATATACTACCTCTTTCGTCTGTCTCTTTCCTTTCCGCTGTAAAGCGCTCAGGCTCTCCTGGGCTCTAAAGCGCGCGCTTGCTCCTATGGGCATCAGTTGACATCACTGCGCTATACTATTGCTGAAGGTTCACCGTACACCAAGAGGTACAGGCCCAGTAACAAAATTTGGGCCACTTAATTTTACTAAGTTCCAGGTACAACGCACTGCGCATCTGCAGTAAACAAGGGCGCCTAAATGTATGCTACTTATGAACAGTCTTGCGAAACTTCTTGTCTACATTAAGGAGGACTGCTATCAAGACTTGGCCCATTCTTTAATTCCGTTTCTGTATAACAATTAGCCACACAAGACAGTGTTCAACGTACTGACATTACTGTCATCAAAAACAACTCTGCTTCCATCCTGACCCCACTATCAGATTCGAAAAGCATGCTGAACAACCGGCCCAAGTGGATGTAGAAAAAAAATAAACGATTCATCTTGTGGTTGGAAAGATCATTGTGCCAACCACAAGATGAATAGTTTATTTCTAAAATCCCACAAGTGACAAAAACAAAACTTTTGGGAAACCAATAAAAACTCTTTAGTTTCATTATTTTTATTGTCAAAATGTATTTAACAAGTGATATTAGTTGCTAATATGAGGTTTATTCACAATTAGTTGTGTTTTACAATATATATAAAGTTCCCCCCAAAAATTAAATTAATTAGGATGTTATGGGTTTTTCCAACAAACAAACTGAAACTAAACAAATGTATCAGAGTGAATGAAAGTAAGTATGAACAAACTTTATAAGCTATGTAAAAATTACAGTATAAAATCACAAAAATTAAAGTTTCTTCTGTTGCAACAGACAATTTCTTATCAGGACATTATTTTTCTAGTCTTCGCTTCCACTGTCATTACTACCTTTATTGGAGGTAGATGTGTACAGTTCTGTGTAGAATCTTTTCACTTCATCCGGTATGTATACTGTAAAATCTTCTTAAGGTCCTCCATTTTTTTAACATTGATTGGTAGCCTCGAGCTGTTATAAGCTAGGTCTGTTGGCAGTTCAAACGGTAAATTTTCGGCATAAACACTTTTCTCAAGAATTCGAATGGTGAATACTTCTGCCGGTACAATATTGTCAATAAAGTCTTTACAAAGAACCTTACCTTTTTGTTCATAGCACTGAAAAAACTCATTCACCTTCAAAATTTTAAAATATACCTTTTTATCCTTTGGAACACCACGGTCATAAGATGAATCAGACATGCTAGATAGCTTATAAAATGATCGCTTTGAAGTTAACCACATCATTAGCTGTGACTCGTTTTACCATGAACTTAGACGAGTTCTCAATAATCCTCATGAGCAACATTTTCATCACTTGAACTAACCATCTTGTAACAAAATACTCAAAACAGATAATAATAGTAAGGGCAACACTTAATCAGCAATAGACAGAACAAAACACTGATCCGGCCTTGACTGAAATCAGCTGTTATGTGCGACAGTGCTGCTGTCAGCTAGTGTGGCAGACTAGTTTATTTGGAAAACATCATGTAATGTTAGTTGTGGGGTTTTTTACAATAAATGCATATTTCTTGTCCAATTTTTTACATGTTACAGTCATGCTAGATATAAGGTTTTTTTTTTATATCAAAAGATGTGCATTGCATGCTGGCAATAAAATTCCACAAAAAAAACGCATTTTGTAAAAATTTCGGTTGTGATGTTTTTACAATAAACGATTCAGATATCTCCGTTCTGGTTTATGATCGTTTACCTCTGCTTCAGCATGTTGGCTCAAGCCCTTCATGAGCTGTCGCGACACGAAGTCTGAAGGAGAACTTTGTTTTGATAGCTAATTAGTGAAAACTGTATCAGCTTACAAATTTTGCACGCATGTTCGTCGGCAGTTCTAATAAGGCCTGTTCATGGCAGGGTTCTATAGTAGGTAACCAGAAGCATGTAACAGAAATGAGAAGGTAGAGTTTCCTAAACTTCTGCAGACTATTCATCAGCGTATTTCGAGCTGTTCCTTGCAAATGATCACAGACAACATTTAAATAACAATAAAGCTCCAACTATAAGTTTGAGAGTACAATTCCATACGATGTGACAGCTCCGGTAAAAGCAGTCGTGAAGAGCAGCAGGTCTGTACGCCCTTTAAATTGGACTATCCAAACCATCTCATAACATCCTAACTTGACTTTAAAAGTGAAAATGAGACGTGATCAAATGGAACCCGTGTGAATTAGCTGGTTTTAATTAACTCATGGAAATACATCTTACGTATTGTCACAGAAACGATACAGAGTGATACAATTAACTTTACCACCATGAATATTCTTAAACCACAAATACAAATATAAATATTGTTTTACAGAAATGAAGTCAATGGAAGGGATCATGAAATTATAGGATGAGAACCATTCAACAATGTAAAGAAGTAATACAGAGTCTTTCATAAGTAACGAGTCTATCGAAAATCAATTATTTTGGATATTTTTTTGAAATGATGTTCATCCTCACGAGAAAAAATCCTTCCCAGTGCCGTACAGTCGATTTGAAAACAAACATCCCATCCCCCCGCCGCCAGAGAAGCTAGTCATCCATGTGTAATGTGCATTTGATGCCAACTTAAAATGATCTGGAGCATGGCCTTCTATACGCCAAGGATAATGGCACACGGCCATGCCTATATCCGCTGTTGTGATAAACTGGAGTGATAAAATACCACGCAGCCGCTTAACGTTATACTGCCTGGTTTGAACTTGGAAACAGTGTCGCTCAAATTAAGCGTTTATTCCATAGACGAATTGTTTCCAGGCAGGTGGATTGGTCGCGCAGGCCCAATCCGTTGCCCTCAGCGATCACCTGATTTGACTCCCCTAGACTTCTTTCTCTGAGGATTCATCAAGGATCGTGTCTATGCGACTAAGCCACGCACCATTTCTGAATTAGTGGAACGAATTGAACACACGACACAAATAGTTACACCTGACATGCTCACCAGTCCATGGAGAGATGATACGTCGCTTACATTTGTGCATTCAGCAGAACGGAAGACATTTTGAAAATTGTACACCACAATTTGTCAACAATTGAAACTGTTTTTACATTTATATGTTTTAATGAAGGTTTAAAACACTAACCATTTTTTAGTTAATAGCTCTCGCGGCGAGGGGAGGGGGGTGTTTGTTTCCAAATCGACTGTACGGCACCGGAAACGGTTCTTTCTCGTGAGAATGAAGATCATTTCAAAAAATTATCCAAAATAGTTAATTTTTCGATAGACTCGTTACTTATGAAAGACTCTGTAGTTTGCAACACAAAATTTGTTTTTAAATGAAAACTCCACATTAGTTTTAGCGCAACTCAAGGTAGGAAAAATTACATTAATAACGATTTTTGTTACTTCTCAAGTGACTGTAAAGTGAAGTTGAAGCTTGAGATCCAAAGATCATGAAAATGTCTTTTCGAATTCGTCTATCAAAAAGTACACAAAAAGTAAAGTCTTACAGAAACACAAAATACTGTTTTTATTTCCGTATTTCAATCCTACTTTTTTATTTATTTGTTTTTAAATATCGTTTATTTAATAACACTCGCAACTGCCGAGGTTATATTATCGTCGCAGGTGTGCCGGAATTTTGTCCCGCAGGAGTTCTTTTACACGCCAGTAAAACTACTGACATGAGCCTGTCGCATTTAAGCACACTTAAATGCCATAGACCTGGGCTGGGATCGAACCCGCAACCTCGAGCACAGGAGGCCAGCGCTATACCGACTACGCTACCAAGGCCGACATCATTTTTATATAATGTATTTTAATTAAGATATAATTCTGTACACTAAAGTGGCTGAGGACCAAGAAGCAATACCAAAATTATCACGGGACCTAATCAACTTCGTAATGTTTTGTATCCAAATCATCTTAGAGGTGGGAATAAAAATCGAAAACTGAAATACTATTTAGGTCTACTATATCACATATTCTTTAATGAGGATATCGATGTTTCCGAAAAAATATTACAAGACATTTAAAACAAATTCCATTTCGGATGTTGCAACTCATAGAATGTGCGAGAGTGTGAAGTCAGTCACTCGGTTTCTTATCTTTGATTTCACAAGCTTCATGTTAGAAAATGTAACCTCGCAAATATAAGTACTTCCGAAAACAGAGCAAAGTTTAGGGCTCAGCAGCGGAAAACGTTCTGAACAAAGCAATTTCCAGAACTCAGATCCGTTTGGTCCTGTTGGGTTGTTCAGGGATGGAGTAGCATATAATTGCACACAACTCTAATAAGTAATATATTGCAGTTCTGCTACTCTGCACTTCAAAAATTTATAGAAAAGGTCTACTTATGGAAGAAAAGTTTCGAAATCTTGATACTGACTGTCAAATCCTGATATTAAATGCTCAATTCGACATGATGGTACGTTCTGCATACATCACAAATTGACCGTTTCCTTTTCTGCAGCTAAATTCTTACAATTTAGAAAACGAAACATAGAAAATTATTCTGCAGTATGATGATGTAATAGTGATTCAGTGATTAGTTGTGTTTAAAAAAATATGTTTAATTTCATTATCAAAATCACACTAATTTAAATTCATAATTTCATTAAAAATACTTTAAGTTCTTATAACGATATCATAATAACATTCTACTTTTAACATACTTGAATTCTGAAAGTCTACACAAAATTTTAGCTTTGTAACATATATGCAATTAAGATATATATTTTTTTTTCACATAGTAATATGTAACAGTTAGTAAAGAAAAATGTACACATCTGAAAGTTATGTCTTAATTTTTAGAATACTCCTAAGCGGTACATTTTTACAACGCTGTCAAATTATGACTGCAACGTTTTGAATGTCTGCGGTATAGAGGAGAATAGCCATCGATGACTGTTGCTTTCAATGGACCCTTTCCATATTCTTGGTCATACTGACTGCGTATGCGTGAAACGTCACCTCAAAGTTCCCCCTCGTGTATGTCACTCCTGAGTTGTCTTTGGTGGTGGCAGCAAACACGTGGGCTGAACAAGATGCTCAGATACGTTTTTGTTATTTTTATGTAATTTTAAAGTAACAAGCGGTAGGCGTCTCTATAATAAAGATAGCATTGTTATAATTCGAACGTGCCGCAGCAACAAGCATAGGAGTTATATTGAAGGAGGGGTAGGAGAACTATGCCTTATATCGATGTGGATTTTGTTACTCTAACAGTGAAAAATTAGAGAAGGGAAAACGATTATGGATTTAAAAATATTCCAATCTGAATATGTATTTTTTTTTAAGTTCAAGGCAGGATGGGGTTCAAACTCGGTAAACTTACAGATATGACGATGGCAAAGATTCATATCGCTTTTCGGTTCAGACTGAAATGACTGTATTTCTCTCTGCACAATAAAAGCGGATGAAATATTACCATCTGAAGAAAAATAAAACAAACTTCGAGGATCAAGTCAATAATGCTGCATTCCACAAAATATGAGGTTATCAAACTACCACTTGACATTCTGGCGGCCACGTAGAGGAAAATCGCTGCAAGATTTAGTTCGATATGATTGGCTTACGCTGCGCATCTCGCTAACTGAGAGATCTGTCGTCATCTGTTTCGATTCATCCTCAGGTCGCTACTCACTTGGAACTGCTCAGTTGCGACACAGAAAGAGATATATAAACCCACAGAAGCATGATTTACATATACCGTAAACATGATTATAGATACAAATACAGTATATTTACTCATTTATCTACTTAAATAAGGAAGAAATTAGCAATTCTTGCAGTGTCTCCTCTTCAGTGGACAGAAAAAGTTACTCCTGCAAATAATGTATAATCCATTTACCTGAACAATAAAACAGCGAAAGGCATCGCATTTATGTGTAAACGTTTTTATTTAATATTTTCACACGTTTCTCTTACTTTTTAGAGGTTTTAAAAATGTTCACTTGAAAATATTATCTACAGCAGGCATCGCAAAACGTCACAAATTCATGACGCAATATAAATACTACCCGCTAAGCATAAAGTGAAGACAGGGGGTGAAGAGCATCGGTCTCAGTAAGTTAGACAGCAGAGGCGGTTTGTGATCGTCACTACCTTCCGTGTTCATAACAAAAAAAATAACAAGAAAGGAATGAATGTCTTTTTAGGATGATATTTTTTCATCCGCATTATTTTTTTTTATTACAATATTTCCATTCGGTAAGATCTCAAAATAGAGACTGCCTCATGTAGCCACTGCCAAATGTGCACTAAGATTGTTAAGCGTATCCTTCTTTTTGATTTTAATATGTTTAATTTTGAAAAAAAAAATATTCACAAATATACATAGAACCTAATACAGCGGCGATTGTGTCAGCAAATGATCTAAGACGTTGATATTTTGAGTAGTCAATATTTTTCAATACATCTAAACCAACACAATCCTTATGATTGCTTTTCACAAAGGTGTCATTTTGGAGATCAGCAACCTCAAATTGGACGGAGTTACGCAACAATAGATCAGCCGACAATTAAAAAAAAATTGAGACACTTGCACAAATCTGTTATTGTCTGGATTATTTGTTAACTCGGAAAAAATAAAGAACGAGATATCTGCATTTTGCTGCTATTTATAAGTAAATTGGTTTATTGCATAAAATTTATTTATTTATTTTGCTTTGCAATATTAAATCAACTGCTGGTCTCTTATTAAAAATCGGTTAGCCTTTTTTAGTATTATTTGTGCTATTTTTGTAATAGTAGGTCTATGAATGTTACAATTCTACTTATATTTTTGGCGGTTGGTCTCTTATTGCGTAAATTCGTCCAAGTGTAAGCTTAGTCGTACCTCAGAATGGGTGTGTTAAGAGGATTTGCGAAAAGAGAGAAATCATTTTCCATTTGTTTAAAATCACAAAACCTTCTATCTCCAAATTCTGAAAGTAATGTTTCCAGGACGTCGCAGAATTTAGGCCTACCTATTTTTGAATTAGAAACATTTGACAGTGACTTCAGACAAGAAAAATTATGAAACTCATTTTCTTTCATATTTATCATCATTTCATACATGTCAACTATACTTTTATATACAGGGTGTTTCCGAGGTGGTGCAACAAACTTGCAGGGATGATGGCGAAGGGCACATGTATCAATTTGTGATAAGGAACCCTGGTCCGAAAATGACCGAGTAGAAAGTTACAAGCAAAAATAGTTCTGTGGAAATGAAATAATTTTATTCCTCTGTACACCTTATTTATGTGTATTTATCTGTACATCTTACACATACTGTATTCATCTGACGTTGTTTACGTTGTCCACTTACAGTAGACCATTCAATGCGCTGTCTGAGGGATGGGGACAGGGACCTACACTAAAGCAATGCAGATAGTGTAATGTGTAACGGACATGGTCGGTCCTGATATGCACGTCTGTAGACAGCAGTGTATATGTACAAGTTGCAGTGTCCAGTCGATCAGTCCTAGTGAAATGGAGGAGTATACGAGAGCGGAATAAGCAGAGCTGATTTTCGAATACAGACGAGCCAATGGGAACAGTAGACAAGCTCACAGATTGTATCGGCAACAAGTACCCACGTAGGAGACATCCGGCCCATATTATTTTTCCACGACTGTTCCAAAAGTTAAGGGAAGAAGGGCACGTGGTGCCAAATTACAATTCCATTTCCACACAACTATTTTTGCTTATAACTTTCGACTCAGTCATTTCCGGACAAACGGTTCCTTATCTCAAATTGATACATGTGCCCTTCGCCATCATCCCTGAAAGCTTGTAACACCACCTCGGAAACACCCTGTATAAGTTTCGTATAGGCTTGAAACTAAGAAAATAATTAATGAATTTATCTTCAAAGGTACAATTATATACCGGTGAAAAGCTTGGACCTTATCAAAACCACGACAAAACAAACTACTAACTGCAGAAATGGATTTCTGGCGACGATCTGCTGGTATATCTCACCTAGACAGAGTTCCTAATAAATCAGAGAAATCATGAAAGTTGGAGATAAACTATACTGGATGATATATAAGAGATAAACAACTTTCCTAGTTTGGACATGTTCAAAGAATGTCCGATGTGGTTCGTCTTCCAAGATAAGTTTTGAATTGGCAGCCCTTGGAAAGAAGATGCGGATGACCAAAACAATCTTTCATAGAAGGAATCAGAAAAATCCTGTAAGACAGAAATCTTCAAGATGGTGATTGGGAAAACCGTGACAAATGGTGGACAGGAAACCGGAAATCGTCATAGAACGATAAAAACCTCCACACACACAGAGGGTATAAATGATATAAACTGACAAAAAAAATAATGGTGGTAGAACATAAATAACTGAAGGAAACCGTCAAATAAAGTTTTTCTGTAATTTTCAAGATTTTCCTGGGGGGAAAAAAGTGTTTTGAGTGTCTAACTTCTTTAAAATGAGAATAAACGGCCATTTTACTTTGCCCAATACGTAAGCTAATTTGTTACTGTGTTGTGTATTGGTATACGTTGAACGCAATGTCATTGGCAATGACATTCACGTTTAGTCGAAATGTGAACAAATATTACTCGTAGACTGCTATCAATCCTAAAAACATGGTATTTTACAAATTAACAACAAAATCATAGGCAATAATTACATTTCAGTAGACATGTTGTTCAGCAGACTGATACAGTATATAGGCCTACTGTCTATATAATTTTGGCAGTTTATATCGCTTACACCGTGTATAATATGCTCGTATATGATTACTTTGAGAAATTAGTTCTGTGTCGGTGTAACTCCCTGAGCCACACTCGACAACTTGGTTGCTTCCAAAGTACAGTATCGGGCTGGCTTTCTTTCATAAAATGCGTTCATAGGTACCTTTAATTTCAAGATCAAATCTAAATAGTCACAGCGCTGCAAGTGACGCGAGCGGAACACGTGGAGTCCGTGCAGGTTCCCGCCCGCCTGGCGTCTTGATTTGTCACGTGATGGATTAGTGTGATTACACATTTAGCTGTACTATCTGCCCCGGAAGACCGGCAACGTCACGCAACAGTACAGTTTCAAAATTTGTTTTGATAAGCGAAACTAGAAATGTTATAATAGGCACTGCATTGCCATAGATATACCACCATTTTGGTTCTTTACCATCAGTTATCACATCGGATCTTCTGATTTGTAATGCCAAGTTCATGTCCAAAAATTAAACAGCGTAATTTTCACATATCCTAAACACAAACATTTTAATAACAAAGATATTATATGTTTTAAAAATAAGTAAAAACAAGCCTATGCAAAAAAATCTAACTTCACTAAAATATACACTTAAGTAATATTCAACTAGATAGAGCGAAGTGGCTCATGCGATCCACATGGGACTCGCATTCGGGATGGTTCGATTCCCTGACCCGACTGTGGTTTTCCACAGTGACTTATTCAAAAGCCGGATTAGTATTTTCATTGCCACAGTCCATTTCTCTTCCTCTCCCGAGTAGAAAAAGAATTTCGATTTCATATCATTCATCTTCTCCATCTCATTCCATAGACATATTTAGGTCAAGACGCAAGTCTTCGCTCGCTCGCAAACGTCCGTGGCTTCCCAGTCTTCCGCAATATCTCTGCCAGGATTCATTCCTTAAGAACACTTCCAAGGGCTCTCGACACCTTGGAAGGGCCGTTGGAATAGATCCTGTGGTGCTTGGTCACCTTGCTACAGTAGTATGAACTTAGGACGGAGGAGGGTAGAGGGACCCCATTGGGTGAGCGGATGAGTCACATGCGGCCGGTTGACTGGTACACCTCATCCTCAATCATCCCATAAATTCAGGGTGTACAACAGGCCTCAGTATGGACGACGTGCAAAGGGTCGTCCCTAACCCGACCCTAGTCACTGTTACTTAACCTACGCCTAACCTAATATTGAACTAGAACAGACTAGACATCATAATAAGCTTCAACATAACACTTTAGGCGGAACTTGAACCCTTGAGTATTATAATATTGCGTAATGTGCATCCTATGGCTGACAATTCATTTTAACTATGTACTGTGCCCAGACTTGGTAATAGTCCGTTTTCATCTCTCGGTTAGATCATATATTATGTCATTACTTCATAAGATAGCGACACTGATAGAGGAGTGGGAACATGTAAGTTCAAAATCTCGGTGGGCCACTGTCTCATACGGGGCGTATTTAAATTGATGTCAAATATTTTAGAAACCAATTCCTATCGACTAAAGATGTAAAAAGAAAGAAAGAAAGGAAAAAAGAAAGAAAACTTAATATGTCTCCTCCTGCTTGGATACATCCTCTGAGCTTCCGTTACATGCTTTGTTGAAGTTTAGAATTAGGCTTTTGGATAACACTGGACAACAAATTTAAACTCTGGTTCTGCCCTTTAGATGAAACTATGTAATTTTAACTAAATGAAACGTGCTGAGTTCGTTTCTGAAAACAAAAATTTTCTAACACATACCGTTTTTATGGTACACGCACTTCACTTATTTACATAAATTTGTTACACTAGCACATAAAACAGCCTTTGTTTATCCCAAATTCACAAATTAAAATGTATTTTTTGATCTTTTACGTTTGTAGACAGATACTGCAATCTCTCTGATGAGTGACCAGCAATATTCAGCCAGCATACTTGCATTCTACCTTCCACTGAAGAGCTGACTCCACCCCATGCACGCGTGCCACCCACTCACTCGCTCTCTCCCTCCGGGGCTCGGCACGGCATCCCGGTGGCTGCCCACTTGGAATGGTCTGTCCTAGAGCTTGACAAGTTCCAGGACACGGTGGGTTACTCAAAAGCCTAATTCTAATCACAGTTACCTGAAAGCCTAAAAAAATCATATACGTACCTCAGAACTATGTGTTATGCATTTGCTCTTACAGAAGTTTGTGAAGTAGGAGTTTCCATCGACATTTCAATCGTCTCTTCTGTCACAATCTTACAGTTCAAATTATGGTCTATGAATGTTTAGTTGAATTCCAAGGAGGATTTAATGTGAAAATGAATGGTACGTCATGGCTTTGAAAACTAAAAGAAATAATAAAGCCATTCTAGTTATCTACTTCAATTTACAATAAGAAGGTGCAATCCCAAGATACACGAATAGGCCTTGCTTCAAGTTTCTTCCCAAGGATATTTAGTGCGACGTTACCATAACGTAAGATTTTTGTGATTTTTTATAGTTAACCAGAACAAAACAAGAAATTAAAATAAGTTTTTGCCTGTTGCAGGATATGAGTACAAGCTGCGCTCTGGGAGGTGCGAATGTACTTACTGAGTTTGATACAGCGTTACCACATCCTCTTCTCGAGCTTAGATATTAAGGGGTTTCATACAGTAGCGGTTGCACTTTTTACAAAATATTAAATAACTTGACTACCATTTCATGTATTTTCTTCAAATTTTTCACTCTAATTCTACATATTTTTAGCTTCAATTTGATATTATAATACATCTAGTAACAATGAATATGTTTGAAAGCTTGAATTTTTTAGAAAAAAAAACTGTGTCTTACAAAAAACAAGATTTAACCTAAACGGAGAAAATAATAGCCATTTACTATTTTTTCCTTAAATCTGAGATCATAATCTAAAGATTGGTCCTCAATAAGTATCACAACTGACTTCATACTAAATTTATAGATTTTTAAATTTGCATTAAAAATGATTTTTTCATTGTATTTCTATTAGATAATTGCTCGTTTTTCATTCAAATTTAACCATTGTGGTCCAACCTCTAGAGATTATTATAAAGGATAAGTGTACAAAATTTGAATGAAAACAGCCATACGGCTCTTGAGATAACAGACTTTTTGTATAGAAAAATGTAATTATCGGGGAAATGAGTCTAAAGTTGGGGCATGCTTGTACTTACATCCTGCACTAAAAAGCACCTTCTGCATATGTTACACCCTCCCTGCCAACATATACCTGAAAATTTGGAAATACACACAGAAAGTACACTATCAATTGAGACAATAAAAAAATTCCAAATATTTTCACAATTATTATTGTATAAGCCCCCTTAAGCTTTTTGCGATTTTTGATATAATTGTTACGTTTTTTAGGACGTCATGTCTTTGTGGTTTTTGCAGATATGGGTGTCACTTATATTAAAAGTATCCTAACTAGTACCATATGCCATATCTCATTAAGAAGTACTTCATTTAGTGTATCCATAGTAAGAAACATTTTCCTTATTTAGAGCCTATTGGAAGATGATTGTGGATTATTTTGGCCCTTATTAAAAGGTATGGAATATTCCATTCTAATTTAAACTAAATGATCACAAAGATACAACATGCAATATTTATTAAGAATCAATATCCTGCTGACCAGTCTCACATGTCATGTTCTATGATTTAAAGATACAAACATTTCAATAGCGGCTAAGCTATTTTCGGGAACTCTTGCATGTGCTGCGATCGTATTTTTTGAAATATGACAAATCTCAATTCATGAACCCCTGCAGTGAATTTATGGGCTTGACCTCATACTGTAGTAAACAATTGTTATTGAACTAGGGCTTTCGTGAGAGTCGGGTTGTTCACCCCGATTGTAAGACACTGCAGGTCAAATCCTACACTGTACTGGATGTAAATTCGCATATTCTGGACCTGTTATTCAGCGTTTGAAAATGCCCTGAGAGGGCTAACTAGGCCTATAAGAAATTTATAAGTACCGGTACATATGAAGTAAAAATTCAAGTGTCTCCTAAGAAATGACGTAACGTTCACTTTGCTATAACACGATTGTCAGAATCGTAAAGAGGTTGTATTATTATGTAGCTGCGAGAAAACATAACTCAAACAAAACTGTGTGTATTGTATAAAGGGATGGACAACCTTTTAGCATTTGAGAGCTAATCTGCATTAAAAAAAATACTGGCGAATCAATTAACAAAGTAACGAAACGAAGAAGTAAGACTGAGCAATAGCTATGTCATTATAGATACAATAGTTTCCCATAACTATGGTCCAGGCACCCAACTATGGTCCAAAACGCATTATTTACTACTTTGTCCTCCAAGAGTTCGGTGTTTGCCATTTAAGGCGCCACTGTGATGGAATTATGTTCCCCATAGATGCTTCTATCTACCATTACGCGTGGCAATGATATGGATGCTTAACAAGGTCAGTGTGTATCGTTCTATTGAATGTTTGAAGACACGAAATCATTCAGTTTGTGATTTTCTGTTTTATTAGCTCTCCTCTATAGAATTGGTACGTTATAAATACCTATATGATTCTTTGTACAATTAAACCTGGCTATGTAGTGTTTACTTTCACGTAATAAATAATTACACTGACAGAGGTTAAGGACTCTGCGTGAAAAATGTTTAAACTCAAGGCTAGAAGTCAGTCCTCAACTATGTACCACAACTTTTCGTGGACCTTAGTTGTGAAATATTTGTTTCAATAAAATGTGATCAATGTGATTATTTAATTCTGCAAATACGGTATCTCAGTATATTCTAAAACACCATTTAACATTATAGTCAAGTAAACAAAGAAACAGGCTGTTCCAGCATCAATGGTACTAGCATGAATGATGGTCCGGTAAAACGAAAACTTCAGGGTAGAAGGAAAACAACCGTCCCTGTAAGTGACTATGACAGCGTTGAAATTTAATTGGATACAGATTATGATGTTTCCGGTGTTCTCTCCATATTTACAGACAGTGAGTCAGATGTGAAAAAGACGACGAAATCTGTTAAATTAATGCTAAAGGCACATAGTTATATGGTAGTTACTTATGAGGAGGAATTGTGGCTAGGGAAAGTTTTGGAACTGAAGAACAATGGAGCTGTTGCTTCATGTACCTATGGTAAGAAGCGGCAATTAATGAGGTGGCGAGAAATGGAAGACATTTTATTCTACAGAAAGGAAAACATAATAAAACAAATTGAAGACCCCCAAATGCGTCTCGAAAAAGATAAATCTATTTTCAATTTCAGAATTACAAGAGAAGTGGAGATTCAAAGGAACGAAATAAGCCTACTTAATGTAGTCTCAGTATGGTAAATAAACATCATCAGTAAATTTATGTGCATAATATTGTGCTAAGAATGTGTTAGTTTATTTTGATACCGTACTTTTCTTCTGTAATATATTGTAGTTGTTCATTATTGCAGGAAAATGACTTTCAGATTTCACTTGTTTAATGTGTGTTTATGCAATGTGTACTGATAAAACGAACCACATACTTTTAATGTATTTCTAATATTTCTGTGCTAGATAATGTTTCTACCCTTAAATTAGAACTCAATGTACTGGTTTACGAATAATTACAGCTCCAGCTATAATCCATTCGTGCTTTAAAACATGAATATATGAGTGGACCATAGTTGGGCAACTCAGAATACAACTATGTACCAATGCTCATTATTATTTTAAGACTTGTAATTAAATAATTTCAAACACATATGTCAATATTTATTTAATATACACTTGCAAGAGTCCGAAGCCAAAATTTCACTTAATCTGGATGAATAGTACTGAATATACAAAGAAAAATGTGGAAAATGTGGACCATAGTTAGGGGAAACTAGGGTACCACAAAGAGAGACATGGTTACGGTATTTCGAAATATATTTTTCCAAAGTACAGTTTACTTTTGATACTCAATTTCAGTAATGAGCTGATCATGTTGCAAAACCATGTTACTACTATCCTCAAACAATCAGATGACAATCAATTCTGAGTTTTCCACTTTTTTCTTTATTGTATTCTGTAAAAATTGTTGATTCGAATGATATCTATCACAAAGGAATACTTACAAATGGCTTTTAAGGAACACGCAGGTTCATTGCCGCCCTCACGTAAGCCCGTCATCGGCCCCTATCCTTTGCAAAATTAATCCTGTCCCTATCATATCCCACCTCCCTCAAATCCATTTTAATATTATCCTTCCATCTACGTCTTGGTCTCCGCAAAGGTTCTTTTCCCTCCGGTCTCCCAACTAACACTATATTCATTTGTGGATTCGCCCATACGTGCTACTAGCCTTACCCATCTCAAACGTCTGGCTTTAATGTCCCTAATTATGTCAAGTGAAGAATACAATGCATGTAGTTCTGCATTGTGTAACTTTCTCCATTCTCCTGTAACTTCATCTCTCTTAGCCCCAAATATTTTCCGAAGAACCTTATTCTCAAACACCCTTAATCTCTGTTCCTGTCTCAAAGTGAGAGTCCAAGTTTCATAACCATACAGAACAACCGGTAATATAACTGTTTTATAAATTCTAACTTCAGACTTTTTGACAGCAGACTAGACGACAAAAGCTTCTCAACCGAATAATAAGAGGTATTTCCTATATTTATTCTGCGTTTAATTTTCTCCTGAGTGTTATTTATATTTGTTACTGTTGCTCCAACATATTTGAATTTTTCCACCTCATCGAAGGATAAATCTCCACTTTTTATATTTCCATTTCGTACAATATTCTGCTCACGAGACATAATCATATACTTCGTCTATCGCTTTACTTGCTTCAAGTAAAATTTCTACGTTTTCCCTAATCGTTTGCGGATTTCCTCCTTAACATATTCACGACATCCGCATAGACAAGAATATCAAAATGGAATGTCAGCAAAAAATGCCAGATTTCGAATACTTCAATATGTATTATTCATCCTTAAACTTTACTGAGGTTTTCTTTCATTAGTTGTGATCTTATGTAAAGTGGTATTCCAATTCCTCAGCGTTATCACATCCTCCAACTTCGAAAACTCTGCAAGCATTTCTACAAAATTTATGTCCGAAAGATCCTATTTCTCTGCTCAGCATTCGAAATTATGAACCGACATCCTTCTTCCATACATTTCATGTTCTTTAAATCGAAATTCCTCAGTCAAGTCGCAAACACTGTGATTATTTCATTCCTTGTAATTCTTGATAGAGCCTATAATTTACAAATATAAAGAGATTTAGTTTGTCCTTAAAAGTTGAGATTTAGTTCGTACGGTGGCCATGAAACTCTTCGTTAAAAAAAAAAAAAACTCTTGATTTCTGGAAGAAGGCTCCAGAAGTTTCTCAAAGTGCGTCTGTGTGCAAAAGTAAAACTTCATGCCCTGCTACACATTGTTGAAGCGAAGCTCAGAACTGGCGTCCTTGTAGGCTTTTGTAATGAATCGAGTTGACAATTTTAATCCTCTACTACCTACCATGGGGTTGTATATGATCCCAAGAAAACATTACAAGTCGTGTATATTTTCTGTTTTCGTATTTAATATTTTGAAAAAAATTGACTTTCTTCCTTTGAGTGTGATCAATCTAGTGATGTTTCGCTTTTAATTTTATTTTGAACACATGGAAATTATTAATTATTGTTATACTGAGTAGCATCAGAGTATCAAATGGTCGCACATAAAATTGACGCTCTTTGTTATTATATAGTTGTCCTAAACAATGAAATAATTTCGAATACCTATTTTATAAAAGACAGAATCGTAATCAGTTTCCTATAAGAGGTGTGTTTGAGACATGGGTATACAGGGTTGTTTCCGATCTCTGATAACGAATTTGAATGACATCATGTGCGTCAGGAATCACACCGACAGCTGATTTGCGGCGAGAGGTGACAGACCAGTAGTGAGTGATTTCATAATCAGAGTGCACGGTGTATCACAGTAGCAATACCTAAGGAAATCGAGCCTCGAAAAAAAAAATCGAAAGAGGAGAATTGGGAGGACAAATTTAAAAGGTACGCAAACGCGTCCTTGCAAGGGGTTGGGGGCTGTACGAAACTAAATATGTGAGCTCCAAGCCTGTTGGCCACTAGTCTCACTCCGGGTTACGCTGCTCCACTGAAGGAGCTCTAGAAAATGTTGAAGGGGAAAACCGAAAACGGATGTAACCTCTTAGGTACCACATACGAAATCGAGCCTTTTTTGGGAGACGTACATAACTCTTTCCGATGCTAAGTACACTTGCGTGAAAATCATAGGAGCCTACAAAAAACGTAGTTTCGTTATTTCCAAGAAAGGTATCTTGTGTGTACCTAATAAGACTGACAAAGCTCGGATGGGATTAATCCCAGAGTGGAAAAAAACAAGCAAATTCACACCCAGTCACAAGTCGCCGCACCCCACGAGATAATACAAATTAATTCCATTCATGTTATTTTACGGTCTAGATATTAATGCAATAAAAGCCAATTTTATTCAATTAGAATTAGAATTAGAGTCTGGCTGGGCGGAAGAGAAGGCCTACTGGGTTTAGCTCTGCCAGATTAAATAAATATTATTACTACTACTATTATTATTATGATTACTATTATTATTATTATTATTATTATTATTATTATTTATTTTATTAACAGTTCAGAAATGTTTTTCTATGTTTTTTTTTTACGCAACGCAATACGTGAGATTCAAATAAGCCGCCCACACTTATTTAAAATATGTTTGTTAAATCCCGCATGCATTCGATGCGTTATGTTAAGATGTTAGTTTTAAGTAATTGGGTTATATCACGTCATCTGTCACTGCTCCACACGTATTGATGCAAGCCTCATTTTCCGACTCGAACCTGGGCCCAATCAGAGGTCGGGGGACGGAAGGATTTTGCATTATGTTTCTTGACATGCGGCTTTTCTTGTATGGAATGACAATCAGTAAGGTAACTCTCCGTACCATCGTAATTTATGGTTACTCATGGTGCATGAAAGAAGCACACATATATACGCTTTGTCTCTTACAGAATCTGACAAGCAACGAGCATGGGTGACTCCGAAAAAAGCCGTCAGCTAATTCAGCTAGCGTTCCAACAGTAGATTTTTATTAATTCAGAGCTTTTAAATGCGATTTCACACTATTATATTAAAGAGGGCAGGGATCAAATAGACTGGGAACCACAGGGTTAAAACTTGTACAGAGACATCATTTTATTTTTGCTTCAATTTTTATTGTACCTGAGTTTTTTAATGCACTTCACTCTCATTCCTTCTACTAATTAACTTCCACACATCCTCCACACAGAACTAAGGCCGCATATGGAGTCAAAGTCGTCTTACAGTCATAGTAAACAACAGTAGAAAAGTTTTCCGGGCTATGAGGCCGTGGTCTGTTGGTTGTGAGACCAAACGTTTCGTTCACTGCTGCGGTGAACATCTTCAGTGGTGTCTATTGCTGGTGCGGCTGGTTCTACTGCGTGTGCCGATTACAGTCTGCGCTGGCGACTTTTACCAGTGAGTCGATCGAAAAATCGAAGGAGAATTGGGAGGAAAATTTTATAAGGTACGCAAAACGCGTCCTTGCAAGGGGTTGGGGGCTGTACAAAACTAAATATGTGAGCTCCAAGCCTGTTGGCCACTAGTCTCACTCCGGGTTACGCTGCTCCTCTGAAGGAGCTCTAGAAAATTTTGAAGGGGAAGCAGAAATTGGACGTAACCTCTTAGGTACCACATACGCGCCGAACGAACGAATGAAAGGGGACGAAGAAAGAATGAATGATGTTTAAAATGGCAGGCAGGGTAAGCATCCCATGCCTCCATTGGTTTCCGACTAACAATTCACTAACTTTAGATCGAGGTTCCCAGCTAAAAGCCGTTTGCCCTCTCAACTAACAGTAGTGTATTTTCCCCTGTAAATGATTATATGAAAAATGTGCACGCTATCAGTTGAATTGTGAGTGAATGAATGAGGTGAAGTTAGCACCATGCCCCGCAGATGTTAATGAGAGGTGGAGAGTCCAGTGCTCTGGTCAGTTCTGTCCTAGTCACGTTTTTGTAGTGGCGCTAGGGAGACTCGTAACCTGTTACCAACAAAGTGGTGGGCTACTCGTTTCCGTAGAAGCCGTCTGGCTGCCTGGTTGGCTGTGGCAAGTGTCGTATGTCGTTTCGTGGGGTTTGTGTCTGTAGTGAGTAAGGAAATAGTGAATGTCATTATTTCGTCCTGTAGTCTGTTTAGTTACCGGTCAATGTAGGATTCTATTTTCTGCATAGCAGAACGTAGAACCCCCTCGACCAGCTGTTCCGGGGTTGTTTTGTCTGTCTGTGGATCGTCTGTAGTGGTTGTCTTGGTTGTCGTAGTCTTAGCTGCATCCGCATAAGACAATTCGGGTTTGGGTAGTGTTGGTTTGAAGACGGACTGTGATGGTTTGGGTATAGGTGGCGGTATTGGTTTGTGGGTGTCTATGGGGACATGCGTGGGATCGGTGGAGGTTATGAGATTAGTCCTTGGATATTTTGGACAGCGAGCTTGGCCCGTATAATGGGTGTCGCTGTTGCACGTGGCGCAATACCTAATCTGGGATAGGCGGTTGTGGTTGCAAAGGTCGGGATTCTTGCCGCACTTAAAGCAAGTCTTGGGCTTGTCACAGTTTGTCTTTGTGTGGCCGTATTGTGCACAGTTAAGGCACGGTCGGTGGAAGATTGTCTCGTGTGATGGCTCTACTCTATAGTATCGTCCTGCGAGTTTAATTCCTCCTAGTAACTTGTCTGCTGTGGTGATGTCTTTTGTGAATATTCTAAGTTGGTGGGTTTGTCAGTCTGTGCGCAGATAATTCTCTTAATGCGTGTGATACCTGGATGTATTACAGCCAGGATCTGCATTAGTTCGTCCTCAGAGATCAGCGTGTCAACATTTTTCATGACGACACTGATCTCTTTATTTCTGGTCTGTTTCTGTCTTGTTTCAGTGGGCGGCGTAATGTTGATTTCTGCGGACGGGCCGAAGTTGTATAGGGGAATTGCCCTAGCGAACTTCTCCGCGTCGTCAATCGTGGGGAATGTGAGTGTTGTTGTCTTGGTAGTGTGTGCCCAGAACTGTCGTGGGGTTTGGATGTCGAGTCGGTACTGTTTCATTAGTCGCTCTATGTGTAGTGGGTTGTTGCCGTTTTTTGTGTGATTCAGTATTTTCAGTACTGTCCTTGTCTTGGGTCCTTGTGCGGTTTGACGTGTGGCATTAGAGGGAGTGCGAGAAGTGGGGCTTGCCGGAGTCGAACCGGATACATTTGTGGGAATAGGTTTGCGCCTGTTGGACCGCTTCCCTTCTGAGGATTCGTGAGACGACGCCTCTGAGCTGGGAGGTGGTTCGTTGGGAGACTTCTCTGCTGTGGGTTTTGGGACAGGAGACCTCTCTGCTCTAGGTTTTGGAGTCGGCCCTTCTGAGGGCCTCTCTTGTGGATTGGAAGTAACCTCTGCCTCTTCCTCAGAAGAAGAAGAAGAAGAAGATTCACTGTCCAATAGAGAGTGGGGTGGGGAGGAGGAGGGATGGGATGAGTGGCCTGGTAATTCCCAAGGTCCGAGGAGAGTGGCGGTTGGTGGAGTTTGGTATCGGGCGTGCTTCCCGAATTGTCGTGGATGCATTAATGTCATCTGACGAAGTTTTCTCGTGAGGAAAATACGTAGGCTCTCGTGGTGGAGTTTATGGTCAAGGTCGTTGTGGGTTTCCGTGGAGTCACTGCGTCCAGTAGGTCGGGGTCAGCGTTTGTGATCACTACTGCTCTATTAGCAGTGATCGGTGCCATGGTCTTTAGTGTATTTAAGTCGTCGATCGTCTTGGTTGGTGAAGCGCTGGACTTACCAAATGATGATGGTTGTGGTGCGAGGGGGGGTGAGATTGATCAAGTAGTCTGCGCTGGCTGCATCGTTGTATATATAGTGCGGGAAGGGGGGGGCTTGCTGTTGTCACCTCGGTCCGCGCTCGAATGTGCTTCGCGGGCGGGTTTGCTGTTTTAGGTTTCTCCGTGGTTTTCCTAAGGCGTTAAGACAAATGTCGGGATGAGCCCTAAAAGAAATGGGCCACGGACTTGCATTCACTTCCCCAGACATTGGTGACGGCTCAAGATTAATGATTGTTCACATCGAACTCGGGCCCTGGCAGGGTTCAATCGTTCCCTTGTACAGATCACTGGAGTCATCAAGGAGCCAATTGGCTGGTCTCCTGATCTGAGAAAAATCATCAAAGCGCCAATTGGCTATTGTAAGATTAATCCCTACGCGTTCGAATCTTCAAACAGCCAAACTGGCTATCACCGTTTCGTGCCTAGACTTCTCCTCCATCGCGTCTCTCCTCCGGATCAGGTCGCTGTACTTCTGCCCCTCCTCCCCCCCGTATGTTGTAGCTAATCAGTTACGTCCATTTTCGGATTACCCACTACAAATTTCTAGCGCTCCTTCACTGGGGCGGCGAAACCCGAAGTGAGACAAGTGGCCAAGAGGCTTGGAGCTCACATATTCAGTTTTTCACAGCCCCAACTCCCCCCTTGCAAAAAGGACGTGTTTTCACGTACCTTTAAAGTTTCTCCTTCCACTTCCCCCCACTCATTCATTCATTCAGCGCACACTCATTCATTCATTCTGTTTTCCACGCGCTCCGCGTCCGGGGGTGTTGTTTAATTGTGCTACGCGGGCGGGTTTGATGTTGGTTTTCCTTAATGCCGGATACCAGGCCTTGTTAACCTTGAGGCCTTCTTCTTTTCGATTGAAATTGTTCTTATGTTTATATATTTCAATCGCCTCTCGGTGTAGCCTCGCGTAGAAATGTAGTGTGTCGCTGAGTGTATCGGTGTCTTCGAACCTAATTTTATGTTCGCCTTCCAGATAAGCATGTTCAGCTACAGCCGACTTATCTACGTAGCCAAGGCGGCAGTTTCTTCTATGTGCGGAGATCCGAGTCTTGAAGCTCCGCTGCGTTGTCCCTATGTAGACTGCTCCACATGAACACGGGATCCTGTAGACCCCCGTAGAAGATAATCTGTCGCGTTTGTCCTTGGCTGAGAGTAGGCTGTTGCGTATCTGCTTGGTGGGCAGGAAGATAGTGTCCACCTTGTGCCGGTTGAGGATCTTGCTTATCCGGTCCGTAACTTGCTTGTGATAGGGCAAGAACACCGTGCCTCTCTTCGTATGGTCTTGGCCTGACTCCGGTGTCGTCTTCTTCCTTGGTTTCACGGACATCGCCAACGAAATTAGCGAACCAAACCGACGGTCCCCGGCGGGCTCCGCAACGCTTGTTGCGATCGGTTAACCGGGCTAGGCTTCGGCGACCGGTCGGACGTAACTGCTGGGCTTCCACCCTTAGTGGGAAAGGAGCCTAGCAGGTTCTTGCACTGCGGACAGAGTGCCGCTTAGGTCTCCCCCCCCCCTGACAGGATCGAATCTGTAATTCGAATGGCTCCAGTTAAGAACAACAAGGCCACGAGCCATCCTACTGCAGGTGGCGTAAAGCGGTTGCTAGTTTGCACTAGCCAGACAGGGCCCACCATCTCCTACTTGCGCGTGTCGCGTCCCGCGCAGATTACTCCTCCGCCCAGGCGTCGGAACCTGCGATCGGCTGGTCCTGTACGGACGCCGCCTGTCCCGGTCCCCGTTGCGGAGATCCTTGAGCTTCGTCCCCCTACCACCATCCCAGTCCCTTCAGGACTCCCGAGAAAGCCCACCCCTCCCAAGGTAGCTCCCAAATTCACTGTGGTGACACATATTGACTTGCCCGGTCCTAGCGGACTGAATAGCCTTGGTGTTACGGTCTTGGCTGATGAAGTGCCGCCGATTCCATCTGGGTCCGGCGCACTTCAGGTCATTAAGGCCAAAAAGAAGAAGAAGAAGGGCTCAGCTAAGACTGAGCAGGGCGGCATTCCTTCCGCTAGTGAGCTCACCAAGGAAGAGAGATCGGCTCTCTCTACCTTGGAGCAACTGGAGGCGGCGACTCTTCAAGTCGTGACCGAGGAGGCAGCACCCCCCGCCGAACCTGAGGCCCCACAGGAGACGGCTGCTGCCCCTGAGGTAGATGAGGCAGTTCCCCGCCCCCCTTCCCCAGCTCGTACTCACGTGTCGGAGAGTGAGGACGAGGAAGATGATGTTGAGACTGCCCTCACTAGGCGACGTGGTGATATCCCACCCGTTATTACTACGCCAGCCTTCACTGGCTCGCTGGGCCGACTGAACTTAGAGTTCAAGGCCGAATACGAACCGTTGGGCTTATGCTCGTACAGGGCGCGCGGCGGGACGGCCGTGAAAACTGTTTGCGAAAGGGACTACGCAAATCTTTGCAGGTTCCTGACCGAACGGGGAGTAGCGTACAACTTGCTGCGCCCCAAGAACGACAAGCCTCTGCGATTCGTTCTAAGAGGAATAGATATTCACACATGAGGAGGACATCCAGAGCGACGAGAATTCCAAAGCATAATCGTCCGGCGAGTGACGAGGATGCACTCATCAAGGACAAAGGCCAAACTCCCAATGGTCATTGTCGATGTGGAGAATTCCCCCGAAACCCGGGATAGAATGAGAGCCTTGCGTCAGTGCTGCCTGATGAGGGTAACAGTTGAGGACTACGTCCCCAGCAAGCGCCCGCCTCAGTGCAGCAACTGCCAGTAGTACTACCACACGCAGGCTAGCTGCAAAGCGCAGACTATGTGTCGAGCTTGTGCACGCCCCCATAAGACTAAAGATTGTCGCAAGCCGCACGATGTCCCCGCTACATGCGCACTCTGTACTGGCGCTCACACCGCCAATTACGGAGGGTGTCCCGTAGCACTACAGGTTAGAGATGCCACGGAAGGAACGAGCAGGGCTGCCCGACGGAGGAGGGCAGAGCTCGAGGAACAGCGGACGCTCCAATACGAGTGGCTCCGGCAGCATCGTGTGGAGCGAGCTGCGAGGCAGCAGCAGCTGTTCCGTGACCAGCAGCCGCAGCCACAGGCTCGCGCCCCTGTGCAGGGGCCCCGTGCGGAGCGACGCACGGAACTCGGGCCGGTCCGCCAACAGCAGCAGCAAGCGCAGCAGCAGCAGGCGACCATCCCTTCGCTTTTGGAAGTGCCCGTTGTCGCGCCTCTGTGGTCCACCGTGGCAGCGACAGCCCCCCAAACTGCTGCCAATAATGTAGGACCCCTTTCTCAGCGCCCTAAGCGCAACAGGGGCAGCAGAAAAGCCACCAAGGCTACCACGGTAGAGTCCATCTCCGCCCCTGTCCCACCGGCCCAGCAGGAAGCTATTGCAAGCACCTCGAAAGGCCCGACCGGTCAAGGCGCGACCTTGGACCAAGTTCAGCACTTTGCCGAGGCGTTGCAATTAGCAAACCCTAACCTCCCGCTCGCCCCAATCCTAGAAGGATTAACTAGAGTGATAGTTCTCCTTATGGAGAATCCTATGTCTGCCCTCCTGACACCCCAAGTAAATTTAAGATGCGCGGGGTTTAAAGTCTATAGACAAGATAGAGCGGGTAGAAGAGGCGGAGGTGTAGCGGTGTTCGTTCGTTCTACGATCGCGCACTGTGAGTATCTCCTTCCCCAGCTAGCGGCATTAGAGGCAGTGGCTATTAGAGCCTACATAGGCAGACTCCCCTCCTGCTTATGGCTGCCTACAGTCCTCCGGGCATACTAGATGAACGCGATTTAGATATAGTGACAAGTCTATCCGATAGATTCGTAGTCGCCGGCGACCTCAAGCACGCTAGCTGGAACTGTCAACGCCCCAATCGGCAGGGCGATAGGCTTTTTCTTAATTCTACAGGAAACGGATACGTCGTGATGGCCCCTAGGGAACCCACACACGTACCGGATGCTGCAAATCAACTGCCTGGCATATTAGACATCGCTCTGGTGAAAGGTCTCACAACTAGAGCGAGACTAACAACCCTGGA
The DNA here is from genome assembly GCF_040183065.1 of Periplaneta americana. Classification (NCBI taxonomy): domain Eukaryota; kingdom Metazoa; phylum Arthropoda; class Insecta; order Blattodea; family Blattidae; genus Periplaneta; species Periplaneta americana. Next base: position 104,063,874 of record NC_091127.1, on the reverse strand, counting down.
TGATCTTCCGTCCGACCACCTACCGGTGATAATGGAGATCATGCACCCAGTCGAACTCTCCCCAACCGCTGAGAAATTCAACTACAAGGCGGCAGACTGGATGTTCTTTCAAGACCAGGTAGCCGCTACGCTTCCACCATTCCCCCCTGAAGTCACTCCGGAAGGGATAGATAGGTCAGTTAGCGACCTGACGGAGTGCATAAAGAAGGCAATGGTTGCTGCAATACCGAAACGGTCTTCACAACCGGGACGGATGCAGCTCCCAGCCTATATTAGAGACCTAAAGATCGCCCGCAATAGAGCAAGAACATTGTGGAAGCGTACTAGGTTAGATCAACATAGAATAGAAATGAACCGCTTGCGCAGGCGGATCAGTGAGGCGGTCCACGAAACGGTCGTGGATGCTTGGAAATCCAAGGTTGAGACGATGGACAGCAGAAACATGTCAGATGTCTGGCGTGTATCTCGAGCTCTGTCCAATCCGTCTCAATCTATTCACCCATTAGTAGTCGGTCCAGATGTCACGGCCTTTACTCCTGAGGAGAAGGCTACCGCACTGGCAGACGTTCTAGAGACCACTTTTCAACCCGTGGAACAAAATTTAAACTTGCCCCATATCAGAGCTGTTGAGGAATCGGTTCGAGACCTCCTTAGCAGGGAGCCGGAAAATGGGATACGACCTACGAACACCCACGAGGTCGCCCATTTCATTCGTCGCCTCGGCCCTCATAAGGCCGCAGGAGCCGCCGGTATCCAAGGAATTATATTGCAGCATCACCCAAGGTCAGCTATGAAGCGCATAGCAGAGATAATTAATAACATCTTGGCTTCCGGTCACTATCCCATTCCCTGGAAAGAAGCTCACGTAGTTCTCTTTCCAAAGCCCGGAAAGGATAAGACGAATCCAAGCAACTATAAGTCTCCTCAGTTGTCTCAGCAAACTGGCGGAGCGGGTCATACATACACGCCTCACTGAAGTAGTATTGCCCCAAATCAGGAACGAGCAATTCGGTTTTCACCCTGGTCGTTCCACTACACTCCAGGCACTCCGCATGACGGAGGACATTACCTGGGCTATGAGCACGAAGCGTGTAGTAGCTGCAGCTTACCTGGACATCGAGCGAGCATTCGACAAGGTTTGGCATGAGGGACTCCTCGTTAAGTTACTGGGCATGGGAGTCCCAGATGGAATGATACGCCTCATTTCTAACTACCTCCGAGGCCGTACATTCAAAACCCGTGTAGGCACTAGTTTCTCCACCCCCCGTGAAATTCACGCAGGAGTCCCACAGGGTTCCATTATCGGGCCCATACTTTTCAATACATTCATTAATGACCTCCCGTTTCGCTATATCCACGGCAGAAGTAGTCATCTGTATATCTATGCAGACGACACTGCCCTCTTGGCGATGGGCAAAACCTATAGATTAGCGTCCCGTAGATTACAGTCGATCTTAGATCACCTCCAGCCGTGGTTCCACGACTGGAGAATCAAGGTCAATGTAAGGAAATGTCAGGCCATACTCTTTTCACTAAGAGCGAGGCTCGAAGACATACCACCACTACCCACACTTTTCGGACGAGAAATGCCGTGGATGAACCAAATTAAATATTTAGGGATCATTATGGACTCTCATCTCAACTTCCGAGATCACATCCAATCCCTTCTTCGTAAGGCCAACGGGCTGATAGTTAGACACTATCCCATTCTGGCGGCCTTAACTCCTGACAACCTGAGGGTAGGACTTACCATGTATAAGGCCCTCATTCGCTCTGTCATTACCTATGCCGCACCCGCATGGGGGTTTGCGGCAGTGTCCCATCTCCGTAAACTCCAAGTTGTCCAAAACCAGGTGATTCGACTCATTACCCATCTCCCCCGAGTCGCCTCGAGAAGAAAGTTCCATGATGAACTAGAGTTGCCAACCATAGACGAGTTCATTGCTCAATTGGCTAGGAACCTGTATGCGGAAGCTCGTGCTAACCACCACCCGCTCATATCTGGCCTCGGCCAGTATGATCCTAGGTTACGGCGTAGACACCAGACAGGTCCATTAGCTATACTATTGAGACAGGAGGACAGGGAGGCTGGCGTTACTCCCAGGTTTTGGTAGCCACGACTCAACTCCATGAGACTCCTTGGATAGTGCAACCGCTGTAAAATGACCTTGTCTTAACTGGGCTAAACAACATCCCTCCATAACATTATCTACTTTTGTTGATCGATGGAAATCTAATAGAGCCAATTGGCTAGTATATATCCATCGATTCATAGAGTCATTCAACCTAAGAGCCAACTGGCTAGTCTCTGATATTGAGACGACTCATCCTGCCTAAGGTTTTTCCGTGGTTTTCCTAAGGCGCTAAGACAAATGTCGGGATGAGCCCTAAAAGAAATGGGCCACGGACCTGCACTCATATCCCCATGAATCTTCCTAATTAACAATTACATCTCTCCCCCCTCTTCGCAATTGAGCCATCATATAGCCAAATGGCTGGTCTCGAAATTGAGACAAATCAACAAGGCTCATTACCTCCTACATAATAGCCAAATTGGCTAGTCTCTTATATGAGACAACTCATCCTGCCTAAGGTATTCCGTGGTTTTCCTCAGGCGTAAGACAAATGTCGGGATGAGCCCTATAAGAAATGGGCCACGGACCTATATGCCCTTCCCCATATATATTCCACCTTTATTATAAATTATGTATGCCCTAGTTCAGATAATATTAATAGTCTATTAAACATACGAGGTCACTCAATAAGTCGCAAATTGAAAGGACAGGGACCTCTCAAATTGCAGATTAGATTTCACGGCGCTTCTTCCGACGGCCTTCACCTGCTTTGTCATCGAACAACAGATGACGGCGTCTTGCCATCCTAACGGCAAACACCAGCCAACTCCTCCTCGCCCCGTTCCGTGATCAATTGATCAATCTCAGCCCCCCTCGCGTATGTGGTACCTAAGAGGTTACGTCCAATTTCGGCTTCCCCTTCAAAATTTTCTAGAGCTCCTTCAGGGGAGCAGCGTAACCCGGAGTGAGACTAGTGGCCAACAGGCTTGGAGCTCACATATTTAGTTTTGTACAGCCCCCAACCCCTTGCAAGGACGCGTTTTGCGTACCTTTTAAATTTTCCTCCCAATTCTCCTTCGATTTTTCGATTTTTTCGATTTTCGAGAGACACTGCCCCAGACAGGTCCATTAGCTATACTATTGAGACAGGAGGACAGGGAGGCTGGCGTTACTCCCAGGTTTTGGTAGCCACGACTCAAATCCATGAGACTCCTTGGATAGTGCAACCGCTGTAAAATGACCTTGTCTTAACTGGGCTAAACAAAATCCCTCCCTAACATTATCTACTTTTGTTGATCGATGGAAATATAATAGAGCCAATTGGCTAGTATATATCCATCGATTCATAGAGTCATTCAATCTAAGAGCCAACTGGCTAGTCTCTGATATTGAGACAACTCATCCTGCCTAAGGTTTTTCCGTGGTTTTCCTAAGGCGCTAAGACAAATGTCGGGATGAGCCCTAAAAGAAATGGGCCACGGACCTGCACTCATATCCACATGAATCTCACTAATTAACTCTAAATTAATTAACAATTACATCTCTCCCCCCTCTTCGTAATTGAGCCATCTTATAGCCAAATGGCTGGTCTCCAAATTGAGACAAATCAACAAGGCTCATGACCTCCTACATAATAGCCAAATTGGCTACTCTCTTATATGAGACAACTCATCCTGCCTAAGGTATTCCGTGGTTTTCCTCAGGCGTAAGACAAATGTCGGGATGAGCCCTATAAGAAATGGGCCACGGACCTATATGCCCTTCCCCATATATATTCCACCCTTTTTATAAATGATGTATGCCCTAGTTCAGATAATATTAATAGTCTATTAAATATACGAGGTCACTCAATAAGTCACAAATTGAAAGGACAGGGACCTCTCAAATTGCAGATTAGATTTCACGGCGCTTCTTCCGACGGCCTTTACATGCTTTGTCATCGAACAACAGATGACGGCGTCTTGCCATCCTAACGGCAAACACCAGCCAACTCCTCCTCGCCCCGTTCCGTGATCAATTGATCAATCTCAGCCCCCCTCGCGTATGTGGTACCTAAGAGGTTACGTCCAATTTCGGCTTCCCCTTCAAAATTTTCTAGAGCTCCTTCAGGGGAGCAGCGTAACCCGGAGTGAGACTAGTGGCCAACAGGCTTGGAGCTCACATATTTAGTTTTGTACAGCCCCCAACCCCTTGCAAGGACGCGTTTTGCGTACCTTTTAAATTTTCCTCCCAATTCTCCTTCGATTTTTCGAGCGCAGAGAGACACTGCCCTCTTGGCGATGGGCAAAACCTACAGGTTAGCGTCCCGTAGATTGCAGTCGATCTTAGATCACCTCCAGCCGTGGTTCCACGACTGGAGAATCAAGGTCAATGTAGATAAATGTCAGGCCATACTCTTTTCACTAAGAGCGAGGCTCGAAGACATACCACCTCCACCCACACTTTTCGGACAAGCAATGCCGTGGATGAACCAAATTAAATACTTAGGGATCATTATGGACTCTCATCTTACGTTCCGAGATCATATCCATTCCCTTCTTCGTAAGGCCAATGGATTGATAGACACTATCCCATTCTGGCGGCCTTCACTCCTGACAACCTGAGGGTAGGACTTACCATGTATAAGGCCCTCATTCGGTCTGTAATAACCTATGCCGCACCCCCATGGGGGTTCGCGGCAGTGACCCATCTCCGGAAACTCCAAGTTATCCAGAACCAGGTGATTCGTATCATAACACATCTCCCGCGAGTCGCTTCGAGAGAGAAGTTCCACGATGAGCTAAACTTGCCAACCGTAGACGAGTTCATTGCTCGATTGGCTAGAAACCTGTATGAGGCCGCTCGTGCCAGCCCCAACCCGCTCATATCTGGCCTTGGCCGGTATGATCCTAGGTTACGGCGAAGACACCAGACAGATCCACTAGCTATTCTCTTAAGACAGGAAAACAGGGAGGCAGGTGTCACTCCCAGATTTAGGTAGTAGATTATTAATTCATGACTTAATCTAATAAGCAACCGCTGTGAAATGGCCTGCTCTAACTCGGGCTATAAATCCATTCTATCCCTCTTACAGGTCTACGGAGTGAAGAGTCAATTGACTAGTCTCCGGATCTGACAGAAACCATCAAAAAGCCAATTGGCTAATACCGTTATGATGGTTAAATAACTTGAGCTAACATATCGTCCCCAATAAATCCGTTTTGCTGATCGATGGAGTTGTAATAGAGCCAATTGGCTAGTCTACATCCATCGAATCAAGTCATTTTACCTAAGAGCCAACTGGCTAGTCTCTAAAATTGAGACATCTCATCCTGCCTAAGGTTTTTCCGTGGTTTTCCTAAGGCGTTAAGACAAATGTCGGGATGAGCCCTAAAAGAAATGGGCCACGGACCTGCATTCACTTCCCCAGACATTGGTGACGGCTCAAGATTAATGATTGTTCACATCGAACTCGGGCCCTGGCAGGGTTCAATCGTCCCCTTGTACAGATCACTGGAGTCATCAAGGAGCCAATTGGCTGGTCTCCTGATCTGAGAAAAATCATCAAAGCGCCAATTGGCTATTGTAAGATTAATCCCTACGCGTTCGAATCTTCAAACAGCCAAACTGGCTATCACCGTTTCGTGCCTAGACTTCTCCTCCATCGCGTCTCTCCTCCGGATCAGGTCGCTGTACTTCTGCCCCCTCCTCCCCCCCGTATGTTGTAGCTAATCAGTTACGTCCATTTTCGGCTTACCCACTAGAAATTTCTAGCGCTCCTTCACTGGGGCGGCGAAACCCGAAGTGAGACAAGTGGCCAAGAGGCTTGGAGCTCACATATTCAGTTTTTCACAGCCCCAACTCCCCCCTTGCAAAAAGGACGTGTTTTCACGTACCTTTAAAGTTTCTCCTCCCACTTCCCCCCACTCATTCATTCATTCATTCATTCATTCATTCATTCATTCATTCATTCATTCATTCAGCGCAGACTGTAATCGGCACACGCAGTAGAACCAGCCGCACCAGCAATAGACACCACTGAAGATGTTCACCGCAGCAGTGAACGAAACGTTTGGTCTCACAACCAACAGACCACGGCCTCATAGCCCGGAAAACTTTTCTACTATTGACGCCGGCCGTGAAATCCTACACTCCAATATAGTAAACAACATTGAGTTAGTGAGTATAGTACCTTCCAGAAATACGGTCGCGTTTTCAATATTGAATCATATTTTTCACAGATACTGTTCGTCCGTTTACTTAAGCCGCACCCCGGTTTCCCTCACCCGCTTCTGTTCGCCCCTCTGTAAAGGCTAGTAGCTGGGCTGTCTTAGCTATTTTCTGAAAACATTAATTTCTATTAATAATTGGGCGTCTACGTAATATTATACAACTGTTTAAAATAAATTAAATAAAAGGGCCTCGTTAAGTAATTAACTGTCACGTGATTTCTCTCCTTTCTACGACCCTGCGACAAAACCACTTGGACGGACAGTAGATAGCATGCCTGAGTAATTTTATCTTTTCGAATCGGGCAGAAGTGAAGACTGAATTTACGTTACGTAAAGTACTCTTTTATAGCGTAGGTACAGAATTATTTCAACATGAGTTACTGGTACGAAGGACGAAACTGGAAATTGAAATTAGGTATAAATATGAAGCCTGTATCGAAATTAACAGCCACCATTTTAAAAAATGTGTTTAAATATCCATATTATGATTATTTTTTAATTAAATTCACTTTCTATATTGTACGTAATGTGCTGTTGACAATATAATATACACTGTATAATGAATACGTCCGCATGGATAGCTCAGTTCTTGAGTAAAAACACTTAGGCCTATTGTTAAAACTGTACTGTATTTTGATTAAACAAGAACCTAATGAAAATTATCAAATTCAAAATCGTGATAGTTCCTAGTTTACGTAAATGCATGAACTGCTTTTCTTCCCTCCTATACCTAGTAAAGTGATTTGTTTGTATTTTACGCCAGTGTCATCAAACTCCAGTCGTGGAAGGAGGAAGAAAACAGCCTTTCCTATTCTCAACCGTTAATCCAAAGGTATGGCCAGGTTAATAATAGAAATGTTATTAAAAATAAAATGATGTCCGGGTAGAAGTCGGTAAGTGGCGAATGAGGCATTATCTGAGTTTCAAGCTTGACAGGTCAGTCACGGTGTAAGGCCTAGCCGAGAGTCAAAGTAAAGGTCAAACGCATTGCCGCCCCCGCTATGTAACAAGGGAGAATACGTTGCTGTAGAGAGTGAGAATTTTTTTCTATGCGGCGGTTTCCGTCTGGATGCAGCCTCCCCCATTATTGACTTCCTTAACTCAGCTTTTATACAAAAAGAGGGTTTGTCTTCAGCAATGCCAACAGGTTGCAGTACAGTCTGTGTCTCTTGCGAATCTCATTACCCGCGGAGATTTCACCGTTTAGCGCTCATATAACTAATTTCGCCCTAAAACTCTATAACATTCAGTCTAGGTCAGCATTTCTCAAAATTTTTTGTAGTGGGGACCACTTTTTAAAGTCAGAACAGTTCCGCGGACCACCTTACTCTTGTTCCCTTCGAAAGCAAATTTATCATTTTCGTAGCATATTTTAATACCAGTATACTTATATTTTAAAACTGAATTAAGGTTCGGTACTTTGGTCCTCTGTTATGAATTGGGGTGGTCCCTGGCTGGGTTACAGGCGTGGCGCCAGATGTGCAGGGAAAAGATGTCGAGGAACACCACGTGTATAGTCCTTTAAATCCCTCTATTGCTGCTGAGAATTGGTATATTTTTATCATTTTTATTATTTTTTATTAGTGTTGGTCTTATAATAACTATCATTTTAAGTTTGTGGGAAGTCGATAGACGGGTAGGGTAATAATTTCATAAAATGTCAGTAAAAAAGTGTAAATCGTCATTTCCAAACTCTGAGATTTTAAGCTATAGTGAGATACGCAATTCGTTTGAATTTTATTTTTTTCTTCTGTCTTTTTTGAAGGACCACAAGGGCAGATCTCGAGGACCACAGGTGGTCTGCGGACCATAGTTTGAGAAACGCTGGTCTAGGTAGTTCGAAACACGCACCAGCTAAGACCATAATTTGACAGTGCGTTACAATTTCGCGTACGGCATGGACTTTTATCCTATTGAAGAAGGGCGTAATTAAAAAAAAAATTGAATGCTTCGTTCTCGTACAATATTTAAGCATTAAGCATGGAACTCATTGTAAACACAAGAGAACGTATTACCCTACAATATATATGAATAGTGTCATATTCCAGCAAGAGATGCAGGGTGCAGACAGTTTTTGTTGATTATCGCAAAGATATGTTTTCTGAGTTACGCCCTTCTTCCAGCTAACCCTCAATTGAGGAATCAAAGTGACTGTGCCCATAAGTACAGTACGAGTCAAATTGTACTTCCAAAAAAATACTATACATAGTCGTATATATTTAATAAAGTATTATACTCTGTATTAATGCTGAAATAAAAGAAAAGCCACTTTTTTGTTTTATGATCGTAATTATATTTGAGACTGTTTTAAATAATCTAGCCATACAGGTAAATGTGGCCAAACCTACAGCGCGTTAGTGAGTTGAGAGAAATATTTTCTTGCTTTTTTAATGCTGTTTTCTCGACTTTAAAATATCAAGCAGTTTATTGAATAAAAGAAGCTCCTTGCGTAACAGTTATTGTCAGATTGGTCTGAAACTTTTCAAAGAGGTCAATTAAATGCTGATAAATAAAATTTAATTATTATTTGTGTGAAATATTAATATTAAGTTCCTTCGGGACATATTCATACTGCATTTGGATGAAAATATGCTGTAATGGTGAATTTAAGAAATGTAATCATTTATTCTGGGACTGTTTGGACTGAGTTCAAAAAACTAATACATTTTTATTCCCATGACTATTTTCAAGCTTTTGAGCAACTATTAACTAAAAATTTTGAAAACTTTGACGCAAGGAGCTTTTTCGGTGACATTAATATAAAATATATTTTAAAAATATAATTTCAAATCAATTAGCCCTAATTAGGATCAGTATTAGTAATTAATAAATGTAAAAGCCGAAAAGTGTCTGGCTCTGACGGAATTAATACGGAATTATTCAAGCATGCTCCTACAAACTTTTTACATAAATTTCTCGATTTTCTTAACATGTGCTGGACATCTGGACAAATACCAGATGAATGGACGGAATCAATGGTAGTACCAATGCACAAAAAAGGAAACCGCAAAGACCGCAATAATTACAGAGGCATCAGTCTTTTAAATTCAGGATACAAAATATATGCACAAATAATTGCAAACAGATTAAATAAAATCACAGAGACATTAATTAGAGAAGAACAAAATGGATTTAGACAAAATCGATCCTGCATAGACGGCGTCTTCACACTAGCACAAATTATTGAGAAACATAGAGAATTTAATATAACAACGCACTTGCCATTCATTGATTACCATAAGGCATTCGATACATTTGACAGAACAAAACTTTGGAATGTTTTAGTTGAAATTGGAATACCCCGGCATTTAATTACACAATCAAGAATATGTACAAAAACACAAAAATCAAATTAAAAGTAAATGACACTTAAAGCAAGGAAGCTAGAACAATAAATCAAGGAGTAAAGCAAGGCTGCCCAATGTCACTCATCTTATTTAATATTTATATAAATAACATTACCAAAAATAGGGAAGACGAATTACTCACAAATTTTATGACTGACAGCTTCCCACTTAACACATTACTTTACGCAAATTCTGAAGACAATTTATAAAGATGTACAAGATAGCAAAAAAATTATAATTTGGAAATCTCTATAAATAAAACCAGAATCGTGGCCTTCCAAGGAAAGAACCATATAAGATCCAAAATTGCAATCAATAATAATTGTATAGAACAAGTCAACACATTCAACTATCTTGGCTGCAATCTTTCTTATATAAACTCCAGGGACGTAGATATTAAACTAGCCAAATTTCAGCAACTGTTAAGAATCAAATCAACTTTATTAAAGAAAGTTCGACCAGAAACAATAATGAAATTCTATAAAGTTATGGCAGTCCCGACATTATTATATGGATCAGAGACATGTTCATTAACGAAAAGGCAACTTCGAAGAATAGAAGCTGCTGAAATGCGATTGCTAAGCCTCTTGCAGGATATACTCTTTACGACCATAAAAGGAACGCTGACATCCGAACAGATTTCAATATCACTGCCATTACGAATACTATAGCATCTTACCGCAACAACTGGTATGAACATGTATAATGCCCAAAAATAGGTTACCCAAGAGACTTTTGGACTATACACCTCATGGAAAACGAGACATCGGAAGACAAGGAAGAGATGGAAAGACCAACTTTCTTCTGGAAGTAGAACAGGCCAGGAGGCCTAATCCAAGATTGTTATTGATGATGATGATGATGATGATGATGATGATGATGATGGTAAGGGTTGTTTATGTAGTTTAAATGTCTCAAAACTTTGGATGAAAATTGTGGAAGTTTTAAAAATTATGTGTGTCCCCTTAAAAAGACATTTCTGTCTAGACCTCCTACAGTTTATACCGCACCTCAATGCGTATGCAGCCTCTGTAACAGACTCTGTGATCGATACCACTTCGGCCAGTGCTTACAGAGGATAAAATCGGTGATGGAATACAGCAAAGAACAATGACTACAAAGAGCGCAGAATCTGTACTCCTTGGAACTACACATGCAAATTTGTACGCTATTTACTTAATTTTATTGCAGTTTATAATCGTTTATTTAGCGATGTTGTATTAGATACTGTGCTAGGTTATTTACAATCGATGAAATTGGTAATAACGAGATGGTATTTAGCTAGATAAGGCCGAGGATTTTCCATGTGATTATTAGGCATTCGGTTTACAGTTGGGGAAATCCAGAAAAAAATTAAACAAGTTAGTACCGAAGCGGAAATCGAACACAAGCCCAAGAGCAGTTCAGGATCAGCAGCAAACACACCTATCGCCTGAGCTATGCTGGTGGCTACCTCCTGCAGTTACTACTATAATGGATGAGACAACCTATTTAGGCCTAGGTGCCAACCAGTTTCCACTTCACTTCTTGGAATAAAAGAGAATCTCCTCCTCCTCATCTAATTCCATAGTAACCTGTCTATACATCTCCATCCACAATAACAGGAAAAATTCTTTTGTTTCTCTGTTTTCACAACGAACTGTCTCCTCGTCTTCACCTATAAAAAAACAAGAGGAAGTGTTCTTTAGATCCTGAGTTTTCATGGCCAAATGTCTTTATATTACACCAACGCTTGTAATAAAAAGCTAAGTTCCATTTTCTCTTTTCATTCCAATAGACTATTTTCTTTTTTTTTTTTTTTACGATATTGTCAGGAACAAAATTCCGCCATAATGATACATAGAAAAATGAAATTTAATGCTAAAATCAAAGAAATTCCGAAGCGAATTAATCATGAGAATGGTTTCATCTTTAACTTTACACCATCAACCGTTGGATTACAGCTGTAGATGACTAAAGACAGTAAGAAAATAAACTTTTTAAAACCAAAACTAGGCAAAAAACTATAACAATATGACTATAAAAATGTTCAACCGAAACGAAGCAATATAAATAAATTAAAGAGAATATCAGAATTCAAGCAAATTAAATTAAGTTTTTAAGGAATGCGGTATGATAAAACAAACAATTAACTTCAAGTTAGTTACGTAACATTTATATTAACTATAGAAACGCGTAGTATCAAACTCAGTCAATATATTTAAAAGTCATATTGAGGTTAAAGTTCAGATAAGTTGAATAATAGCCTATATGATAAGAAAAATTATTATATTACAATTTTAGTCAACAACTTATCAGATTGGTACAAAAACAAATTTTGTTACAATGGTCACATTATAATTCTTGGTAATATCCACAAATATTTTCGATTTTACAAGACATCATCATCAGGTGGAAGCAATATATTAGTTGAACACAAGTGAAGCATAAAATATATTAAATGCGAACATAATGAGCAAAACAGTAAGAAAACATTATCATGTGTCAGAAAGTATGGATGGTTAGGTGATGATGTAGGTGGACTCCACAAATTTATCGAGTTTTATCAATTAGGAAGTGCTGCTGAATCTGAAAACTTATGCAATACAGGTATGAATGATCAGTGATTCAACATACATATTAATTCTTGTGGCGGAAATTTTATTTTGTCTATAATTATAATATTTACAAATTAGAATTCTCTTTGAGGTTATGTATAATGTATAATGACAACAATGAAAAGTTATAAGTCGTAACCTACATTGATTGACTCAATTTAATGCTAAAACAAATGAAAGGCGTACTTTGTTACAAAATGCAGGAGTACCACTGCCTTCTTCATCATCATCATGAGTTGCAAAATATGTAATAAAGGTGTGAAAAAACAACATATGAACAAGGCAATACGTTGTGTTACATGCAACCAGTTATTTCACATTAGTTGTGTCGTTTTGAAGGATGGGGATATTGAACGATATGAATCTGAAGAAAATTCATGCGAATGTACATTCTGTAAAGAGCAAAATAACAGTAAAACAACGGACACTGATAAAAATGTCACTGAGTGTGGGAAACCTGAAGTTAGTGTAAAGGATGTTTATAAGTTACTTGTTTCTTTGTCTGAGGAAGTGAAAGAGCTAAAGAGACTAGGTAAAGACAGGGAAATTGAATTAGCAAAGTCTGTGGATCTTGCACATGAAAAACTTGATGCAAATATTGAATTACTGCAAAAGCATGCCGATATTATTGATGCATGTAAGCAGGAAGTGGAACAATTAAAAATTGCAAATAATAATTTACGTGAAGAAAATACTGAATTGAAAATGAAAATCGTTGATCTTGAGCAGTACTCAAGAGTGAACATGGTTGAAATACACGGAGTGCCTGTGAAACCTGCAGAAAATCCTACTACTGTTGTGCAAGATATAGGAAGAGTTCTTGGTCTTGAAATTAAAGATGAATTTATTAATGCTTGTCACCGTCTCAAGTCCAGGTCTGATACTCTACTCCCTGCTATTGTAGTTAAATTCACTCATCGGCGGTTTAAAGAAGATATTCTGAAGCAACGAAGAGTGAAGCGTAACCTCAACACCCTTGATTTAGGCTACAACTTCAATAATCCAGTCTACATCAATGAGTCTCTCTGCAGTGACAGGAGGAAACTCTTAGCCAAGGCTCGTGAAGCAAGAAGACTTAAAAACGCCAAGTATGTATGGACAAGGAATGGAAATATATTTCTCCGTCTGCATGATCAATCTCCTGTTTTCCAAATTAGAAATGAAATCGATATTACTAAATTTATTGAATCTCATTGAGTGCAGTAACTGATTTTACAATTTATTATCAGAATGTTAGAGGTCTTAAGACAAAAAGTAATGATTTTTTTAGTAATGTGCTTTGTAATAATTTTACTGTAATAGCATTAACTGAAACTTGTTAAATAATTCATTTTATAATTCTGAAGTAATTGATGACAGGTATATTGTTTTTAGGAATGACAGATCTCCTAATACTTCAAAGAAAAAACATGGAGGGGGAGTACTATTAGCTATAAAATCCTCATTCGAAGTTGAACGTGTTTTCGAAACAGACAATACTTTGGAATGTATTTGGATTAAATTATTTTATAATCATACGAAATATTTAATTTGTGTAGTATATTTCCCACCCAATTCAACAACTGAAATTTGTAATAACTTTTTTTAAATCGCTTATAAAAATTATAAAATTTTTTCAGACAGTAAAATTTTGATTTTGGGAGACTTTAATATACCTGAAATTATTAATGATAAGTATGATCTGTCGAGAGGATCGCTTAAAGCAAGAGAGTTAATGAGATTTATGAATTTATTCAATTTAAAATCGAGTAATAAAATATCTAATATAAACAATAGAACTCTTGATCTCATAATAAGCAATATAGAATATTTAGAGGTTGAAGAAGAAATTCCGTCTTTAGTACAGATAGATATTAACCACCCTGCATTGTCTGTAACATTTAAATTAGTTAAATTAGTAACTCTGTCAGTCAGTCAATCTGGACAATATAATTTTCATAAAGCTGACTTTGAGAAATTATATCGACTTATACAACAATGTGACTGGACAAGTATTTATCTTTGTGAGGATGTTGATCTTGCTGTTCATATATTCTATACTAAAATGTATTTTATTATAGATCAATGTGTTCCTAGAACTAAACCATACAAAAATAAGTATCCTTTATGTTTTAATAATAATGTAATAAAAAATTTAAAACTTGAAAAGTTTAGGAAGAAAAAACATATTTCAGAATATTACTTACTGATGTATCAATTTTATCGGAGTCTCACGAAAAATGAAATGAAAAAAGCTTATGATCAATATGTCAATAAAATAGACAGTACAATTTTGCTTGATTCTAATAGTTTCTGGAATTTTGTTAAAAATAAAAGAAAAAACACAAATTATTTGCGTTGCATGGAATATAATGGGAAAAAATTGTCATTGTTGAATGACATATGTGAAGGTTTTGTCAGCTATTTTCAATCTGTTTATTCTTCAACTGAACCCACTTATAATGTGGACCCTGTGTGTGATGTATCAACTGATATAGTCAATGATTGTAATCTCTTAAACATAATGTATTTTACACATGAAGATGTAAAATGTGCTATAAGACAATTACGTCCCAAAAAATCTGCAGGACCAGACTGTATACCACCTTATGTATTTAAAGCTTGTGCAGATAATTTAGTATCACCACTAACTAGTATATTCAATCTCATTATAAAACACAGCTGTTTCCCTAAAGAATGGAAATGTACAAAAATTACTCCAATATTCAAGTCTGGTAAAATTAACGAAATTCAAAATTATAGACCTATTGCAGTTTTATCGACACCAGCTAAAATATTTGAATCATGAATATATAAACAAATTTATACTTACGTAGCAAAACCAATTTCACGTGATCAGCATGGGTTTATGTTTGGAAGATCAACTGTTACAAATTTACTACATTTCACTCAATTTGTTTCCTCCCAACTAGATAATAAATTACAAGTTGATGTTATTTATACAGATTTTCAGAAAGCATTTGATAAGGTTGACCATGATATTCTTTTATTGGAATTGAAACAATATGGATTTTCCTTCCCATTGCTATCGTTAATTAAATCATACTTGAAAGGAAGAGTACAAGTTGTGAACTTTCATGGACATACTTCTAAGCCTTTTACGGTAAATTCTGGTGTGCCTCAAGGTTCCAATCTTGGTCCATTATTGTTTTTATTGTTTGTCAATGATATTGTGAATTGTGTACAACATTCTAAAATTTTATTATTTGCGGATGATATTAAATTGTATAAAGAAATCAAAACTATATCAGATTGTAAGCTACTCCAAACAGATGTTACAAACTTACATATATGGAGTATTAATAATAAATTGTTATTTAATATAAATAAGTGTATACATATGACCTTTTCTAGATTGAAAAATACAATTAAATTTTCATATAAAATAGAGGCAAAAGTTTTACCAGCAGAAAATGAACATAAAGATTTAGGTATATTATTTAGCAGCAATTTTACATTTTATAGTCATATTAATAATATTATAAATTTGTCCTATAAAAGTTTAGGTTTTGTTATGAGAAATTCTTGTAAATTCAAAGTGAAAACTATAATAATTTTGTATAATTCCATTGTTCGATCTAAATTAGAATATGCTGCTGTTATCTGGAACCCAGTTACTAACAAATATATTCTGTTACTAGAAAAAATTCAAAATAAATTTCTAAAATGGTTATATTACAGACTTTATAATGATTATCCTACTTATGAGAGTTATGCTACAATGCTTCAACATTTCCATTTTACTAGTTTGCAAATTCGACGAAATTGTCAATCTTTAAACATTCTTTATAAAATTATTAACAATAAGTTGGACTGCGTTGGTTTATTTTATTATATAACATTATATGCACCTAAGCTTAAAACGAAATTTCGAAATTTGTTTTACATACCAAGGACAAATACTGAATCCCACAAAAATTCCCCAGTTTTCCAAATGTTACAGTTATACAATAAATTACATCCTCATCCGAATGTTGATATTTTCAATATGAATTTCTCTAGATACAGAATTATTTGTTATCATATTTTACAGAATATTGTTGTTAGTTAATCTGAAGCTACTTTCACACCTTATTTCAATTTCTCTTTTTTTTCCCCCTTTTTTCTATTATGTTTCAGTTTTTCATAAGTGTATGTTTCCTTTTCCTTGTTTATGTTTTATCAATTAATTTGTTCATCGTGAACATTGTAATTGGGCTTTGCCTGTTATGTTCATCAACAAATGAATAAATAAATAAATAAATATTAAAAACAACTTAAAAATCAATGATGAATGTATTCAAGTAATGTATATCCATGTATAACCTTTGGATTGTTAATAACTACTAAATATAAACGTAAAATATGTGTATGCTAAAGAAAAATTTAAGATGCCATATTTTATGGTAGTTGGAACTGAAGTTCTATGTAATTTTGTCACTCGAGTCGATGAGGTGATTAAGACATGATATTGAAGATGGAACGGAGTTAGATGTTGAAGTCAACTCATCGACACGTTACATGGCTTGTGACAAGTGAACATTTTATATATTTTGTGCTTCACTTGTGTTCAATTAATATATTGCTTCCACCTGATGATGATTTCTTGTAAAATCGAAAATATGTGTGGATATTACCAAGAATTATAATGTGGCCATTGTAACAAAGCTTGTTTTTGTACCAATCTGATAAGTTGTTGACTGAAATTGTAATATAATAATTTTTCTTATCAGTCAATATAGCTCCAGTACGCCTAGCTGATGTAAGATAAGCACACCCATACAATAATTCGTGTCTTGAGCCTTATTATAAAATAGGTACCTCTGTTTCATATGCACATTTTAATTACTTTTATGCCACCCTAACAATATAAACATGTTACTACCTCCAATATCGTGCGTAATCGGCTTATTATGGCACGCGTGCCAATAATAGCAATGATGTATTCACTATGGCGTAATACCGGAACGCTTGGGTGGGGATGCATGTAACTCGTCTGACTACCTTGCTTACCGCTTCTACGCGCCACGTAACAAAGAAATAAAATGTAGGACAGAAGGTAACGTATCATTTATTTCCAATTTTTAACAATTTTGAGTCACTTTTGTAATATCACATAAAACAGTTCTGTGGTTCAGAGAAACTACATTAACAAAATAAAGGAACATTTGTAACATAAAATTTTATTCCTAAGATGTAGGCTAACTAGAGTTTGTAATACCTGCAAGGTCATCCATTTCTCTTTATTCAATCCCAATGCCAGGCGCAACTAATCGATACGATCAATACGAACATATCAACACTTATTTCAGTTAGGATGCTGAATTATTTCATAATTTATTTCCTACAATTAATAATGCTAAGATGCCATAAAATGTTGTATTCAACTCGTGCATAATCATATTATGACACTCGTGAAAATTTTCGCACGAACGATACTTGCTGCATTAATAACTATTTTAATGAAGCAATCTAATCTATATTTCAAAGATATACTTGAACAACCAACTTTCCAGTTTGACCACTTTTATAGATTATCATGCTTAATGTATGGAAGGAAAATTATGATACCTCAAATTTTAAATCACGAACAATATACCAAACAGTCCTACAAATAATATCCTCCTCATGCATACTCCACACCCCTGAGAACAATCGATTGGAACTGCAGGCAGGCAGAGGGCAAGCAGGAGCCGGACTGGAGGCATTATCGACCTCAACACCAATAACAAGTGACGTCAGAACCTAACATGTGAATGGCACGCGTCAACTCCACAAATTCCACCAAGATTAAAGTAAAGGAAAGGGGAGATAACATCTCTTTCCATTCCAGGTGCTTTGGACATTAATAAGTGGCAACACCGTGAATGCTTGAGCACGTTGCCATTACGTTGTGGAGAACCCTCAGCCTTCTCTTAATTTATTGCTCCGTGAGGGAAGGATCAGTCTTTAATCAAACGCGCGAGTCTGCTCAACATTGCGGAATTATAAAAGGCGACACACAAACTCCCGCGAAAGAAATGCGCTTCAGTTTGTTAAAAACAGTGTGTGTGCGTGTGTGTGTGTATGTGTGTGTATGCATGTATGTACGTATGTATGTATGTATGTATGTATGTATGTATGTATGTATGTACATTCGTGCAAAGAAAATGGCCGACACTGATGATATTATATTTTAACATCATATCAGTTACATATTTATTTTCTACAACCAATCAGCATTGTTGATTAGTTATTCCGAACGTTTAAGTAGTCCTGAAAAGTACCGTTGGACAAGACGCCATATTGGACTACCGTTCAATATCGCGTCCAGTATCATTCTCTACAGCTATTCTTATCCTCTCAGACAGAGATCTGACAAGACCAGCTGCATAGTGTTCGCCCTGGGTCCCTTTTTCTAGGCGACTAGTACATTCCATAGGGGGTCTTTAGATATGGGGGTGGATCAGGCCAATTTTTCGTCCATGAGGCGTTTCGTCTTCGCCCATACGTTTTCACTAGGGCTGAGATCAGTTCCACAAGGAGGCTAATTCGGCACATCCCCATCGTTGCCAACACGCAATGCTGGACCAGGCCCGAACAAAGAGATCCAGGACTCCTAGGCAGTTAACAGAGTAGGGTCCCCTTTTTGGCAATTTAACAAAAAACAAACTTTACTTTTATTTTTATTTATTTAACGTGTGTTTTAGTGTACCAATAAATATCACTATTATTATTATTATTATTATTATTATTATTATTATTATTATTATTATTATTTCCTCCTCTGGCCGGAGCAGGTGGCTACCTAGTTTGCCTAGGCAGAAGTTCGCTGCTGCGTTGGACTATCCCGCCTTATAGATTGGTGACATCCAGCTGGAAAACAAAAATCTACCGGGATACATTATCGAAGGGACCATGATATCTCTCTGAACATGGAGATACTCGGCACCGTTCATGCGACCATTTATCCTGTGAACATATCCGATTCCACGCGAGGACATCCACCTCCATATAGACACAGAAACGCGACCAGAGCATACACTCTTTCACGTATTTCGCGTTTATCAGTCCCTATGGACGGCCCATAGTTTTCCCAAGAAAACACGAATTCGTCTGAGGAAAACCACTTTTTTCCAGTTTCGATCCACATTATCTTGACAAAATGTAGGTCGGTAGGGCCTACGGTATTCGGAAACCCTCTCCTTCTCAGTCGCGCTTCTACATCTGAGGCCAGCGTCCTTCAGACGGTTCCTCGGAAGTGTCGCACATCCGGGAAAATTAGTGACGGGTCTCACTTGGGTGGCATTAAGGAATTAATTTCCCCAAGCCAGGACCACCAGCATGGCGTCCTGAGTCTGTTTCAACACGCCAAAATCCTGATCATCGTTGACGAACAGAAATCCCGAAGACCAGACAGTGTTGCCATATCTACTGATTTAGCAGGAGATTCCCTGTTTTTTCATTGAATCTACTGCTCTACTGATTTTTTTGTCAAAAGTGCGAATTTCTCCTGCCTTTTTGGCATGCTGCAGTCACTTAGTTTTATGCCCGGATTTTCAACTCATTACTTTAGTACACACATATATTGTCACCATGTTTTATTTTTGCATCTTATACACAAGTCATGCAATGTAAGCATGTGATAACAGTCGTCGATTTGCAAAAGGGGACAAGTCGAAAATGAAGTGTTGGAAAATCGCAAAAACTATAAGTTAAATTAAAATGTTCGTATATATTTTTTTCTAATTAGATCACTATGGATACGTACAAACATTCAGGATCCATGAACATTTTAATATTTTAAATCTGTTATGATTTTTTGCGATTTTCCAACACTTCGTTATTTTGGACATGTCCCCTTTTGCAAATCGACGACAGAATTAAGTTATTTCATTATTGTTTTGGGGACCCGGGGAACAGAGCAAGAACGAAACTTATTCAGTAGTGAAGTTTGTTTCTGATTGTGTGCACGTGTAACAGTGAGAGAGTGAAGTGTAGGTAATGGCATTTTTGTGTTACATATCTTGCACAGTGATCTTTTAAAATGAGTGAAAGTGTCCCAGCAAGAAAGAAAAGTAAATACTCCTAGAATTTTATAAATCAGAGTGGGAAAATGATGAACAGTTTAAAGGATAGTTATGTAAAAGCAAGAAAGAGGATAATTTTTCGTCTGTTATAGTCGCAGCTAGTGCAATTACTGTATTTGAATACCTTTAAAATAAATCTTGCTGTATCGAAAATATTTTGTGAATACATGAAAAATTCCTGTTTAATACATTAATGCGAAACATTGTCAATAAGACATTACTGTGTAAAAACAAAATTCATGACTTAGTTACATATGCTGAGTAGAGATGACAATAATTATATTTAGCAAAAGTGTTCAATTTCATTGGTTACGAATGTGCTATATCGTAATACAACAGTATCATCTTTCTTACAGTACACTGTTTTGTAATTAATATTATAATACAAAGAGAAAATTCATGTTTAATTAATCTACTGTAATCTCCTGTTTTTTCGATGATTTTCTCCTGATTTTCGTGAGTAGGTCGTGGCAACACTGGACCCTGTACTGCCCTATCCAACGTCGACCGATGCGAACTGGAATTTCATAGAGACGAGATGCAGCTCAGCTTCAAATATTCCCATTCTCGAACAAAACGAACACCTGTTCACAAAAGTACTGCCCTTGGTGTGGCACGACTACGTAATAAACAGCGATATAAATTAGTGTTCTGGTTGTAACCAAACATTATACCATAAAACAAAACGGGTCACTCAGAAGCAAATCCAGTCAAATTATAGTATTTATAATACATCATAAGAGTTTTTGCTTTGGGTTGATCGGAATAACATAATTAATAGCACATAGTTTTTATAAATTTAAATCGCCAAACTAATAACATAATATGGGCAAAATATTACGACAGCTGTAGTGGAATAAAATTAATACCACGTGAAACTAAATAGAAACACATAATAACAAAATTAGTAACGAGTGGGAAATGAGCACGATAACTTTAGTTTCATAGTTAAACTTTATACCACTTATTTACTATCGATTACAAGTATTTGCCAATGTCCTTTCGACTTGTACGCGCGGTGAACATCGCGGGCACCTGGAAAATTATTCGTTGTCAATTTGGAAGTTTCGTGAATTATATCGTTACCTAAATTAGAATCAGACAACGGCAGAACACGCTTAGTTCGTTCTAAAGGCGTGGGAGGAAAAACATTAAACGGAATCATAAACATAATATGATGTAACTGTACCGTATGTCCGCCATGAAGACGTCTTTAAGTCGGTCATTTTTCTTTCTAGAAGTGTACATGTATGTATGTATGTATGTATGTATGTATGTATGTATTTTTTATTTTACTAGGTTATTTTACGACGCTTTATCAAGAGCTTAGGTTATTTAGTATCTGAATGAGATGAAGATGATAATGCCGGTGAAATGATTCCGGGGTCCAGCAGCGAAAGTTACCCAGCATTTTCTCATATTGGGTTGAGGAAAAACCCCGGAAAAAAACTCAACTAGGTAACTTGCCCCGACCGGTGTATGTATGTATGTATGTATGTATGTATGTATGTATGTATGTATGTATGTATGTATGTATGTATGTATGTATGCATGCATGCATTATTAAAATTAAATAAAAATTCATGAAAATAATTTCCTACAGTATCGGCCCCATATAACATAAAAGTAAACCACGTTTCTCACATCTTACTCCCTTTCGCGCATTTACTTCTATCTTTATCATTTTTTCCTTGGTTGCTTTCCCTGCGTTTTGAATTTAGCCCGGACCTTACATATATATATATATATATATATATATATATATATATATATATCTTTTTTTTTTTTTTTTTTTACTTTTACAAGAAAAGGCAACCAACACCGTGCATAAAGTTAAATATGAACACTATTCTGGTAAAGTTGTTTAAAATCTCTTTGTTTATTTTAAACCTTCGCTACGTAAGGAAGTAACCTGACAAAACCTTGTCAAAAATAAGTACATTAAAGAAAGTCCGTAGGAATGTAGCATCTATCCTTTTCAGCAATGTACACAAAGTCATCATAATCACTGTGTGAGTGGTTTATAACCTCGGCAGAATTTTATAGGAGTTGTATCAACTCTTTTTGAAAGATGGCTCCGTGCTTGGCTTGTTGAAAATTGCTGCACGAAAAGGAAAATGAAGGAAGCTCTCCAAGCACATCAACGAGCGATTGTTTGGACCAATTCCAGGATTCCTCGTGCCCAAAATCCGTATTGAATAGAAAATCAATTCTAATGATCTCAGACATCTTTCATTTCTCGTTTGACGTTGTATTATTAGTAATGACTAACTGCGGATATCCTATACTTAGACACAGGTATTCTGCAAAACTGAAAATTATTAACTTTACATAATTTCTTTATATTACTACTCCATGGTAACATAAAATTGCAGTTCCTTTCAATTCAAAGATGTTTTACTACATGTTAGCAATCTCTTCTATTATAAACAGACACATATTAGGCCTACACCTTAGTAACAAACAAAATCAATACAACTAACATTTGTAAAAAAAAATAATAACCCTGCGATGGTTGAGTGGTCAGACCTCTGACCTGTCACGCAGGCGGCCCGGGTTCGAATCCCGGTCAGGTCTGGGACTTTTCATTGAAAAAACCATAGTGACACTTGTGGCGGGCAAGGTCGCAGTTGGGGGTTTTCTCGAGGTCCTCCCGTTTTTTCCCCATAGTCTATTAGACATTTACATAATTCCGTAACCATTTCTTCATTTCGTCATCATTCCATAGCATTTCCCGATCGCCGGCTGGCGACGCACGGAGGGGGTTGGTCTAGGGACGAGGGGAGTTGCCTGCCCGACACCTGGGTACGCAGTGAACCTTAGTGTAGTCAGCCGGTGTGGGTTTGGGAATGCGCCTAGCTTGAGGGTTAGCGCAATAGACCTTAACAAGTCGCAGTGCTGCGCCATAGTGCTCCCCTGCCGTAAATTCAATTCAATTCAACATTTGTAAAATATTAGCATCAAACAGTAGAAACCGGATGCGGAATTTGAGTAAACAAACTCCAATGGGCCTGTAAGTCAATCATAATATGAAAGCATGGTATATTCACATATCGATTAATTAAATTTTAAATCCAATTTCTCTATTACGGCTTAGTACTTCATTTGCACTGGATGTAAACTTCAAGGGTATACGTACGTGAATGACCACAAATATTATAAGAAAATGCAGGCTCTAAATTTCTAAAATTTGATAAGATAATGAACTCAGAATTGAACAAAATTACAAGATACCACAACAAGACTTATTAGAACTTAAACATCTAATAAAATTATAAAAAATGTTACTAACAATATTTTTCAAACCAGTTTTATCAGAGTATGAAAAAAAAACAACAACAACAACAAAAACTGCAGTTACATTATTTGGTAACCATAACATTGTTATGGCCTCTCTGACATCTTTAATATTTTTCCTGCATGTACTAAACACTTATTTCTGAAAAGTAGACTACTCTCAAACATGAAGAGTTGTTCATTTTAATACAATTAATTCTTTATTTGTTCCATATAAAATATATTAAAATTTACATAATGTGATCTAATTTTTCTATTTTCAAAGAAATGAGCATTATTGTAGTCTACCTTTTGCATAAATGTATGTTAAATCAGTGTACAAAATTTCAGATTTCTATCTTTAATGGTTGTGGAGTTATGAAATAATATGTGTGAAAATTTTCAAATTTTGGAAAATTTAATTTCAAGTAAAAAGTGAATTCTTAAAAATATTATTAGTAACCTTTTCTATACATTTATCAGCTATTTAAGTTGTAATAAGCTTGTTGTGGTACCTTGTAATTTTTGTCCAATTGTGAGTTCATTTCCTTATAAAATTTTAGACATTTAGAGCCTGCATTTTCTGATAATATTTGTGCTCGTTTACATACATATACCTATAATGTGTGTGAACAGTCTTCTAATTTTCATTTAAAGTTTCCATTACACAACGACATACAGTACGATTATTTAGTCCTGATAGTCGCCGATAATGTGCGCCTGGGTCGGGCGAGTCCATTAAGTTACGTCAAGGGATGTTCAGGTTAGTCTGTCGCCTGCAGTCAGAGCGATCGGATGTCACGCATGCGGTACAGCGTTGTGTTTCCATTAGTTAAGCTGTACTACATTCCTTTACAGACCTCTCGCCCTTATCTCTATTCCGGAACTCTCCCCACTACTCCTATTACTTCCCCTCTTTCGCGTCGCTGAGCTGTCAGGAATAAATAATCGGTCTGAACGAATTACTTGCATGCATGATACATTTGAAATCGACGAAAATTGTTAAAAATTGTCAGAGTTCCAAGGGCAGGAAGAGAAAAAGAAATTGGCTGGGTCACTGACTGAGAAGAAACTGCCTAATAGGATGCACTGGAAGGAATGATGAACGGGAGAAAAGTTCGGAGAAGAAGAAGATATCAGATGTAAGGCAACATGAAGATCGTGGATCATATGCGGAGACTAAGAGGAAAGTGGAAAATAAAGAAGAATGGAAAATGCTGGGTTTGAAGTAAAATACCTGCCCTGCCGCCCTCTGCCGCCCGGTGTACTCTTCAACGGGCAGAATTAAATAGTATTAGTAGATGGCTGGGCTTTCAGTTGTCATGTTTGGAACTTTTTCTATTACATATTTTGCAATGAAACACACGTGTGTAAATACATTAACTAAAGTTAAGTTATATTATATTTTATAACATAACAAAATGAAAGGGAAAAGTAGAAATCTAAAATGCAGTGTTCAGATTTATTCAACTTACATTTCACTCCTAACCGATCAATCAATTGGTTTCATACACGTAAATACCAGTATTAGACATTCACATTACTTCAAATTTAATTTGATCATTATGATCACTGCAAACCTTCGACAATCTTGAAGAGTGCGAAGGGCGACAGGCAAGCTGACGTGACGTCACAGGGCATTGAATTGATCATCACCAGACTGCAGTCTAGGGTGACCGATTCGCGAGATTGAAGTTTGGAACGCACGGGGTATACATGAAGTCATGATCCATGGGGTGAGATGGCACTGTGAGGGTACAGTTGATTTCGTAAGAAATTACATTACCGCCTTTCTAATACTTCTTGGCGTGGGTCCTTGCAATCACCACACGTACTTGAGATCCTTTGAGTAAACAAGTAAATTTTATTTCTTTTCATTTATTTATTTGATTATTTATACATGCATATTTGTGTTAGTCTTAATTTCGCTGTCTTATTAATTCCAGAGTGGAAAAAGCACGCAGATCCACCCCCCGTTACAAGTTGTCGCACCCCACGAGATGATACAAATTAATTTCATTCGAACTTTACCAATCTTATTAAGTACACAGAAGATGTCTTTCTTGTAAATAACGAAACCTCGTTTATTGCAGGCTTCTTTTATTTTCACTTAACTGTACATGGCATCGGAAAGGGTTGTTATGTACTCCTCCCAAAAGACTCGATTTTCTTGGTAATTTCTGCTGTGAGTGGCCGTGCCCTCTGACTATGAGATCACTCACTACTGGTCTGTCACCTCGCGCCATATGAACTCGCTGTTGTGTGACTCCTGATGCACATGTCATTCAAATTCGTTTTAAGAGATAGGAAATAACCTGTATGCGATGTACAGCATAGTGTTTTGTAATTAAAAGTCTACAGAAAACCCACAACAACAACAACAACACAGCACATCCAATCACCTAACACAACACAAACAAGTTGCATTTCGAACAATGGTAAAAAGACTACTCAACATATCAATGAACCAACAAGATTACAAAGAAGAGCTAAACACAATCAAATACTTAGCACAAGAAAACGGATGCAACCCCAACATAATAAGAAAGACAAAACATAATCACAAAAAACATAAGAATACAACACAATACAAAAAATACATCACACTAACATACGAAAACAAAAGCACACACAAGATTGCAACATAATTCAAGAAATTAAATTATAATATCGCATACAGAACAAATAATACTCTACAAAAACATCTCAACACAGAAACAACACAAACAAACAAATACAACCACACAGGCTTATCCAAACTCAAATGTAACACCTGCAACAACTTCTACATAGGGCAGACAGGCAGATCATTTCAAACACGTTACAAAGAACACATTACAGCCATAACAATATTACAGAACACTTCCACATATGCAGAACACATCAAAAATGTTAACCACAACTACAGAGACATCAGCACAGACGTGGAAATTCTACACATTCAACCAAAAATCCAGAAACTACACACACTAGAACAATACGAAATATACAGACACACAAAAACACATCAAAATGAAATTCTCAACACACAACTCAATTTCAGACCACACAAACTCTTTGACTCCACATTACACTACACAAAGACACCCCCACAGGAAACAAAACAAAAGGCGCCAAGACCAGCGACAACCAGTTCTCATGATGGCCAATAGCAGGCTGAAACATGTTAACAAGATAATATTATAAAATTTAACACAAGAAAGACTAATAATACGTATTCAGAAGTATAGAATTCATTCAAGGTTATTGTTAAGAAGTTCCTAAGGAACATAAAACCATCAATATGAACAAATTGTAGAAAACTTGTAAGAAAAATTGCAACTACTTGGATGCAACACGAGTCTAAAACTTCATTTCTTATATTCTGAGCTCAACTACTTCTCCGAAAATTTACAAGCCCTAAGTATAGAACAGTCTGTTGTCAAAAAAATCTGAAAGTTAGAATTTATAAAACAGTTATATTACCGGTTGTTCTATAGCCTATGTGAAACTTGGACTCTCACTTTGAGAGAGGAACATAGGTTAAGGGTGTTTGAGAATAAGGTGCTTAGGAAAATATTTGGGGCTAAGAGGGATGAAGTTACAGGAGAATGGAGAAAGTTACACAACACAGAACTGCACGCATTGTATTCTTCACCTGACATAATTAGGAACATTAAATCCAGATGTTTGAGATGGGCAGGACATGTAGCACTATGGGCGAATCCAGAAATGCATATAGAGTGTTAGTTGGGAGGCCGGAGGGAAAATACCTTTGGGGAGGCCGAGACTTAGATGGGAAGATAAATTTTAAAATGGATTTGAGGGAGGTGGGATATGATGATAGAGACTGGATTAATCTTGCTCAGGATAGGGACCAATGGTGGGCTTATGTGAGGACGGCAATGAACCTCCGGGTTCCTTAAAAGCCAGTAAGTAAGCAAAGTACAGTGTGAGAGGTTCTATTTGGAAATGAAAAAAAAAAAAAAAAAAGCCAATCAAGATCGATGGGATGGGTCAGAGTTTGCCGATTACTGCTGGTCTTTGAAACCAGATGCTTCTCAAGGACATAAAAGTAAATCAATATTATTATTATTATTATTATTATTATTATTATTATTATTATTATCCCTAGTTCATTGGAAGTTTTAAATGCAAAACAATGATGCTGTTGTTAATATTTAATAAAACGTTATTTTCACTTATTTTTTAGTTTTATGTTACGGCAATGTACTGTAGGACTACTCGTAAATGAATTCAATTTTGTTAAACTTGAACCGATTTTAAGGAAAAAAAAATTCTCTAATGGAATGAAAAAAAAAAAACAATTGAAACAACGGAGCCAGTGAAAAGAGGCCTGTATATCATCGGTTTAGAAGCTATACGCCTACTTCATGTTTTTATATACATAGGTTCATACCGAAGCGTTAAAATGAAATAATAATAGCGATGGGTCGCCACGTTTCTATTCTCAAAGCATGAAGGTAGAGAGAGGCAGACTATTGGGGGTGGCACGAGCGAGCGTTCGTCAGAAACTCGCATCCCCCCATAAAACAGGAAAGCAGCCCGAAATAAAGGTCGATCAACCCCTCCCTCTAAAAGGGGTAATGCGAAAGTGTTGAATAAATAACGGACTGAGGCATCCACGAGCATTAAGCATTTATCCAAACTGCAGACTAGTAGGAACAGCTCCCCGTGTGACAGGTTCCCGGATCGAAACCTGATACCGCCACCACTGACTACAAGGGTGCAAACAAATAAGTAATGAAGGATAGATAATTGGTAATACCTTATTGAACGATCGTTTTTACTCACACAAGCTAATGTTATCATAATCATCTTCACCATCACCGTCGTTGTGGTCAATATCGATTACGCTTTTAGAGCTGTTATAGTTCCACATCGTTCCTTGACGGGTCTCGTTCTGTTCCTTGGTCCTTGTAGGATGCAATTAATTACATTTCTATCACTTTATTGCTTATTATTCTTTGTGTAATATATTAATATCGATCTCCTTCACATATATTCATTTTGTTAATATCGATTACTCTCGTGACTATTTTTGCATTTCTTCTTTTCGTTGTCTTAAGGGGTTAGGTACAGCTTACAGCAGTAAAATTTTTGGAAATAATCAACATTTTTTTCCTCCATTACTGTATCTTGTACAGTAATAAAAATTGGTATGTACAAAACACTGTCCTTCTGCTATATGAAAAAAAAAATTTACGATTTTAAAAAAAAATTATATATATATATATATATATATATATTTTTAAATTCCAAATGGTGGCAGTTCACTGTGCAGTGATGAAGCGTTTCCCACATAACTCATAAACTTGTTAATTTTTTCATGCTCTCTCTCTCTCTTTTATTTTATTGCTGAAACTCATGTTTACAATATCATGCTCTTTCACCTACATTCCTTAATCAATAATATTTTTTTTATTCTTTGTTAGAGGAAAATACTGATATTTGACCATTTTTAAATGAATTTATTTTTTATCAATCTATCAAAAGTAGAGAAGTGATCTTGCATCATATTGTAGATACGACATGCATAAATACACACAAACAAATTTCATCACAGAATGTTGGACAGTTTTTGAGTTATGAAGGAAACGCTTCAACACTGCGCAGTGAACTGAATTTTGAAAAAACAAAAATGTAAATAATTTTTCAATCATAAAAATAGTTTTATCATATAGCAGGACAGTGTTTTACACATACTAATTTTCATTATTGCACAAGATATAGTAATGGAGGAAAAAATGTTGAATATTTCCAAAATTTTACTGCTGTAAGCTGTACCTAGCCCGTTAAGTTAGCTTAGGGGAATTCGAGGGAATATGGGCACGTGGGGAATATGGGCAATATTACGTTTTCATGTCGAAACTCTTGCAACGAATTACACTGCAGAGCAAAAAAAAAAAAAAAAACGCAACACTTGAATAAATTTGAAATATCAATCCGTAATACAAATTATAACATTTCTGTGTGCTTCTATGGACCTGTTTGTATTAGGGAAGTGTTAATTCATGTTTTGGGAAGAAAAGTATACCCATTGGGTCGTTTGTGACATCCTCTTTGCCACTTTCTGTCGGGTACAGTATATTCATTGCTGTGCCCTTAAAATTTACAACCCTAAACCCAAGCAGCTAAAACAAAGTTACAACACTATAGTTTACTTTTTTTGGTTATAATGGAATTCTGTGATATTGAACTCAGTTTTCAACAACATGTAAGAAAGTTAAGATGACGTTAAACCCCATGAACGCCGCTAGAGCAGTCGCGTTGGTAGAGGATGACCGCAGTTTACGTTATGTGGCTCAGGTGTTGCATACAACTCCGTTGACGGATTCACGTACAGTGCAAAGGTACAAGGAACTTGGTTCATATTCTCGAAGACCGAGATATGGTAGGAAAAGGTCAACTTCTTGCTATAGATGACCAATTCTTGCGCCTTCAAGTGCTGCGTAACCGCCATACCACTGCGGTCGAAGCCAGAAATCGACTGGACCAAGTGCGAGATGTGAATGTCAGTGAGTGGACTGTGAGGAGGAGGTTAATGACGCTGGCCTGATATCCAGAAGATCTGCCCTCGGCTCAGAACTTACAAGACAACATCGTCAAGCTCGCATACAATTTTCAAGGGAACATCAGAAATGGGCTGACAAACAGTGGGGAACAGTTCTGTCCTCAGATGAGTCCCGATTCTGCCTCAGATCCTCAGATGGAAGAGAAAGAGTGTGGGGGACTGAAGAAAGGTATTCTCCATGCAACATTTCATCAAGGACAGCATTTCAGGTCGGTTCAGTGATGGTGTGGACAGACGTCAGTTTGACTGCACGAACGAATCTTGTTTTGTGGAATTTGGGTTTCTTACTGTCCATCGCTACATTGAAGAAATTCTTGGGCAACATGTTTTTCCTTTTGCATAATTTATTGGTGACAATTTCGTGCTCATGCAGGACAATACACGTCCTTGCGTGGCGCGATATGTCCTCCAGTACCTCAATGAAGTAGGGATCCAACTCATGCAATGGCCGTCACGCAGTCCAGATCTTAACCCAATTGATCATCTGTGGGACATTTTAGGAAGGAATGTCCGTCAACATGCTCCAGATACTCTTCTAGAGCTACGGAGCCATGTATGCGACACCTGAGCCACATAACGTAAGCTGCGGTCATCTTTTTCCAACATGACTACTCTAGCGGCGTTCTCAGGGGTTAACGGTATCTTAACTCTCTCAAATGTTGTTTAAAACTGAGTTCAATATCACAGAATTCCATTATAACCAAAAAGAGAAAACTATAGTGTTGTAACTTTGTTTTAGCTGCTTGGGTTTAGGGTTGTAAATTTTAATGGCACAGCAATAAATATACAGTACCGGACAGGAAGTGACAAAGAGGGTGTCAAAAACGACCCAATGGGTATACTTTTCTTCCCAAAACATGAATTAACACTTGCCTAACACAAACAGGTCCATAGACGCACACAGAAATGGTATAATTTGTATTACGGATTGATATTTCAAATTTATTCAAGTGTTGCGTTTTTTTTTTTTTGCTCGGCAGGTATGTTTCTTCGCTAATAACGGTTAGTATAAAGTGAGAGTATCGTAACGGTTGCTGTGGGAAGAGCGCTGTGCAGTATTGTCTCGTATTGTTGTTAAAACAGCCATCTAAAACATGAGTATTGACTTCAAAGTATACTAAAATTTCACAATGCTTATTTTAGATATGTTATATGCAGGGAAAGGATTTATATGTAAATACATATTTACTTATAAAGCTAATATAATTTATATTTTGCATTATCTTTATGTTTCACAATGTGTAGGGTTGAAAAATCCTACTTTTATTTTCCATATTTTTCCATATTTTAGAGTTTAGTACATATTTTCGTTAATTTCCATATATTTTCCATATTTCATATAAAACAGTCCATATTATATTAGGTTTAACAATAAAACAAAACAAAATTCCATTAACTTTTAAAAATACATTTCAACAATAGAGATTTAAACACATGTTCAGTAATCCCTTTAACATCAGAGTTATTTGAAAATTAGCAGTCCTATCAACAATGGGAAAGTAAGTTACAAAACTGTATTAATTTAATTTAAAATTTTTAACAGACTTCAGTTGTGCAGCTCAACAGTTAAATGCCAGTCAGAGTACACATAGGTTCAGTTTTGTAAATCATACTATAAAGACGGTAAATATGCCAAAAGTACGTCATTCAGTCAATTTAAAATCAAAACTAACAAGTTACATTTCAGAATTTAAAGAAGATGGTTTATCAACTGACAATAAAATATTATTTTGTAATTTGTGTCAGTGTGCAGTATCATCTACACAAAAGTTCCTGGTGCAACAACACATTACAACTAGTAAACATCAGGCCAACAAACAACTAAATTCCAAGCAGAGACAATTGTTTTTAACACAACCAACAACATCGAATGTAAGATCTGAGTTTAACATCGACCTGTGCCGTTCTCTCATCTCTGCTGATATTCCTCTCTACAAACTAAAGAATAAGGTCTTCAGGGAATTCCTTGAAAAATATACTCAACATACAATCCCGGATGAGTCAACACTTAGGAAGACGTATGCTCCATCCATCTACGATGAGACAATACAGAAGATAAGAGATGAAATTAAAGATAGTTCAATTTGGGTTTCCATTGATGAGACTCCCGACAAAGAAGGTAGACTTGTTGGTAATGTAGTTATCGGTTTGTTAAGTGAACAATATTCTGAACGAATTCTTTTACATTGTGATGTTCTAGAAAAGTGCAATAACAAAACTATAGTTAAACTGTTCAACGAAGCTATGGGTATCCTGTGGCCAAAGGGTATTATGTACGATAATGTGTTATTCTTTATTAGCGATGCTGCCCCTTATATGGTCAAAGCTGGACAAGCATTATCTGTTGTATATCCTAAATTGACTCATTTTACTTGTGTGGCGCATGCATTTCATCGTGTGGCAGAAGTGGTCAGAGACAATTTCCCTAAAGTAGATTTGTTGATTTCATCAGTGAAAAAAGTATTTCTCAAAGCTCCCAGTAGAGTTAACGTGTTGAAAGAAATGTACCCTGAAATTCCATTGCCACCAAAGCCAATTTTAACTAGATGGGGTACATGGCTAGAAGCAGTTGAATATTATGCCGAACATATAGACTCTATTAACAATGTTCTCCTTGCATTGGACTCTGAAGATGCAGTCTCAATTGATACTGCGAAAACAGTTACCTGTGACATAAGTGTGAAGAATGACTTAGCTCACATTCAGCATACATTTTCATGCATCATAAAAACGCTCAAAAGTCTCCAAAATAGGCACCTTTCACTATCTGAAAGTTTTGAAATTATAAATAGTACTGTGGAACAACTGAATCGTGGTAGAGGTAAAGTTGCAGATGCAGTAAGAGCTAAGGTGGACACTGTACTTTCAAAAAACCCTGGATATGAAGAACTACAAAAGGTTGTTGCTGTGATGAGTGGTGAATCAACAGTGAAGATTAACTTGGACTTATCCCCAGCAGACATTGTGAAATTGAATTATGTACCAGTTACTTCTTGTGACGTCGAACGCTCTTTTAGTCAGTATAAATCTATCCTCAGAGACAATAGAAGAAGATTCACTTTTCAGCACTTGAAAGAAATGTTTGTAACCTATTGTTATGGTAACAGACAATAAAAATTGTGTTTTGTTGAAACTACATTGGAAGATAAGGTACGTCCATTATATTTTTTGTTTAGTTTGATTAAAATGTACCAATATTTAACGTACATAGTCATTTTTTTATAATTTTAAGTCCATATTTAATTCCATATTTTGGTAAAAATCCATATTTAATTCCATATTTTGGTAAAAATAACTACATATATATTTACATATTTCATATATTTTTAGTCCATATAAATCCGTTCCCTGGTTATATGCAATAGATTACACATGAACTTTAGAAAATAGTTAAAATCTAATAGTATACATACAGAATACACATCTTGAACTGCCGTTCTATTGCGTCAGACGTTGTTTTGTGAATTGTTTACGGTAGAGCCAACTGTTGAAAGTAAACCCTACATGTCGGGGTATGGGCGCTAATGTTCGGGGGAATATGGGCAAGCATTACACTTCATAAAATGACTCTTCAATCTTGATGAAAATGACCTACAAATGATTACAAAAGCGAAAGATGTCATTGTACCCAAATAACACAAAGTGGTGCTTTGCATTTGCCCTAAAGAAAAGGGAGAAACCGTTACCCTTGTGGCCGGCTTCAATGCAGCGGGAAACTACTTTCCTCCAAGTATCATTATAAAAGAAATGAGGACAATAATGACTGAAAGAAGAGCTGCCTGCTGTCAGTAAGGTGTACTTCAACAAGCAGTCTGCCTACATTAACGGAGATACGAGATATGATCATTAAATTCCGAGTCCTGTCTCATAAGTGGAAATAAAATTACCTCATTTAAATTTGACTGTCATCCCCTTCAAGGTAGTCCACTTGGGCAGCTATACACTGATCCCAATGTGTCTGCCATTTTTGGAATGCCTCCTGGAAGTCGTGTTCTTGAAGCCTGTCAAGCACCTTCTGCGATTCGCGTTGGATCTCATTCGCAATGCCAAAACGATGACCCTTTAGCTTGAATTTCATTTTCGGAAAAAAAAAAGTCGCAGGTGGCCAAAGCTGGTGAATAAAGGGATCAGGAACGACGACTATCTTATTACGGGTGCAAAACTGGAGTGTTGCGAGAGCTCTGTGAGCTGGCGCAGTGTCGTAGTTGCTTTTTGTCCAGAGTTGTGATCATTCATATTCAAAATGGACGTGAGGATCATTATGCACAATTTGTTGCATTTTTTTTTTTTTTTTTACATTTTCAACAGTGTTGCATGTGTGTGTGTGGTCGACCTGGCCTCTCGTCGTCCTTCAGCGATGTTCTGCAATTTCTGAAACGCGAATTCCACTCTAAACACCTCGCCTGACTCACTGCTTCGTTCCCGTAGGCTTGCTTCAATATTCCATGGGTTACGGTTGCCGATTTCCCAAAGAATTTGACGTTGGCTCTCTGTTCCAGTTTCGAGTCCATCGTGATTTCGCAAATGCACGGGATGCATGTGCTAACAAAACCTTGTGTAACACAGGTCTCAATGAAGATGGAGCTTCGAAACTTTGTGTCTTGTCTCTTCAAGGTCGTCTAGTGTCAATGCTGCGCACGCGTGTCAATCACGTGATCCCTTAGCCCACAACAGACACAATTTCGGAATTTAATGATCACACCTCGTATATTTTTTTTAATAATCAAGAACTTCGTTGTTTATTTCAACATCAGTAAGCATGCACCTGCAATTTTGATAGTAGGTGGACGTGATTCACATAGTTGTAATCCTGACACTCTTAACTTTGCAGTAGAAAACGGATTATGCACGTTTTGTCTTCCTCCACACACCACAGCCTGGCTTCAATCAGCAGATAAGGGTCTGTTTGGTCCTCTGAAGAAAGCTTACAACAGTGGTGCTACAGCTTTCTTCGGGCAACATAGGAGACCTTTTTACGAAGATCGAGTTTGCTTCCATTGTCTAAGAAGCATGAAACAGATGTGTCAATGTATGTCTGGCTGTAAATGCCTTCCGAACTTCAGGCCCTTTTCCACTGCACATGAGTGTCATTCCTGATTATGTTTACATTGGCACTGCAGCATCAGGTCCACTGATTCAAATGTCTTAGAATCTCCAAACGTCATTCATCGCCAAAGAGTCACATCATCTGTCAAAGGCCTTAAGCAGTAACCATCACAAATTGCATACACAATATATAATATAGTTAATACAGTTATATTTTCAAGTATTTTAAGTGTTTTTTCACTTCTTTCAGTTGATTGTTATTCACATCGTTAATGCCCATTTTACCCCTACACTCGGGGGAATATGGGCAAAACACATTAACTTGCATTTTCCAGTTTTACTTGCATACGTTTAGGAGTAAGCAGTCAGGATTCTTATATTATATAGCTAAATTGTTAAGAAACATATCCCAGCTGTAAAATTAATTATTAGAAAAACCGAGAGATATTGCACCCGAAATAGTACTAAGGTGCCCATATTTCCCCGACTTCCCCTATACACAGTCGGAATTAAAAAAAAAAACATTTCTCTTGGGTCAATTCACTTGTGCTGTTTTCCTTCTTTTAATGCCCAACATTCGAAGATATAAAGCAAAGAAGGAACTGCTAAATAGTTTGTTTCCTTATATTTCACTTTGTATCTCGATTTCGAACTGTTGCCGTGCTATTTGTAATCATGATTGAACTCATTTTTTTTTCTATTTTTTGTTAATCTCTTAATATCTCTTGCTTCACAGGGCAACTTCTTTCATATGCGAGACCCTCTATTACACTCACTCATGAGAAATTCTTATAGGCCTATAAAAGATATTCATATTACACCAAGAAATCGTCTATTGCTGAAACAGATTGTAGGAGACGATCTATGTGTTTAATTGTCTCCTAAATAAACTGATGGTATTTTTTTTTTATCCTTTTTGAATGACGCTGTGATATTTAGATATTTATTTGTCATCAACATTTATATTCGTTATCGTGTACCACAACTTATGTACACGGGTTTCACTATAACTTTCTATTACATATACCTACAATTACCATGCAATCCCGACAGCCTATTAAACTATTAACTCACCTACTCTCGGTATTAACTTAACTCCAAACAGTCAATTTCTCCTTATTAATCTTAAATGTCCACCATCTGTTCGTTCCACACTTACGTTCCTTTCAGCATTCTAATCTTGCTAACTAAATTTATATATAATTCCGTCTTTTTACATCACATCTAACTCGTAACACTTCACACAGTTATACTCCTTGGAATCTTTTTTCTACCTAATACACGTTATTATAATAACCTTATTAAATCTTGATATGAGTATCTAGTTCACTTTAATTCGATCATTTATTTCTTAATTACAATCAACACTCAGAAAAAACTATAGAAAGTTGGAAATACTTTCATAAACTTCACTACATCACTTTCTCAAGTTTACTTCTTTACAATAAACTTCAATCGGTAACTATATTTATTAACTAGCCACTTTTTAATTTCCCAACATCTTTTTTCAATTTTATAACTTCCTAACTGATCTCAATGGATGACGCTGTGAATATACCTAGGTACTGTAGTGCCTATAAGTATTACAGTAGTGCGTGAAAACAGGCTGTATCATAACTTTTATTTTAATAACGTCGGGTACTTGACTGTTCTTCATTCCCCCATATGAAGCCAACTGTGTACACCGTTTTACGAACAGAATCGCTACTCAGGGTGCGCCATAGGGGGCTGGTCTACGCTACACCCGCGATGAGATAAGATGGAGATTTGTTGGGATGCCACAAGGGAACAGGAGCTCACGGAGAAAACCGGTGTAAGGCTGCTTCACAATAAACCGGGAACGGAAACAACGAGAACGAGAGCGGAAATAATGTTAAAATAAATGTATTTAAATGTGAGCGTTCACAATTAACTATTGTGATTGCTCACTTTTAAATACATTCATTTTAACATTATTTCCGTTCTCGTTCTCGTTGTCGTTTCCGTTCCAG
Source organism: Periplaneta americana (assembly GCF_040183065.1). Lineage (NCBI taxonomy): Eukaryota > Metazoa > Arthropoda > Insecta > Blattodea > Blattidae > Periplaneta > Periplaneta americana. The sequence continues at coordinate 104,026,709 of NC_091127.1, read as the reverse complement.
GTTTATTGTGAACCAGCCTTTACCTGGACCACGGACTTGCTCAACACAAGTCATAAATAGAGTGTACGCTGAGGATCGAACGTGGGTCCGAGTTCAGTGCTCTAGTCACTGAACCACCGCGAAATTATATCTTTCTCATAAATTTACTTAGTTGCGCTTTACTTACAATTCACAGCCGCTTTTCTGTCAACACATTGCTGATTTTCTCAGAATTGGAGCCCGATCTATTTGTAAGAAGCCATTAGATGAATTGCGGTTTTGAAAGGACAGGGCAAACGGACAGACTTCATAATATGTTCGTTCGTTCGTTTCCATTGTTGAGCACGTGATCACCAAGGCATTCTTCCTTTTCAATTCGCCTCGCGTAAATTGAGATTCATTTCAAATTCGTGTCCCTCAGATATGTATGAAAGATAGTCAGCTCAATCGTCCGAATCAGCCTGAAGCAACCAGACCAACTGAGTAGACCTAGTACCAATCTGCCCTGATGATGGAACTTAAACGTTGGAAATGTCAAGTTGCAGGACATGGTGAATACCTAAAAACCTAATACTGATTACAGACATCGCAAAAGCTATTGTAACTTGACATGTTGTATTCTAAATTGTCATCCGAATCGAATTAGTTTGGAATAGAATGGAATTTAACTGCGGGGGGGGGGGGGGCACGGATAACCCAGCACTGCGAACTAATGAGATCTATTGCGCTCACCCTCGATATGGAATGAGTTGAGTGTCACAGACCCCCTACACACACCGCCCTAACCCCATGACTCCCTTGACGAACGGTCCCTACAGCCGACAGAATCCGTATACCATTCTTGCTTCGGCAACTTTCCCCAAGGCCCCCCTGTCGGTCCGAGGCGAAACTCCTCCCCCGAGTAGGTCCGCCTCGCGTGCCATTGCAGAAGCCATTCAACGTCGCTTATCCACATTCCACGGAGGTCGGTCGAGAGAGCCAGCAGCTTTGGGAGGCCGCCTGTAGAGTGATCTGAAAAACCAGAAACGGGATGATGAGGAAAGGATGATGGGGGAGGAAAGGAAGTAGCGAAGATGAGTGGGGTTCCAATCGCCTGATAAAGTTACCTGATATTCATCCATAGGAATGAGGGAAAACCCCGAAGAAACCTCACCCAGGCAACTCGCCCTGACCGGGAATCGAACCCGGGACCCCTGGGTTCGGAGTTAGACTCGTTAACCCCTCAGCCACAACGGTGGACATCGAATTAGTTTAGTAAGGATTTTAAAAGTTCCCAAAGCAGGATATAACGCTTCAAACGTTCTGAATTACTGTAGGCACCTGATCCCGCTGCGTGAGTGCAAAGGTCTACTGACAGCGATGTACATAAATCTAAAAATGACAAGTAACTACCTCATAATTCCAAATCGGATCTACGTATTGTTCATATGAACTGTTTTTCTCAAAATGATCTCAGGAATGTGTATGTTTCATAATCACTTGGCATATCAATATTCCGTCTCATTCAAAAGGCATCGCAAACTCGAAATTTATTTCCCAGTAATGTAAACTTCCAAATCGACAATAATTGCGAAAATATACGACATATGTTCAATGTGTGATCATATTATATCAATAATATATCTGAACTACGACCGAACACGAGCGCTGCTAATTCGGTCCTCAAATTTTGTTAATATTATTGTATCATCTTGTTATATTGATTGTATTATTTTATTTCTATTTCTATTGTTGTAATTATATTCTGTAGTATGATGTATTATTCAAATGTTGTTAATATTATTGTATCCTCTTTTTATATTGATTGTATTATTTTATTTCTATTTCTATTGTTATAATTATATTCTGTAGTATGATGTATTATCCAAATTTTGTTAATATTATTGTATCCTCTTTTTATATTGATTGTATTATTTTATTTCTATTTCTATTGTTGTAATTATATTCTGTAGCCTGATGTATTATTCTGTATTATATAAATTTGTAACTGACCATGTTATAGCATTTTCCGATGCATTTGAAATTTGAAATAAATATTAACTGAAAATGGCGGCACGAAGAAACACCGAATGCCACCGGCCAAACCCAAGGCACTTTTGCTCGGAGGCTGCGTGTGGATGTAGATTTGGAACACAAAGACCGATTACTTGGTTTGGATTTATTACCTAGATTTTTGCAATTGTAAGATTAATGTCAGGTAATTCCATGGCAGATACTCAGGCTCACTTAGTCAAAATATAGTCTCGCTTTCATGAATTCAATTTCATCTAGGTTAGCTAACCTCGCAGTTATTAGAACATGTTACATAAATTTATTTAAAAAGGAAAGCTCCGTAGATAGAGATATGACTTCATGAATCACCCTGTATATGTTATATGCTCGGGCGCACCTAAAAATGAGATTTAACTTTAATTACATTCTTCTTTCCGTCTGATGGCACTTTTTCCAAATTGAAGGGAACAAAGCTTCTGTTTACTCGTCTAAATCTAGGCGTATATACGTCTTCATGACAACAGCGTCTCTATTACATGAAGCAGGGAGAGAATTGCATTACCCAAGTTGAACAAGAGTGTAAGAGAAGTACCTGCCTAGCCATGTCATCTTGCTCATCCCAACTCGAAACAAAGTTACAGAGGCCCTCCCGGCCGAGTTTAATGTTCTTCTACGAGAAGTTTGCGGCATCCGTAATACACAGCTAGGTAATATTAAAACGGGGCTAAGGCAAACAGAAGGTCATGCATCCTTATCACATCCTGCTGGTGCCAAACTCATGACTAAGGCTAAGAATTGTATGCCGTTACATAGCGCTTCATGCGCCTCTGACTTTAGGTAGCAGTACGTAATTGTGTTGGGGTGGGGGATTTCAGTATGTTTCGTTGAGTAGTGAACTTTAGCTGATCGGTTACATTGCGACCGAATACTGCTATTCGTAACAGACAACATTCAATGTCTTGTAAAGAAGAATAATAGCAAGATGCCGAGGACGAAATTTGTGACTTAATTTGAAATGAGGAAATTTGTAATAATGATACTTGAGATAAACAATCCTTGTGTAAAATATTTCAAATATTCCCCCATTGTTTCTGTAGAAGTGGAACGAAGTTTCTCTAGATCATACATGGGCACAATTTTCGATTACGTGAGGCACTCGATTTGAAATAGTTTGTTTACTAGAGCGCTTTCAGAATAAGAAGGCATATAAGGCGGAGCTAGTTCAGGCCGATCTATATCGACTAGCCAGTGACAGTGAAGCGGTGTTGACTAGTTAAATCGTCGCGAAGTCTCGCTGAAGCGTCGCGTATTAGTTTCTTTCTTGCGCGCACAATACTTATGGCTAGGAATGAATTTTAAGCTATCGCATTCGATAGAGCTCCGAATTCTGAATCCAACAGTACAAGAATGGCAATTGTATGTCAACTGGTTCGATTGTTATCGCTTTAAGACTAAACAGAGATATCCAACCTACAGCATAGAACATATTTTGCTCTGAATTCGGTTTCTGTAAACGAAGATAGAATCTGTTTATTTTCAAATTCAGATGTGGACTGTTTTCTCTTGTGATATGCGTAACTTACCGTAACAATGTCTCTTGAAGGGATTGCAATTGGCTCTGGTGTTTCATCTGTTATACGCAAAGGGATAGTTCTATACTCACAGGCGAGGGGTATTGTATTTTTGTACATAATTTTTTTCAGTGCGTGTCAGTTCTTCACAAACAAAGAATCTGACTGCAGAGACGTGTGGTTTAGAGGTGCATACGTTATCTCATATTCTCGGACAGGACAAAGAGACAATTAAAATAGGTGGTATACTTGAATTTACCTCTCCTGGAAAATAACGCAAAACAAACGTGTTAATTATTTGTACAATTTTCAGAACCGTGTATTACTTCATCGTACGATATTTTAAATACATTAGTAGTATGTGTTAGCAGTGCCATTGTAATAGAACGTGGAAAGAAGAAGAAAGCTGAGAGTAATCATAGATACGACTTTCACTTTTCATTTGAATATTATACATGGTATAAGACGAAATATTGCATAAACATGAGATATTTGGATGATATTATAAACATAAACACTCCTGCCTCTTTTTCCATGAATTATACGAAGAGCATTAACAACATTTCCTTAAGAGCATTAGAAAACTTTATAAAATGAAGCACATTAACTACATTTCACTTTTAAAATAAATACAAGCATGCTAGGAACGAGGAGATTTTATAATTCCAAAACTAAATTTTTATTTTAAAAACCTTTCGTTATATATATTACACTTTATATGATGTTTTCTAATATACAATTTTATCTTCAATATATTAACGATATTATTGGATTACGGTTTTCATATTCGCTTCTATACAACTACCTTCACTCGTAGGTTTATATTGCCACAGGCCAGAGTGATAGAACATAGAATCCTGGACTTCTAGGTAGGTATAAGCTAGAGGATTAAATTAAATTAGATAGGCTTGATTTAATAAAGTAAAAGGAAGTAATCTTCAGTTTCAATATGAGTACTGAATTAGGCCTACATATGAACAGATATGCTTATATCCTTACAGCCGGATTCTTAGTCAGAATATGGAACACTGGCCCTCTAGATATGAAAAATTATATGATAAAATAAAATTAGATAGACTTAGTTTATCATAGAAAAATAAAATAATCTACAGTTCCAGTATGAGTACTGAATTATGTATGAACACACATTATGATTACGTTGCATTATAGCCAGATTCGTAACCAGAATGTAGAACCCTGGACCCCTAGGTACATGTATAAGCTAGAGAATTAAATTAAATTATATAGGCTTCATTTAACGGAGGAAAAATAAAATACTTTCCAACTTCAATACTAAATCACATATCTACAGATTTGTTTTCGTTTTGTTATCGCTAGATTATTAGGCTGCCCCTACAAACAAACTGTACCTTATCTTTCCTCTGGAGAAATAAACAATAATAAATTCAGCTTTGCTGTACAAGGAAGTCTGAGTAAGAATTAAAACATTCTTTCTCAGACATTAGCAAAGTAAATTTCTACACATCTGTCACTTTATTTCGCAAGTCATTGACTCCAAGAGCTACTGATCTATGAAGCTAAGAAGTAATAAAAATTGAGATGAGAATTACTTCAGTAAGAGTAATTATATTTAAACATTACACAAAATGAAGAAACAGGTCTCGACCCGCTCGCGCAGCGAGAGAGCTGCAACTGATATGTTCTGTCCTTATCTGTTGTCTCTGTCTTCCACGTCTCGTGCACCGTGCACTGTGTGACAACGTCGAACTGTTGCTAGCACTCAATTGGCTTAGGCCATATGCCTTCTTATTCTGAAACCGCTATAGGAGAGGAGACTGCAGAGTAGGATGGGAAATATAAACTGCTGTGACCTGCGTCACCTTAACGTAATCGCTAAGGCGGTCAGTGGCGAACTATTAGGAAAGCGAATGGTTAACGTGAGAGACTCGAAAACTTTTATTCAATTTGGAAATTTAATTCGGTAGCTTTAATCATAAACCTCTTTACTATTTCTCCATCACTGAATTGATTTAAATCACAGGCGATAAATTGCGTAACTAGCCAATAATATTCCATCACGTTGTCTACGTTTATTTTCTTGAATATTCTGGCGTTTCTCAAGATTACTTAATAGATTTGCACGTTCTCGACCTAAAATAATTTCAGAAAATCATATGTAGTTTTCTACGCACATTTGATATTTTTTTAATAAATTTCTTTTGGAAATAATACGTACAAACAACATTTAATTCCTCGTAGGCTACCTTTTAATGCAGCGTGTTTAAGGTATAATGTATTTTGTATACTATGCAAATGTTAAGATCACAAATTTTCTTCGGAATAGTACGAAAAATAACATTTAATTTGTCTTACCTTCTAATTCAGCATGTTCTTTATGACATAAGGAGTAATGTCTTTGTATATTAAATTCATTAATGCCTAATAGGATTTTCGAGCATAACATACTTCTTATGTTCTCCCCTTCTAAACAGCAAAAAAAAAAAAAAAAAAAAAAAAACTCTTCCTCCCATTTCTCATGAAATAATCGTTTTCTAACGCGTACACACTGCTTTGATAATGCCATTATGCCACCACTGATATTGCTTATGAAACTGATATGGAACCTGCCCACGCCCAGGAGATGCGTGAGGGAGAAACGGGGATTGTGAAGATGATGTCACTCAGAGCGATAAGCTCTGTGAAGGTCAGTGAGGCATTATTTCTCAAGTGAGGCACGATGCCCATCCATGCTCTAGATATAGGCTAAGGCTGTGTTTTCTAGCAACAGGTAATCATTCTACTTTGAAAATTTCAAAATGTGGTTTGTTATTCACTGCAAAAATATATGAAATGAAAAATTATGTAAAACAAAAACGTAATACACTATCATATTAACATAGTGAAATAACAAGGCTGATATTTGTCAATGTCATATTAAGTGTATTTTCTAGAAACAGAAAATAACATGTAGTAAATTATATTGTGACGAACCGAATAACTGGAACACGAAATAGGAAAAAATGCAGCAAACAAGATGAAAAAATAGGCCTACTGGATAAATATTATGGATATTTAGCTATATGTCAAATTTGTGACAATTATAAATGAGGAAATTTATAATAATGATAAAGATTTTGAGATAAATAATGCTTGTGTAAAATATTTCAAATATTCCTCCATTGTTTCTGTAGAAGTGGAAGGAAGTTTCTCTAGATATAAGGCTGTGTTTTCTAGCAAAAGGCAATCATTACCTTTGAAAATTTGAAAATGTTTTTTATTATTCACTGCTACAAATATATGACATGAAAAATTATGTAAAACAAAAACGTAATACACTATCATATCATATTAACATAGTAAAATAATAAGGCTGATACCTCTCAATGTCATATTAGGTGTATTTTCTACAGACATAAAATAGCATGTAGTCAATTATATTGCGACGAACCGAATAGTTGTAACATGAAATAGGAAAAAAATGTAGCAAACAAGATTAAAAAAATACTGGATACACATTATGGATATTTAGCTATGTAAAATTTGTGACAATTACAAATGAGGAAATTTATAATAATACATATTTTTAGATAGCTAATGCTTGTGTAAAATATTTCAAATATGTCCTCATTGTTTCTACAGAAGTGGAACGAAGTTTTTATAGATGTAAGGCTGTGTTTTCTAGCAACAAGCAATCATTCTCCTTTGAAAATTTGAAAATGTGGTTTGTTATTCACTGCTACAAATATATGACATGAAAAATTATGTAAAACAAAAACGTAATACACTATCATATTAACATAGTGAAATAATAAGGCTGATACTTGTCAATGTTATATTAGGTGTATTTTCTACAGACAGAAAATAAAATGCCTTTAAAATAGTGCAATTTATCTTTAACAAAGAAAATTATGTCTTAAAATTTTTCTTTAGCAGATAGTTGTGTTTCGAAGTCAAAGAAATAGCTTTCAACCAACCAAATGTTGAGGACTAACCGTGATGATAAGCATGAGTTCAAACGAACGAAAGACACTGCGTTAACTGAACCCATGACTCAACCCAACTCTGAGCGTACGCAAAGTTACAGGCGCACGAAGAGCACTGGTAGTATAACGGCATTTATTTCTCAATCCTATTCATGACCCTTGGGCGAACATTCATTCTTAAGAGCCTCAGACGTCGGACACCTGGATAAATCCATCTGGGTTCGACACCCGACACATTTTGTATCATTCCCTTTCACAGTGAAGTCACTCCATTTCTGTTCCGTAGTCAACAGTGTTACGATACTGCCAGAAAGACGAGCTACTTTGCCGAGATGCTATCTGGACAATATTACGGCTGGAGAGAGTTTAATTGTTGTTGCAAAACTGCACTTTTTTCGACTGTTTGTAGACTTAAGAGGTCACTAAACTCGATTACACGTGTTTTCGTCGACGTATTTCTTTCATAATGATAAATCATGCGTACATAAAATTGTATTGAAATGCATCGTTATTATTTCTCAATTATACAAAGGTCGGAACTTTAATAGCGACAAATATTTTTTATTGCTAATAGAAAAGTGATACTTGTGTGAAATTTCTACAGTCCTTCAATGTAGTCACTAACACTGTCAACAACTCCTTGCTAGCGATGTGTAAGTCGTAGTATAGCTCGCACAAGGAACGATTACCGAAAAACATTGGTGACGTTACTGTCTGTTTTGACGTGTGTATGTAGGCATGCCGAGGGAGCGAGAGGTGAGGTACTGCCTCTTCCAAGAAGATGAAGAGATGGGGACATCACCTGTGGAAATAAAGAGCGTAACAAGAGAAAAATTCGAAGCGAATTAAACGCGCAACACTATGTTTACGAATAAAACAATGATACTCTGCGAGGGAAAGGTTCCATCACTACATAATAAAATAAACACACTTGGAATAAGACACGTACCCACATGCAGTAGAACTGAAACTAAAACCGTAATATAACTATCATAATGCAAGACTGATTCTATCGATGTCGTTTCTCTTCCGACTGTACTCTTGAATATCATTCAAATTATCTCGTGACATTTCCTGTCGCCCGCTCTTCCTTTTCGAATTGTTTCATTCGCATTCCTATCGTCGGTAATTCCTGCTTGCGAGACCTATATCCCTGTAGCAGCGCCTGTTTTGTTGATCTCTCTGATGGAGCGATTTATTGCTTGCAGAATCTCGGGAACAGTCCGAAATAGAATGCCACAAAGTGGTCCCTCATCTTTGAGATTTAGTCATAATCACAGGGGCTCAAGTCCGGTGAATAAGGTGGATGGAAGAGCACTTCCCAACTACAGCGAAAGTACAGATCAGCTACAGGATGTGCCACGTGCGCCCGAGCATTATCCTGCAAAAAGTGTTGCCGCCTCCTTCTCAACACTGCCGCTGGTCTCAAGTTATTCCCCAAAAATGAAGGAAATGCTTTGCATCAACAGTCTGTCTTTGCGGTACGGTATGTTCTAGGATGACGCCATCACAGTCGTACACAAGAATCACCACAACTTTAACATCAGTAGGGGTATGACGAACTTTCATTTTGCGTGGTGACCCGTGATGACGCTACTTATTGGATTGGCGCTTAAGTAGAGGTTCGTACAATCTGGCCCATGTCTTATCAAAGGTAATAATATGGCGTAAGACAGTGTCTCCATCACGACCATAACGCTCCAAGTGAGGTAAAGCGGCGTTATATCGTATCCATAGCTGCGCTTCCATCAAATCGTGGGGAACCCACAGCGATGCAATTTTCCTCATTCTCAGGCGATTCTTTAGAATATGCAGCACAGTCGTATGCGATAATCCTAAAGCCTCGTTCACACTTTTCAAGTAACTTGAATTCAAGTCACGTGATTTCAAGTAACCTGAATTCAAGTTGCAGTTCAGACATATTGAAGTTATTTTGTTTTCAAGTAGCATAAAATGGCGTCGATGGAAGTTGTGTAATTAGGAATTTCTATAGTAGCAAGCCTCCGAGCCAGGGAAATGATAAATATATTGAAGAAATGGAAGACGAGTTGTTCAGTATTGGTTAGGAAATAGATTAATAAGAGAAATACACGACCATTGACCATTACAAATAAAGCAAGTGAAATTTTCAAGCAGATTTAATAATTCTTATCGCAAATGTAATAAAATATAAGCGAGTCTGATTTACCATAATTGAAAGTGATTACCTTGAACCTGTTACAGTTCCCAAAAATCTATCAGCCACATTGAACTATGCCAGTTTCGGCCGATAAATGTCATCCCTTCAAGCAACACTCTTCTTAATCCCTCCTAATCTTACTCACTTCTTCTCTAACTACAGTTTAATGGTTTTTAATGTTATTTGTTTATTTATTTATTTATTTAGTTTATCAATCTTTGTTCACGTCATAACGGATTACACATGTTCCAGTTCCTAATCCGTCATCACTCGGTATATAATTATTACAAAAAATAATACATGTAGAACTTATAAGTATCATCCATTCACAATAATAATAATAATAATAATAATAATAATAATAATAATAATAATAATAATAATAATAATAAGTATAGCTCTTGTATTTGAAATTCTTACTTCAACTTTTTCGTTTCTATACTCAATCTCTAAAATTATTCTGTAACTTCACTGACTACTTTTCATAGTTTCCTATCGTGTCCGACTACTCAACATTTATAATTCCATATCCGTTATAGATTTGACTTTCCTAATTTATGCAGATTTCTGGCGTTTAGGGGACCATTCAGTTTAATGATTTTAATTGTATTTCATATCTCATCTGTGTCCACGTTAAAATCTCTGCTGTTCAGTTCTTCAATGAACTCTTCCTTCCTTGGCAGCTTCGTTTGCATTTCTGTCACGAAAATTTGCAGTTCCTATAATCCATAGGCCTTCGTGAGTTTTGTACAACTTCAGAACTCAAACATTTGGTCATTATTTCACTTACTATTGTTTCCTATTATTTTTACGTTCTCAATAGAACAGAAAAACAATCAGCTGTTAATTTAACGTTCTTAAAACAGCTTTTAATTTAAAATCCCGCGCTTTTTTCCTTGAATTCAAGTTATCAAGTGACGTTCACACTCTTCAAGTTATTTCAAGTATCCTTTCAAGTCAAATGAAAAGTAGAAAGGGATTTAACTTCACTTGAAACTTGAATTCAAGCCGTTACTTGACTTCAAGTCAACTTGAAACATAGTTCACACTTTTCAAGTTCGTCGAATCAAGTAACTTGAATTCAAGTTACTTGAAAAGTGTGAACGAGGCTTAACTCACGTATCGTCTGACTTCGATCTGTATCTAACAGCACGGCAACAGCCTGCACTTGCTCGTCACTGACACAAGGGCGACCCGGCCGAGTCACGTTTGCCAAGCTTTCACGTCCCTCATTGAAAACTCTAACCCACCTCGCCACTGTTGTGTATGGTAACGCCGTTTCCCCACATGTCTCAACAAGACCTTCATGACATGGTCTTGCTGTGTGACCACGGGTACATTAAATTTTCAATCAACTTCGCTGTTCCTGTTTTGTGAACATGGCGAAAACACAATGAGTCGGAAGGGAAAGTCCATTTACTGTGAGGTAGGTTAGACATAAACTAACATACGGTAGAATAACAGTAGACTAACATATGGTACAAGTGAGAATAATTAATTTCGTCTCGTTTCGCTTCGCAGCAGTGTTGCCACTATTAAAGTTACAACCCATGTAGCTACAGTCGTTTCCTAGCACTTTGAGATTTTTTCATCCATTAATCCAAAATCATAAGACATACGATGATCAAGAGTAAATCCCAAAAGTTGAATAACTATTCAAAGGGAGACAGCACCAATTTCCAACAATGAACTTCAAGCGTGAACGGAGATATCAAGAATATGTACAGATACGGAAATAAAATTTGTAGCTCCCTTATTGTACAGCTCAAGCATTTTGTCAAGACACTCGCGATGTGCAGTACGGGTACAAAGTTTCTGTGCAGGGGGTAAAAGTAGAAGGGAAGGTCGGGCGTGTGTGTTTCTACCGAGTTCAAGGCAAAGGCTAACCCATTCCCCTATCATTCGTAAGTAAACTAATCCGATCTCGTGCGCAGCTCTGTAGGAGGAGTGGGGGAGTGTCTTGACAAAATGCATGAGCTGTATGTTTCGCTTACAACATGCTGCGCATGTGCAGTAAACAAGTGCTCCTATATACATGCTACTTGTGGATAGTAGTGCGAAATTGATGCCTACAAGCAGGTAGACGCCCATCAAGACTCGCTCCAAATTTTAATTCCGTATCTGTATCTACAAATGGCGAGCATTTGTATAAGATTATGAATGCTACTCGTATTCGCCGAGCTTAGGTAGTTGCCTTCACTGGAGTGTCACTCGGTCTGTCAGCTGCAGGACAGCAGGGAAATAATTTCACTGCACTATGAAGGAATCCTTTAAGATTCACTATGAAACCAAATTATTATTAAGAAGTACACAGACACTACATTGGTGCAGTAAACAGTTGATTCAGTTTACTTAAAGTTTCTATAAACCTCTATAGGTCCACCGTCCGTATAGGGCCTACATACGCCTTTTGTCTGATTTTGTTCATAATCGATCTCTATGAGTCAATTCATCCATACAGTATCCACATAAAATATACAATACGTAAATAGTAGGCTATTCTAACAAAAAATAGCATAATACATTTAGGCTATTCTAAATCAGCTCATAAGATTTTGTTTCATTTTCTACATTAGATGGTGTGTGCCAAATTAAAAAGTGTAGATGTATGTCTACGGCGCGCTTTAGAGCTGAGGAGAGCCTGAGCGCTTTACAGCGGAAAGAAAAGAGACAGACGAAAGAGATAATATATGCTGGTTGGTCGAGCTACATACTGGGATAGCCAGCACTGATTCAATAGATAAAGGGAAGAGAACTTATTAAAACTGTATCCATGTTAATTTTTAGATTTGTCTGAGAGGTATAAGTGCATTATTAGAATGTATGTTTTAATTTTAATGCTCATTTTTGACAAGTTTGTTTTTTTTATTCAAAAGGAATATTTTTTCAACATTTTAATGGAAAAATGAAATTTTCGGATATAGGCCTATTTACTTAGTAGCCTTACAGGTACTGAAACAATGTTTTCGTAAATATATTATACCGTAAATACGTATTACTGAAGATAGTGTATTACAAATTTTGAAAATATTCGCACGGAAAATGTTTCTAAGGAAATGAATTTACAAAGAAACTACTGTTACATCATAAGCAGAAAATATGTGTTATAAAAATGTCAGCTCTATAGTTTCAGCAGGTTTCGAGAAAATAATTTAATATTCTGATGATAGGAAGTTGTTCACCAATATCACCTTAAAAGCGTAATGCGATAAGAGTTTTGTTATGTAATATTAGTTACTCTTAAAACATATACAGTACCTAGGTAACTTTGCTTTGTAATTTTTCTTTAGTTGGTTATTTAACGACGCTATATCAATTACGAGGTTATTTAGCGTCGAGATTGGTGATAGCGAGATGGTATTTGGCGAGATGAGGCCGAAGATTCGCCATAGATTACCTGGCATTCACCTTACGGTTGGGAAAAACCTCGGAAAAAACCCAACCAGGTAATCAGCCCAAAGCGGGGATAGAACCCGCACCCGAGCGCAACTTCAGACCGACAGGGAAACGCCTTAACCGACTGAGCCACGCCGGTGGCTGCTTTGTTCTATAATATTGTTTTGATTAGTTTATTGATTACTTTTATAAGGCTAAAGGTACCATCAATATCAATTCCAACTTATCATGTCATAATCAATCTCTTTTTTTTGGAATGTCGTTTTCTTTATGAATGATATGTTTCATCCACTTAGTAGAGTATAGTTGTACTACAATGGAATTTATGTGAATATTCCTTCTTAACTCTTTATTATGTTATTAAAGTTTAAAACACAACTGCAATATTAAGAAATTGGTGTAAATACTTTTGTTTTACAGACAATATAGATAATATCAAACAGAAAGAAGTCATGCGTTCCGTTTGAAGTTTGTGCACCACTGGTTTCTTAATCCAACAGGCTGCCTATTCCTCCTTTCATGCCTAGCGCTTGATGCCCGCACACGACGTCAAGGTCAGAAAAATGCGCTTGCTTTGACATCACTGGTCTACGGGATAATTCCTCTTACAGAAGATATTTGTGTACTTCGCCTCTGATAGAAAACTGGCATAAACTGTTAGGGCTTAGGCATATGTGCATGGATTACTTTGAAAAGATAAATTAACTACAGTATCAGAGCAAGAAGTGGCATAGCTATCCAAATCAGTATCCATTTATTTATTTATTTACTTACTTATTATTTATTTATTCATTTATGGATTTACTTATTTATTTAACCTGATACAGACGAGGTCATCAGACATTCTCTTCTCCTCTACCAGGCGATTAGGTCTACAACTACAGTAGCCTATTAAGAATACAATTACAATTTCAATTATAATTACAATTAGTGCTCTACGTGGAACAAGAAGCTGTTTAAATACCACGGCCAGTTCTAAATAATACCTGCTAAACAAGAAATGATCTCACACAACAGCAACCTGTCCCTAGCAGATGTGCCTGTAGACCTGTGACACTTATCTGTGCGCTCCGTTGACGTCAGAGAGATGAGGAGATGAAGCGACGTTTACTCCACACAAAGTTATTAAGTCGAATCGACTCTCCAGTAAGGTATGTGTGTGCTTTCGAATAAAATAATAGTTAAGTTGAGCCGTTTATATTTCGGCACGTCTTTCTTTTCCTTTCTATTTCTCTTACATTTTTCTATCTTTATACTTTTCTCTGTTAGTTTTAATTATTCTAACTCTTCATAGATGGCTTGTAGTTTTTTCCTTTCTGATCTAGTTCTTCTTACTTCTCGTAGATGGCTTCTTTCCTCTCAGCTTTCTATTTTTTCCGTATGCTCTGGTTCTGTTCCTATAACCTGTGATGAGTTGAGACCGGGGGAGCAGTTATTATTTTATCGAGGGAGCAGTTATTATTTTATAATAGCGCTTGCTTTTTGGTTAAGACGGTGGCGTGAGTTTATATTTGGACTGTGATGCGAGTTGTTCGCAGCAGTAGCGTCAGTATGATTGATGGACTCTTTTAGGTCGGATGTGTGCCGGCTGTTGAGGATGTGTGTGTGATAGGGTACGAGCTCCTACGTAGGCCGGGTAATCGAACCGGGTTCGATAAGTCTACCAGAAGCTGCATAGTCCACGGTGTTGTGGGAACCTGCGAGTGTATTGCAGAAGATATTCGGGTGGAATTTAGCGGTGAGTTTTGGGATGTACTTATTAGCTTGAACTGCATTCATTTTCCTGACTGGCTTGCGTTCAGTCAGCTCTGGTCAAATACTGGTCGGTTTTTTTTATTTCAGAGGATCGTTTTTCTAGCTGTGATATAACTAAAAGCCTACCGCAATATACAATCAGTTCAGTGAGTTGGTTTTGGCTTATGTTTTATTTAGTTATTGCAGTAGAACGAATTTAAAGAGTATGGAATTCACGATGAAGGCACCCATTGCTGTGTGACGTTTGAGGGGTGGCCAACTTGTATGTAACGCCTATGTGTGTGCTGAGTGATGGTTATGTCAAGGTTGTATGACAAGATGGATGCCAGCGTGGGGAAGTACCTACTTAGGTAATTAGCTGGATTTGGTTTACGTTACTCTGTGAAGAAGATATTTTCTGTGCTACGAATTTATTTTGCTTATTCAAATAAATAGTTGTGTTTTACATAGTGAGTGTGTGTTGTCACTTGACTACCTCGACACGCAGATTACCATCCTGATCATAACGATTCATGGCAGGGTTATTTTATTATTTAATTGTCTTGTATTCCAACCAACAAGATTAGATAGATAGAAAGGCCGAGAGCGCCTCAGTAACTCAACATTTGCTCTTATTGGGTTGAGGGAAAACCCCGAAAAAAACGTCAATCAAGTAACTTGGCCCAACCAGGATTTGAATCCGGGCTCGTTCGTTTCACAGTCAGGCAGGCTAACCGTTACTCCACAGCGGTGGACTAAGAACAGTGTTTTATTATTATACTGTCACCAGCTGTTCACCTTCATTCTCTGTAATCAAGAGTTTTTCGTAATATAAATCGTTGTTCCAAAACTTCTTGTAATAATTAAAATGTGTTTCTTTGGTCCTGAATTTATATTAGATAGGCTATTATTTTCTTAATTTCTCTTTGGTAATGGCTCTTCTACTCCTGTATTCAATTTCGTCAAACATTGTTTTTTCTGGAGATTCATTTCACCTTCATTATGTTTTATTTCATTATCTCATTTCCTTAATTTCTGAAGTTATAATGTTTTTCTGTTTAATTATTTGCTGATATAATTATAGTACACTGTCGTTATTAAATAAACCATCTTGTAACGTAGAGCATTTCCTCTGTGTACTTTTTTACCATGAAGTCGCAGCCTCCCTCTCTGCCCACAGACAATTTACAGGGACGGACAACACGAAAAAGAACTATCCTTGATTATAAAAGAAGCTAGGCCTGTTTGGCAATGCAAAGTGCTGCACCAATTCAACAGTACTTTCACTGAGATGAATCCAAAGACAAAATGTATTGAGAATCTTGCTCTAGCACTAGCAGTTTTTTTTATCACTGACAAAAAATCTGCATCCTATTTTTATATCAGGCGAATGCATCCCAGAGCCGTTTTCGAAGTTATGACGTAATAAAAAATCTTGCCTTCATCTGGGTTAGAACCTGGACTGGTCGACCTTAGTATGTCACCCCATCGTTAGAGACAGCTCAGTTCCTTATTCCTACGTGAAATGTATAACTTATGAAAAAAAGATAATACTCTCGTGATAAAGGATGTAATAGTATCAGATAGCTTGTATTATGAACAGATGACAGGAGAAACTGACTGGATTCACATAACACGAGAGAGGTCTGCATATCGCAGAGCGAGATAGCTCGTGGGTGGCATAGAAAGGGTTAGGTTAAGAAACTATTATACAAACTCCTTGGGCACACTATACAAGGAAAAGGGGGGAAAAAATAAAGGTATATACGGGAATGGCTGCAGGTAGGTAAGGTGGGAAGGTATCCATCCAATCGAACTCGGGGCCCAGCTCCCTAGTATTCCCTCGGGAGTCATAAAACGTCCCAACTACTGCTACTTCTCCAGCAACTCCTCCCACTCGCCCTCCCTCCATCCCGCCTCCGGGTTCCGGGATCCTGGAAGGCGGGCGTACGTCCCCCTCCTCCCTACACGTTGCTTCTGCAGCAACCGTTTACATGAGAATTTATGTCTGGGCCCTACCAGACAGCCTGGCTCCACCGCCAGGTATTCTGGAGCGTATATAACCCTGCCCCGCAATTCAGGGAACTCGCCACGACGAAAAAATTTAGCTCACAGCCATTCCCTCGTAATGATTATATACGGCGGTCATTCAAAAGTGAAGAAAACTGCCCCTAAATTACAACAGGATTGATATATAATTCTGTAAAGTGACATCAATGTTTGCCAGTATATAAGCCAACTAATCGCATCAGTCTCCTCAGATATAGTAGAGAGGCAAAGATCCGAGTCCAGCAATCGCATTTATATGACTACGAAATTTATATTATGTTACAATTTTTTTCGTTTCGTAAAGCTCGAAAATCTGTTCCGCGCACATATTTTGCACTAAAATGGTTCCAACTTTCAATAAAACAATACAAATTATTTCGAAATTCAGAGCTTCCTTTGCGCTAAAAGCAACTACCTCACTGCCAGACTCCATGTTAGGAAATGTCTTATAAGTATCATGAGTAAAAGGACAACACATTAAATATGTGATCATAACACATAAACTCAACATATCCATTAATTTAAGAACATATAGAAACAAACTGCAATCGGTCAGAGATAACGGATCTCTTCTTACTGGCTGAGAGCCTCAGAGCGCAGTGCACAGGAATAGTGACGTTTTCACAGATCAACTGGATTTCTGGGACTTTAAGTTTAGTAAAAGATCTTGAAAATAATTACTACTAAAACTACTACACCCAAATTTTAGACATATATGTATAAGTATTAGAAACATGTACGTTATGAATGTTACAATACAGAGACAGCGTTGTCATAAAATTAGGGACAGGATTTGTAGGTTTTACCTATTCTTTTTCCTTGCTTCTGAACTCTTAATTTCTTCAACACTTTTTCGAATCCTGATCATAGGAGTCGTATATGAATTCTGTTGAACCTAAAAAAAACTAAATTAGATCTTAGTACCTAAAAAAACGTAAATCATTGTTAATAAGCGTTATCCTGTATTTATTGCGTTATATATATTTTTTTTTGAGAGAAATATCAATATATTTCGAGAGAGAGAGAGAGAGAGAGCGAGAGAGAGGAAAAACACTCTCGGCGTGGAGGAGGCTGCCTCAATCCCTGAGCAGTGACAACATCTATGGCTCCCTTGCTTCCCTCAAGGCACATTTCAGTGACCTTCCAAAAATTCTGAGTACTTGGAATCTTCGTCGCTACAACTGAAAGATGCAATTGGTGTCATTGACTCTCTTCTACAGAAACAAGTACAGGACCTGTGAGTGAAGCCGTCACATTAAAACTGAAGAAAGTATTACAGAGGAATCCAGGCTTTGAAAAAATGAAAAATATGTGCTCCATTCTCAAGAGTGAAAGCTTCAACTGTCAGTTACCGTGGGTACCTGCTGCAGTGGCAGCAATGAAATTTGCACCTATGATGTCATGTGCTGTCAAAAGAACCATTTCGTCCTTCAAATGTATTTTGAGAGACAATAGAAAAAACTTCTCAGTCGAGAATCTTGAAAAGTATTTGGCCACACATTGCAACCAGGAACAGTACCAGTAAATGATGTTGTTTTCTTTATTTGTTAGTTCTTAAAATAATTCTTGATCAAGTTTGAACAAATTTAATTCAAAAGTTGTGTGTGTACTGTACCTTTTATCTATCGATAATTGTAATTTATGTAGTTATATCAAGATAAATTATATTAGATAAAAATGTTAATTGTTCCAATAATTTATTCAAACTACAAATAATGTTAAAGGGGAAGGAACAAAAATTTCGAATCTTATAAATTTTTATAAATAGTTTGGTTCTTGAAAGGTCAGTTTCGTGGCCCATGTTGCCTTAATAAATATATATTTATTTTTAAGTCTAACTGTAAGGATACATTTTTAACGATCTGGTAGATTTTACGACCCCTTCAACAGGTTGGACATAAAAAAACCTATTTCACCTATTCCAAAAACCTAAAAATCCGGTCCCTAGTCATAATACTGAACTACAATTGCCGCATAGCCACCACTCAGGTGTTTACGTTCAATCTAAAGATATCATGAAAAACATATAATCGTTTTTCAGAATCACTACAAAATCTTGACAGTAAGGTAGTCTAAAAACTGACCGGCGAACCATGGTTCCCAATTTAACGTTGAATAACAATTTGAAATTAAAATTAAAATGCAATATATATACATATATATAATTATTGCTACTTTATATACATGTATACACATATCTTCATATTATTGGTATATTACATAAATATCATGAACTTCATTGTGGAGACCATGCGTTATAGGCATACTAAGAATAGATACAAAATTGCATTTATATTTTGCATTAGTTATGGATGCATCGGCATTTTTGTTCCTCCCCTTTTTTCGATATTCTCGTTCTTTCCAGGGAATAGTCATCTCATCGCTTACTACGTCACCTATGACATCACAGTCAATATCGCTTCATGGGCATTATCAATTCACGGGACAAAGCTCGAAAACTATTACAGGAAGCTACGAGTAAAACCTGACTCCAGGTTCTGAAAGCTTGTGTTTTATTATGCATTTCACTCGCAATACGTATACTTAGATACCTTTCTCATAGTTTGTAAACGGCAGGTACTTAAAAATGTTGAAAGTATAGAAAATAATTGTATATATTTGTTAAAAGGGTAATAATTAAGATACAATAAAACAAAGTGCATAGGTAGACTACATAGGAAGCTCTTTATTTACTCTTTCATTTACATAATAATTAAATCTTATGTGGCTATATCGGCTATTTCTTATAGGGTCTGGGTAATTAATGTTGAAAACTGTTTAAGGCCTACTAAACCTGTCGTACGTTTTAGTCCTAATGTACCAAGTACAGTATAAACGTCATTCAACGTTTCCAAAAAACGTGTTACTGAAGTATTTTTTCAGAAAGAGGAACGATTTATATATGCATTCAAAGAGACAATATGATTTACAGGAGAAACACGTCGCCATCATCATCATCATCATCATCATCATCATCATCATCATCTATCAAAGATTAAGTCCGTTCCGGCTCCAAAATACTACAGACATGGACAAATTATTAGACTAAAACTTTTTCATGTAATCTTAATATAATTCGTCATATCATCTATCAGTGTAATTCACAGAGTCTCTATTGTTGTAAATATGACTGTTTACATCTTCTAGTATATTTTTCCAATGGTTAAGTATATTTTTTTGCCTATGTTGGTACTACTGATGTTTTAATTATATACTGCAGAAGATATTCTCCCATGGCCTGCAAGAAGACCGGACATGAACGAAATTGAAAATCTGTGGTCTATACTGAAAAAGAAAGTGAACAAAAAGAAGCTTACAACAAAACATGGACTCATTTAAGCACTGTCTGATATCTGGCTAAATGATGCTGATATTCAAAGAAAGTGTCAAACTTTGGTTTCTAGCATCCCTGACAAAATCAACGTGTTAAATAAAAAATGAGAGGATGTTCACAAAATATTAGTAACCTCAAGACTCAATTTTCTGTTCATTATATCTGTGCAAAATATATTTTTGTTCATTATTTCTACTGATAAATACAGCTTCGTTGCACATATAATTAATTAAGTCTAATAATTTGTCCACGTCTGTATTTAAACTTATACTGGGTGTTCAGTTCAAAGTGTGTCATGGCTCGCTGTATGCCGTCATGTGGCTAGCCGATGAGCCTAGAGAATTCAATCTTCCTACACTTCCGCAAAGGCGTATTACCTATTTGCCAGAGAAGTTGCCTAGCAAGTACGGCGTTCATTCTGAAGAGTACTTACCAATACGTACGGTAACGCCTGTAGTGGCAGGAATGTGAACTGTTTGGAAACACGTACTGAGGTGAGTTTTTTCTTACTATCGGGATATGGGGATAGAGTTAAGACGATTATTTACGTATTTGTTGACATTAACTTCGACGGTCAACGTGCATTCGATTTGTGTTGTGGAATGTTGCCGTACCCAACAGTTCGAAAGAGGTTATGATAGCACACACACCGTACAGACCGCCATCTGTTGCTACGACGTCCAAGTTATACCGTACACGTTCTCAAGTTCAGATTGAACGCCTTGATTAATAGGCAACTTCTCTGCCATAAAAGCTGAAACTCGCTTCAAATTGCTGACTCACAACAGTGACGTCATGACACACTTTGAAATGAACACCCAGTAGTTAGTCAATCCATATTTTACAAAATTTTCCTTGACTTGTGCAGTTTTTTGAGTTACATGTTATTACTCCAACGCAATTTTTTCACCATTCATTCTTTGAATGTGATCATAACAGTTCTCCCTACAGTCTGCTATTTACTCTGTAAGTTTAAAATCCTGAAACGTTATGCAGAGCCGAAGCAAAATAACACGCAAATTGAAAATAACGATAGAAAACACTGAATGGAATAAAAAAATATAAAATACGTTTTTGATTAAATGCATGGTTAATTAGAAAATTAATTTACAAGTTTTAGACGTCTGGTAATACCGCCGCTACTCTGTAGCCCTCGATTACGCAGCCTGGTAGCCTATTACACTGGTGGTATCAAGGACACGCAGACAGACAGCGATAAATGTGACATTCCGTGTTCGTAAATTTTGGCACTGCGATACCCAACACACTCACACACTAAATATCAATAATACTCGGTATGAAGGCTGCCAAAACTCTAACACACACTGTACTGGCTCTAATAATACTTGTGCAAGAGGGAAACGAACTCTGGCTTGTCAGGCAATACGGTAAACTTCTCCCCTTCTCCCTCACTCGCTGCAACGTTGCAACCTCTTCGCATTGTAGATTAAATTCAAATGTGTGGTTTTTCAAATCAAAGTTACACAAAAACCGTCTGTTCTATTAATACGCCAAAGGGATAAATGATTCTTTATTAGATTTTCTATTGACAAGGACAAAAATCACGATCCTACTCGCAATAGTTATCGAATTAGAAGTTTTTTTTTTCTGAGAAAACTACAAATTTCCCACCAATATGGTATTAGACTTTTTCTTATTTTACTGTACACAACATAAGGAGCTCGCTCCGAAAATATGCATGGTTATTTTACTTCTACCTTGTATTTGATAGATCACTTTATATCAAGTAATTTGTACAGTTCCAAGGAACTTCACTTCCGGTATCTCCACTTTTATTATTAATGGTTTATTTAATTTTCAGCATTTTGAATCGTAGAGCACAATGGTTGTCAGCACTCGCTGAAATGGGTAGAGTGCATGGAGGGTAAGGAAATATGCTCCGTCGTGCACAAGGGATAGAGAGAGAGCATAACCTCCAGCAGCCACGAATGCACGCTAGGGCAATGTCTTATCCGCGGGAATGAGACGCTAGCCCGAGAGTGCAGTGTTCTGATGATCGCTGGTACAGCATAAGAGTTTCAATATATTTTATCAGTGTATACTTTCTAATCTTTCCTAATAGTGACCTCTTCATTGTGCCACAAATATACTGACCTTAACTAATAACAGTGTCTACGATTTTAGCTACTTTCCCTGCAACACAAAAGCATTCCTAAATAATTCATTAAAGCTCATAACTTGTTCGAATGCAATATTATTTACGATTATTTTTGCTCCCTCGAGATCTTTTCCAGAGAAAACCACTATTTCTTTCATAACAATTCATTACCTTGAAAACAGTCCGAAGAAAATTATCGCCACCATTATAAATCGAGGGTATCATACCTGAAGGGCGTATCATCAAATGCTGCAGTTTTTTAAATATTTTAATAGAACCAGTTTGTTTGCAAACAAAAGTTTAACAATAAAAATGGGCATGAGGAAGAATCTAAGAATGTACCTTGTTATGTAGACAAGGTTAGGAAAACTGGTTCTATATTTAAATCGCTCTAATATAAAGTTGCAGTTTTGTTGATACGCCCTTGACATGATGCCCCCGAAATGATATTCGTATGAAAAACAAATGCAAAGAATACAAAACATAAATCAAAAAACAAACCATTTATGTTCTTGGTATCTCAGCTCCCTACATACAACGACATGTCTCTTACTTACTTACAAATGGCTTTTAAGGAACACGCAGGTTCATTGCCGCCCTCACATAAGTCCGCCGTTGGTCCCTATCCTGTGCAAGATTAATCCAGGTCCCTATCATCATATCCCACCTCCCTCAAATCCATTTTAATATTATCTTCCCATCTACGTCTCGGCCTCCCCAAAGGTATTTTTCCCTCCGGACTCCCAACTAACACACTATATACATTTCTGGATTCGCCCGTACGTGCTACTAGCCCTACCCATCTCAAACGTCTGGATTTAATATTCCTAATTATGTCAGGTGAAGAATACAATGCGTGCAGTTCTGTGTTGTGTAACTTTCTCCATTCTCCTGTAACTTCATCCCTCTTAGCCCCAAATATTTTCCTAAGCACCTTATTCTCAAAGACCCTTAATCTCTGTTCCTCTCTCAAAGTAAGAGTTCAAGTTTCACAACCATACAGAACAACCAGTAATATAACTGTTTTATAAATTCCAACTTTCAGATTTTTTGACAGCAGACTAGATGACAAAAGCTTCTCAACCGAATAATAACAGGCATTTCCCATATTTATTTTGCGTTTAATTTCCTCCCGAGTGTCATTTATATTTGTTACTGTTGCTGCAAGATATTTGAATTTTTCCACCTCTTCGAAGATAAATTTCCAATTTTTATATTTCCATTTCGTACAATATTCTGGTCACGAGACATAATCATATACTTTGTCTTTTCGGGGTTCACTTCCAAATCTATCGCTTTACTTGTTTCAAGTAAAGTTTCCGTGTTTTCTCTAATCGTTCGTGGAAACGACATGTCTCTACTTTAAAAAAAGTCTTTAGACGCTGCTCTATCCCTGTGGAATTGGATACACAGACTTCGTCGACATGCCTTCGAGAGTCCCGCTTGTGTATTACATAAACTAAAAAGGGTTAAAATAAGACGGAAAAATTATTTTCATAGTTGACACTATTGTTCTCTACTTGTCAGTCAGTTGATTATAAAGTGTCATATGAAAATTTATTCACAATTTGCCGCATATCTATAATTCACGATGGAAAATACTGCATTTTATCGCCTTCCGCGGGAGAACAACTTCATAAAACTCAATCGGTAAACGTTCTACGAAGCAATAATTCATCAGAATCCCTTGATTTTCATTGAAGCTCGTAAATTTAAGTATATAAAGCAAGCAAACATATTTACTGGATTCGACGCAAATGTCTTGGAACATCGTACGACCACAGTCTAGTATAGCCTATACAGTTACGAAGCTTGAGTTAAGAGGGTGCTAGGAACAATAGACTGTGCCAGTACTATTTCGCATTGTTTGCAATGAAGCGATAGTAGCGATCCTAGTGGTTAGCAACTATCTATGGATGTATATTTACTACATATTGAACTTCGTGACTGTATATACTAGACTGTGGTAAGACCTCGGAATGCCAGTCAATGTGAAGCGAAAAACTCTTTGTCCATTTATAGCTGGGTAAGGATTAAGTATAACGAACCTGCTCAGTAGAGCTTCGATGTGGACTGTATCCCCCTTTTCATTCAACTTAGTTCATGGAACCCACACCTGTGAAGTAACGGTTAGCGCATCTGGCCGAGAAACCAGGTGGCACGGGTTCGATTCCCGGTCGGGGCAACTTACCTGGTTGAGATTTCTTCCAGAGTTTTTCCTCAACTCAATATGAGCAATTGCTCGGTACTTCCGGTGTTGGACCTCGGAATCATTTCGCCGGCATTATCACCTTCATCTCATTCAGAAGCTAAATAACCTAAGATGTTGATAAAGCGTCATAAAATAACCTATAGTTCATGGAGGTCGCGGCTATTTAGCTGCTCAGAACATCATGAGCCATTCGCGCTTAAGCAAGGCTCCCTAATTGTAATGTTGTCTCAATCGCTGTTAGTTACGGCAAATTAAATATTACATTCGCCCAAACCAAATATCGTAGCCCCGAAGAAGATTAGAAGTAATGAAATAAGTCGACTGGAAAGCATTATAGAACCTATCTGCGAATTCGAAACCAATATAATGTAACACTTATTTTTCCCAATGTAAGGTAACACTTATTTTTTCCTAGAACTTTATACTAATTATTATTTCATAAAGTGAATTTCTTGGATATAACGTATGCACACTGTACATGATTCCAAAGGGGCATGTCTAGAGCGCAGACTATTCATTCCTGAAATTAGGGTTCCAAGCCCAGCACTAACTGCAATCATGTATTCGCGGTGGACAATATCAAAGTTGCCCATGACAATTTTCCCGATTTTTTGTTCCCTTTTCTTCAAATTAACAAATTTCATTGCGACAAAACTCTTCTCCCCTCATTTTAGTTCATAAAAAGCAGACAGTAAAAGCTTCAGCAATATCAGACAGATACAACATACATCCTGTAATGCTCAAGATCATGGACCGAAGTACGTCGGGGACTCCTAGAAGGAGACCTGCTCCTCGGTCAAAGTTAGACTTTCAAACTAGTGACTGCTAGGAAACTACTAGATCTATCTGTGTTGTATCGACAGGAATGCCCCATATCATCTCCTATCTTCCTTTCAAGAGGAGCCAATAAGTAGTCCTATAATCCAAAGGTTTCGGTCCGCCTCCTCCAAAGGAAAAACAAAATATTTACACAGAAAGGTGCTAAACTTCATTATGTTGCGTGTATAACGCTGTCGTGAGTTTAAATCCCGCTTGGCATGGTCCGTCGTATGAAGTGCCAGCTCGGCTTTACACCGATTTCGCATCAAGAGATTCACTATCTACGTAGGCGTAATTTGTAAGTTGTAAAATACCAAACTAATGGTTTACATCAGTGGTCGTGAGCACTCGCTGAAATGGATAACGAATAAGGAGTGTATCGGAATATGCATCGTCGTGCAGATTGGAGAAGCATCTCTTATCCGCGGGTAAGAGATGCTAGTCCGAGGGTGCACTGTGCTGATGACCGCTGGATTAGATGAATCCCGTTAGGGTTACAAAGAACTCTGAATTAAAATATTTACAGATACAATCATTTAAATTGTGCCGTCCTCGATAGTATAACTTACAAGTTAGTATCTGTCGGGCTTGCTTCTGGTCCCAAGTACCGCAAGTTCAAAACTATCTAAGGCTATGAATGTTTAGACGGAGAAGTGTCAGTGCGGTTTTCCCGAAGTAGGAAGTAAAATCTTTGGCCCCATGAAAGACCCTCTGTCCATGGAAGAAGATAAATGAAAACAAAATTGAATGATTGATTATTAGCGCCTATTATTCCTTGTCTTTGGTGTTATTATTCCATATATTAGTTTAGTTACAATCACGGAATTCTTCTTTTTATTCTTCCTTTCATTCTCTATATTTCATTTTACAACAGCTTATGACATCGTGTGTTCCGTCTTTATATTTCGCACCGATCTGACGGTCGTCGATCAGTCAGACAAGCTAGCTGTTTGTAACGATCCCCACAGTAGGTTTTCACCTGACGACGAAGAGAGATTCACTCTTCGGAACGTTGTGCTACAATTTTTAAGAAATTAGGAATGGAAAAAGGCCAAACAACTCAACCATTGAACAAAAAAGAACGACATAAAAACACGGAAATGAAGAAATGAAAGAAAGGAAGAAACAAACAAACAAATAAACAAAGACAGAAAGAAACAAAAGAAACAAATAAATAAGGAGTGAATCACTAAGAGGAATGAAAAGAAAAAGTTAAGGGACGAATAATAGAAAATATGCATACGGACAAAGAGATCGTTATAAATGAAGAAAATAAACATTCCGACAGAAGGGAGCAAAAGAATAAATAAATAATAAAATTAATTAGAAAACTAAAGAAACACAGGAAATGGCAATAAACCCAGCACAAAGAAAGCCATAAAGAAATAACGGAACACTAAAAAGTAAGAAAATGTGAGCAATGGATAGAAAACAATCATAAGACATCGAAGGGGTCGTTAAAATCAATACCTCAATATTAATTAAAGGCACCTATGAGCGTCTGAGAGGGAGAACAAAATAATGTGAATTAGTTTCCGTTATGCGACAGAGACTAATGCGAAGCCGCCGCCAGCTCGACTGCTCCAGACAGCTTGGCTCCACTCGATACACGTGTGCATAGCGGGTCCTCGGAATTCAGGTGCCATTGGCCTTAGCAAGCGGAAAAAATACGTACGTACAAATACAAGTTTTTCAAACTATGCAATGTATACTTATCTCGAAGCTTTTATTAGACAGTCCTACTTTCCTGGACGGTAATAAATTCATCTAACACACACTACAAGTAATTTCACAGCAGAAATTACTGTTCCTTTTGTGAATCACAAACACATCAACGACAGAACGTAGTGGGAATCTAATATTTATGTTAAAACGAGACATGTACATAAAATTTGGAGCCCCTGTATAGCCTATATGCTACTTGTGGACAGTCTTGTGAAATTATTGCCAATATACGAGTGGATTCCCATCAAGACTCGCTCCAAATTTTAATTCCGTATCTGTACATAGGACTTCAAGCTCAGAAAACCACAGGAGCAAGCTATAATACAATCCCACATAATTACTTCGCAAATGTCCTAGTCGCCACATGCTACAACTGTCAGTCACTTTTAATAACAGCACAAAAACTTCATATCTACCTGTTGCAGCGAAACATTTCTCCACAAGATGTCACGTATGGAACATTTTCGTATGTTTACATATTAAACATACTGTTAAAACCTTATTGTTTATATATAGATTCACTGTTACAATATCTTCTGAAATTACTCCTGAAAAAATTTACTTCTTTCAGTATCCGGTGCTCCTGGTTTTCTGCGCTGTATTTATTTATTTACTCACTTATTTATACAGAGTGTAAAAGCCATTATTGTAACTGATGATTGTTCATGCCATAAGGAAGAAAAAATGTGCTCACAATTTTTTCTAATCGCAATATTTAACTGATTACTAATATTACAATATTAGGAGTTTGGCAACGTTGCTGGATGGGGAGGAGGGAGTTTACAAGTAGGGCCTACACGGTACAGCTCAAGCTGATACAGACATACCGGTACAAAACAAATGCTCTGTTCTAATGCAAGGGCGGACTGTTGCTTATATAGAACGAACAGCAAATGCAAACTTTCAATCTCATTAATAGAACTTTATGGTAAATTTACATTTTATTGAACAATATTGGCAATATTCGTCCATTTTTTATAGTACATCTAAAAATAAACAATAATGGTTTACTGCACAAAATCACACTAACTTTTTTTAAATGCAACATTTTAATCTCTCCCGCTTCCATAAAGCAGTACCATTTTTAAAGAAATTTCTGTCTGTTTGACTCCTAGTTTCTAATAATCGTTGAGGAAGCGCTACAAAAGTTCGCCGATTAGATAACCTTCATTGCGGAAAACATTGACGGTACATCTTCTTGCCTCACTTGAATTAAGACGACTTTCTCCATAAATTAGTAACATATAATACTCCTAAACTGTTAATGATATTGTAAGTTGTTTACCGAATACCTGGTACCGAACTGTCATCCGCTCGGCAGTAGACCTATGGACAGGGAGCTTGAACTCAGCTGACCCGTACTTACGTCTGTGCAGAGTACTGACTGCTGAACATGTTGCCAAGTCTATCACGCCAGAATATAAACAAATTTAAGCATGCAATTTTATTTAACTTCACGAAAACGTAATAGAACACACAAATATGTATTTAAACTAATATTAACTCTTTGCTAGATATACCTACTGATGTAATTTTTCGTAATTTTACTAACGATATAAGCAATATAACGCTAATAAAATAAGAGAAGAAATATTTTTTTCTGGGAAAACTATGAAGTTTTGACCCTATGTTGTATGGACATATTTTGATCCTATAGACTGTGAAAAGGACGGCACTTAAACCCCTTACACTCTGTATTTTTATTTATTTACTTGTTTACTTCCTCTGCTTGTTTACATGTTTATTTCTCTATCTATATAATCTGACAGGACTAAGAACATAGGGCCTTCTCTTCCAACCTACCACACAACACATGACAGGAGTTCAAATAAAAACAAATACAAGTCGCAACAGTAAATAACGAAATTACAATATAGCATTAATAGGATCACAAGAGAACACTAAAGAACAGTTATAAGTTATAATATAAATACAATAAAAACAGAGATGTTCAAGACATTTGTTCTTTCAATTTGATGTTAATAGAACAATGTCATCATCAGAAATGCTCCCTCAGGACTATACCGAAAGATATTCCAGTGCATTGTTTAGTCAGTAGTGGTGACTCGACCCTTGTGCAAAAAGCAGCATTAAATTTCAGGCTCATATTAGGATAACGAAAAGAATCCGAGGAATCGCCATTATCTGACGGGATTCCCTGAAATTTGTCTTACAGCTGAGAAAAAGTCGGAAAAAAATTACCTTGATTATCAGCCCAAGCGGAAATAGTATTCTCTCCCTAATTCTATTATCATTATTACTATTATTATTATCATTATTATTATAATTGTTATTACTATTGAAGTATAAAAACGTATTTTATTAGGCGATTCAGAATATCAGTCGAAGACAAAAAAGCCATATTAGCCACTTCTGTTCGGCTGGTCAGTGATTAGAGTTGGCAAGCTGTTAATGTTTATTATTAAATACACAGGTCGTTGATGTGAACAGATCGGATAGCAGAAGGAAGGTATTGTCAACGGTTTTTAGTTTAATGTTCAACCATTGTATTCATATGCATGTTAAACCAAAAACCATATGTGGTATGCATATTATTGTGGTTTAACATTTCATTTAAACTGATAAATCACTGCGCGCTCTAGGTTTGGGGAGTAATATAAAAATACTAATAATAATTATTAGTATAATGGATACCTATAATACTGATCGGGATGTATAACATCAGATGTAGTTCCGATCTTTGCCACCAGTGGCAATAACTTCCGATTATAATAAAATTATTTCAATAGTTTCTCAATCGTATAGGCTACATTAAATTGGATATCTTTTAATGTCTAAGGGCAGAAATGCTGTGGGCTGGCAAAGAGCAGCAAGGGATCGACAGAGTGCTGTCGGTTGGCAACCAACCATAAAACGAGAGCATTGTCTGTTCCCCAAGTTCAAGATCCTAGAGCAAAAGCAGACCTGCCGCGCGCCCTCTGCGTTAGTGAATTAGTACAGACCCAGAAACAAAATTCGGGCTACCTGAATTTTTCAAGTTCCAGTTCCAAATGCATGCTCAGTGCATACTTTAATTATAATAATAATAATAATAATAATAATAATAATAATAATAATAATAATAATAGTCACAATTGTCACTTTAATCCGAAAACACATCAGTCAACAATGGACGTAACTTTGTAGGGAGAATAAACAACCGTTGGCCAGTAATTATGCTACGGTAAGATTGTTTTACTAAAACATCTGGTGATTTTTATCATCATCCACATCAAGGAGCAGGCTGTTCGTTCCTGTCGCAAGTGTACTTACTGTTCCTTATCAATTGGAGTCACTTAGTAATAATAAAGTAAAGCTGTCAATTAAAATCATAACATTACAAGTTGTAAGTCATTAAATATAAAATTACGAAGTAGGTCATGAGCAGGGAAAGGATTTATATGTAAATACATATTTACTTATAAAGCTAATATAATTTATATTTTGCATTATCTTTATGTTTCACAATGTGTAGGGTTGAAAAATCCTACTTTTATTTTCCATATTTTTCCATATTTTAGAGTTTAGTACATATTTTCGTTAATTTCCATATATTTTCCATATTTCATATAAAACAGTCCATATTATATTAGGTTTAACAATAAAACAAAACAAAATTCCATTAACTTTTAAAAATACATTTCAACAATAGAGATTTAAACACATGTTCAGTAATCCCTTTAACATCAGAGTTATTTGAAAATTAGCAGTCCTATCAACAATGGGAAAGTAAGTTACAAAACTGTATTAATTTAATTTAAAATTTTTAACAGACTTCAGTTGTGCAGCTCAACAGTTAAATGCCAGTCAGAGTACACATAGGTTCAGTTTTGTAAATCATACTATAAAGACGGTAAATATGCCAAAAGTACGTCATTCAGTCAATTTAAAATCAAAACTAACAAGTTACATTTCAGAATTTAAAGAAGATGGTTTATCAACTGACAATAAAATATTATTTTGTAATTTGTGTCAGTGTGCAGTATCATCTACACAAAAGTTCCTGGTGCAACAACACATTACAACTAGTAAACATCAGGCCAACAAATAACTAAATTCCAAGCAGAGACAATTGTTTTTAACACAACCAACAACATCGAATGTAAGATCTGAGTTTAACATCGACCTGTGCCGTTCTCTCATCTCTGCTGATATTCCTCTCTACAAACTAAAGAATAAGGTCTTCAGGGAATTCCTTGAAAAATATACTCAACATACAATCCCGGATGAGTCAACACTTAGGAAGACGTATGCTCCATCCATCTACGATGAGACAATACAGAAGATAAGAGATGAAATTAAAGATAGTTCAATTTGGGTTTCCATTGATGAGACTCCCGACAAAGAAGGTAGACTTGTTGGTAATGTAGTTATCGGTTTGTTAAGTGAACAATATTCTGAACGAATTCTTTTACATTGTGATGTTCTAGAAAAGTGCAATAACAAAACTATAGTTAAACTGTTCAACGAAGCTATGGGTATCCTGTGGCCAAAGGGTATTATGTACGATAATGTGTTATTCTTTATTAGCGATGCTGCCCCTTATATGGTCGAGCTGGACAAGCATTATCTGTTGTATATCCTAAATTGACTCATTTTACTTGTGTGGCGCATGCATTTCATCGTGTGGCAGAAGTGGTCAGAGACAATTTCCCTAAAGTAGATTTGTTGATTTCATCAGTGAAAAAAGTATTTCTCAAAGCTCCCAGTAGAGTTAACGTGTTGAAAGAAATGTACCCTGAAATTCCATTGCCACCAAAGCCAATTTTAACTAGATGGGGTACATGGCTAGAAGCAGTTGAATATTATGCCGAACATATAGACTCTATTAACAATGTTCTCCTTGCATTGGACTCTGAAGATGCAGTCTCAATTGATACTGCGAAAACAGTTACCTGTGACATAAGTGTGAAGAATGACTTAGCTCACATTCAGCATACATTTTCATGCATCATAAAAACGCTCAAAAGTCTCCAAAATAGGCACCTTTCACTATCTGAAAGTTTTGAAATTATAAATAGTACTGTGGAACAACTGAATCGTGGTAGAGGTAAAGTTGCAGATGCAGTAAGAGCTAAGGTGGACACTGTACTTTCAAAAAACCCTGGATATGAAGAACTACAAAAGGTTGTTGCTGTGATGAGTGGTGAATCAACAGTGAAGATTAACTTGGACTTATCCCCAGCAGACATTGTGAAATTGAATTATGTACCAGTTACTTCTTGTGACGTCGAACGCTCTTTTAGTCAGTATAAATCTATCCTCAGAGACAATAGAAGAAGATTCACTTTTCAGCACTTGAAAGAAATGTTTGTAACCTATTGTTATGGTAACAGACAATAAAAATTGTGTTTTGTTGAAACTACATTGGAAGATAAGGTACGTCCATTATATTTTTTGTTTAGTTTGATTAAAATGTACCAATATTTAACGTACATAGTCATTTTTTTATAATTTTAAGTCCATATTTAATTCCATATTTTGGTAAAAATCCATATTTAATTCCATATTTTGGTAAAAATAACTACATATATATTTACATATTTCATATATTTTTAGTCCATATAAATCCGTTCCCTGGTCATGAGTTAAGTTTGCTGCTATTTTGAAAATCACTTGCTGCATCTCTCAGGTGGCAGTCTTGAACTCTTTCATTTGTGGAATTGTAGTTAAGGAAAATTTTCGAACTTACACAATAAGGTAATTTCACGAAATGATCTTATTATCACTTCTGCCTACTTCTAAGAATTCTTACAAATAAAAGCAATTACCTTCGGCCAGGTTTGAATCTGTGATACTTCGGTCCTGATTCCTAATTCATCAAGAAAAAAGAAACAATGCAAAGTAAAGCGAAAAAAACATGTGCATCTCTAATAAAAAACGTGTGTTATTTCAAACCTGCAAACTAGGAGCATTTCCAACACTTGTAGACAACTTGTTCAGCAGTAGCGTCGAACGTATAGCCTACACCTTACGACGGTGGTGGGGTCGTATGGATTCTGAATAATTTAGCTAGTAGAAAAGATCCGTATCGTCAGCATTGAAGAAACTGTCCATGCCTCGTGTCGTGCCCCAATCTAGTAAACAGACTCCGGCTTTCCGCGCAGAATTAAAGTGAAGGCAGCCGAGTCAAAGGGTTAAATTCATGATCGGCATATCCAATGACTAGCATTGACGTCAAGTAAGAAGGTTAATCTAACTATATTAGTAAACTTAAGGAACAAAAACATCACATTATACGTTTCAGAGGGAATCAGAAAAGGTTAATATCATGACCGATGGCAAATCCGTCAAGAAACAGATGAACAATGTCTAGTGCAGATCTTTTTAATTTAAACTTTCTGAAGAAAATATATATTTAAAAACGATTAGTTTTACGAATTAAAAATGCCTAATAAATTCTGTGTTCCACCTTCGAATCGGGTTTTAAATAGTTTCTTCGATCAAACAATAGGTAGGAACCTAGTTATGTAAAAGGTAAATGTTGTATTGGTTGGCATTTCTCCCACAAAAATGATACAGTACCAACTTACTGTTTTGCAAGACCTGAATCTCTAAGTACAGCAGAACCCCGATTATCAGTCACCCTATTAACCGAATCAGGGGCAGTGCTACAGTACAATGATAATTTTTGCTCAAATAATGCATTTGTAATACTACAGTATTTGATCTGTCATTTGACCATTCCCGTGGTTATGTTCATGACGCGTTATATAGTGTTTAGTCTTCGCTTTTCGCTCTTTGGTGTCTCAGGGGGTTCGTTGTGCTACTCAGAACTTCACATGAAAATGTAAACAATTATGCGCATGTGCGAAGCTGAAATCACTGCTCTGATTGGCTATTTTTACGCGGGAAAGTGCTGTAGTCAGCTTCAGCACGACACTGCTTTGAAATTGCAAAAGTAAAGCGTAACGAAAGAATGGTTGTTTGTGGAAGAACTTGGAACTATAGGTATTTGGCAATTCAAGTATCCGACTGCTGCTGCAATCTACCTGTATGAGGTTCCTCCTAAATCAGCCAGCAAGCGACGGAAAACGGAATCCCAGAAAATTGAAGCCAAGGATGTATGTGACCGTATAATTCAGGAAACTACTTATCGTTTCCAGTCTTTAAGCTACCTAGGCGCAACAAAATTGTTAAACAGCAAATTTTTGACAATTTTTCGCATAACTTTCCTGAACGAGAACTTGAAGTTGCTGTCAATAGCTATACTATACTGAACAAAAGAGTGTTAAAGACACAACTTGGAGTTGTATACGGAAGACCCGATTTCCGAAATGTAGATGGAGCTGTTCAGTTGTTACAATACATAGTCTCCAACAATTTACAGTATCCATTCTGTGAAGTAACGAAGTTGTTAAATATTTTGGTTACAACACCAACGACCGCTGCTGAGCCAGAAAGATGTTTTCTTGCTTGAAACGCATAAAAATGCTTTTAAGGAACACTATGTCCCAGGATCATCTCACTGCTCTTGCAATACTGTCAATAGAAAATAGTATGGAGGGGTTTAACACCAGGGTAATTGACACGTTCTGCAGTAGGAAGGAACGTCGTACGGACTTCATATTTCGTCACTAGGCGAGTCTCAAATTAAGATAAATACATATAAGTGTGTATAGTAGGCCGATATAGAGATTGTAGCATACTCATTATTTTGACCACCAGCCGCTACTGTAACCGATTGGTGGATTATCCTACTGTCTTCATACCGCTTTTTTTTTTTCTTGCTGCAGACAAAAAATGAAATACTGCACTTTATGTAAGAAATAATTTTTTTCTACAGAGTGTTTTTCTTTTACAAACCTTTGCCCTTACACAGTAGTCCACTGTTCGAATCGTCGTACTGTCTAACTTTTATGTAAAATGTCTTCCATAGGTGTCAAAGGAAAACGTGTTGTCCTATGGAAAGAAGTGCAAGTAACTGAGTGGTTTGGGAAAAGAGAAACTGTGGTTCATCTCGTGTCAGAATGAGAGATTGAAATTACAAATCTGCGTTATTTAATGAAAAACAGGAATAATATGTATAAATCTACAACATGAGACCTCTACTATTCCTGTCTTTCCACAGACAGCCGTCACAAGGAGTTTCTTTGGTCATTAAAAACTCGTCGTTGAAAACAAGACTTAAATTAGTGAACTTCTGATCCACTACCTAGCGTTTACAACAAAAGACCACGGAGCAAATTATGAAACTGTACCATGCACTTATTGTATGAAAACACTTTATGGTACGAATTATCCGGTTTTTTCGATTAACCATTCACTTCACCCCCTTCATTATCACGGATAATAGAAGTTCTACTCTACTGTACACATGCGGAATTAAAATTTGGAGCGAGTCTTGATGAGAATCAACCTTATATCTGTAGTGGTCGGGAAAAGTGACACAAGTCAGTTCCCACAAACCTTTTTTGATAATTTATTGACAACTTACGGAACATCTGTTCGCTTGGAAAAAAATACATAGATATTCCTCCCATTACAATAATTCATACAGAAAAAAATCAAATCGACATAAACCAGTGTAAGTTGTCAATAAATTATCAAAAAAGGTTTGTGAAAAATGACATGTCAATTTTCCCAAGCACTGCAGATATGTACGCAACAATTTCGCACAACTGTCCACAAGTAGCACATATACAGGGACTCCTGTTTACTGCACATGCGCTGTGTGTTGTAAACGAAAATTATACAATAAGGGAGCTACAAATTTTACTTCCGTATCTGACAGATACTATCTGTACACGGCGGACAGAACTGCAGATGGGAGCACTAGATGACATTATCAATAGAGATTCGCGGACTTGCCGCTAGATGACAGCAATAGACATATAGTCGACAGTCGCCATATGGCCTTTCAGTTAAAGCATAAACTAATAAATCTAAAATTAAAAAAAAGTACGGTATCGGTATGGTGTGAGTACGTTACGCGAATGTGGACAAGTAAAATCGGCAATAAGGTCACAAAATGGACTCTACACTAGAAATGGCATCTTGGACACAACACACGTGTATAGAAGAAATATGAGAAAAAATGTTATGAACAGAAATGTATTGAAGAGTGTGCGCACCAAAATCGACAGAGATATTAATAGCTGTATAATACGACCAAAATTTCCGCCATAACGGTGAAATACTGAACTGGAACGTCTTACGTCATTCTTGACAATCATAGAGAGCACATAACATATCTGTTAATGTTATGTTTTATTTAACGACGCTCGCAACTGCAGAGGTTATATCAGCGTCGCCGGATGTGCCGGAATTTTGTCCCGCAGGAGTTCTTTTACATGCCAGTAAATCTACTGTCATGAGCCTGTCGCATTTAAGCACACTTAAATGCCATCGATCTGGCCCGGGATCGAACCCGCAACCTTGGGCATAGAAGGCCAGCGCTATACCAACTTGCCAACCAGGTCGACATAACATATCTGCCAACCTACAAAAACGAAATGTAGGCCATGGGAATTTGTTAAGAGATATCTATTTTATAATAAACAATAATAATAATGATGATGATAATAATAACAATAATAATAATAACAACAGTAACTAGTACGATTAAATTAAACTGTGTCTGAGTGAAACGTACAGCAGAGTCCGTATGGGCCAGTTTCTGTAGGATACTTTTCTAATTCACTGCGAGCTAAAGCACTATCACTTTACTTTTTAACTTTGCTCTAGAATATGTTATTAGGAAATTCCAAGATAACAGAGAGGGTTTGGAATTGAACGAGTTACATCAGCTGCTTGTCTATGCGGATGACATGAATATGTTAGGAGAAAATCCACAAATTATTAGGGAAAACACGGAAATTTTACTTGAAGCAAGTAAAGAGATAGGTTTGAAAGTAAATCCCAAAAAGACAAAGTAGCCTATATGATTACGTCTCGTGACCAGAACATAGTACGAAATGTAAAAATAACACTTGGAAATTTATCCTTTGAAAAAGTGGAAAAGTTCAAATATCTTGGAGCAACAGTAACAAATATAAATGACAATCGGGAGGAAATTAAACACAGAATAAATATATGAAATGCCTATTATTATTCGGTTGAGAAGTTTTTGTCATCCAGTCCGCTTTCAAAAAATCTTAAAGTTTTAAAGTTAGAATTTATGAAACAGTTATATTGCCGATTGTTCTGTATGGTTGTGAAACTTGGACTGTCACTTTGAGAGAGGAACAGAGGTTAAGGGTGTTCGAAAATAAAGTGCTTAGGAAAATATTTGGGGCTAAGAAGGATGAAGTTATAGGAGAATGGAGAAAGTTACACAACACAGAACTGCACGCATTGTAATCTTCACCTGACATAATTAGGAACATTAAATCCAGACGTTTGAGATGGGTAGGGCTAGTAGCACGTACGGGCGAATCCAGAAATGTATATAGTGTGTTAGTTGGGAGGCAGGAGGGAAAAAGACCTTTGGGGAGGCAGAGACGTAGATGGGAGAATAATATAAAAAATGGATTTGGAGGAGGTGGAATATGATGGTAGAGACTGGATTAATGTCGTTCAGGATAGGGACCGATGGCGAGCTTATGTGAAGGCGGCAATGAACCTCCAGGTTTCTTAAAGGCCATTTGTATAATAATAATAATAATAATAATAATAATAATAATAATAATAATAATAATAAAAGTGGAACGAAAACATAATATTAAAAACGAAACTCATTCAAATGCCTCCAAATGCGAGAGATTATCATGTCAAAGAGGGGCAGCGAAGTCGAGGGATAATGCGCCTTATGCAGAAAATTGGAAGATATAACTTACATAATATAGCCACAAACTGATTATAACAAACCGACAGCAGACACGTATCTGGAACACGGCTCAATCCTTGGACTATAATAGGCTACACTGAGTGAAATTATAAGGACATTAACAAAATCGCGTCAATAATAAAAAGACTAACATAAAGATCGAAAAACGACAGTCTCTCAAACGCTACATGAATGCACACAATTTCCAATTTTCTTAAATCTTCCATTTTGTCCCAGTTGTAACGTATTCAACATGACAATATCTTTGGGCAATACCTCAACGAGAAGTTCTGTGATAGAAACGATTCTTATATACATATATGGGGAAAACTCCTCCGTCCTTGTTTTATCCCAATCACTATTTAGTCAATTTCATCTACGTATGGAGTTAATCTTCTCTCATTTCATCTATCATCCTAAATACTACCGATTTCAGATGCTGATATTATAGAAAAAGGCGCTTGGGGCTCCGGGTCCTGGGGCTTATCGGCTTATTCACCTGTCAACATGAGATTCACAAACGCCACCTAGATCACTTGTCGGACTTGGGACAATCATCGCATACACAGGACGCACAATGCGCCAAAGCAAACCTAAGTGCAAGGATTCGGTTTCCGAAAAGCCAAGCCAAATGTGTAGTAAGAAACTTAATGCTACCACAGGTTTAAAATTGAATAACCACTTACTCTTACATCCTAGGTAACGTGTAACCTATTATTCAAACCACACTAACAAAGGATTCCCAGTGTCCGACCTTTCTTGGTAAATAATTATGGTTTGGGAAAGAGAGTTAGAAAGGAAAGGGGGAATAGAGAGGTCAGAAGCTTCTTTACTGAAGTAGGTAGCAAAAGTTCTGAGATCGCGTTAGAAGCAGCTTTCAATCAAATAACTCTCAAGCTTCTTCAGCTCGGGGCGATAATATGAGGCAAAATAACTTATGCTTCTCTGTGCTACTCATGTTAATACAATCTTGTTCCCGCTCTTGCTACTGTAATAAATAGAGCTACGAGTTTTATGCCCCACAATCACCAAATGTGCAGTATAAAATATGCATTTATGACCGAAAAATTCCAGAAATATGCTCTATAATATAAAAAATATTCCATAACAAAATTTAAGTATTTTGTTATAGTTTACTTTGGAGGTATAAACTATACCTAGAATAACAACCAGAAGAGAAAATAAGTGAAATTTAAAGGATTTCAAGGCATATAATTCATGTTATTCCCAACAGAAAATGCGAACTTATTTTCATAAACTTTCATTGTATCTATATTATTTGACCTGAGTTGCAATTCACAGTACAACGAACACCTTGTGCATTTTTCAAATGAAAATGATTGTATATTGTCAGCTAACAAAGCTTTGTATATAGAAAACGTTTTTCTGTTTTTACTGATAAAATAGAAGCAGACTTAAAATGAACAACATCACTTGACTCTAATTCTCTGGCTGTCTCTCACACTCACCTTCCTCTTCCTAAAATTTGGCAACAAATTAGTTTTCCCTGCTTCCACATCCCGTTCCTTCAAGTGAGATGCTTAGCCACCCCTTTTTCCACCTGCATGAAAACAATAGGCAAATATTTGTCGTCACTCGTTACCATTTAGGGTCAAATCCATTTTGCACATTCCAAAGAATAGGGTATAAAGGAAATATTAAAATTTTACCAGAGGAAAATGAAAGAGAAAAAAAAAACATAATTCTAAGAAATTCAAAGAACGAAGGAAACCAACCTTGGATATAGACAAGTGTAGAAAAGCTTCAAAAGGTAAAAATAAGCTGATATGACCAATAGATATTTGAAATAGGCGCTATCAGGATAAAATTGTCAAAAATGCGCAAATATGCTCTAACAAAGTACCGTACCTTAATTTAATTATTTTCTTCATAACATGGTTTTCTGTAAACTTTAGCAACTCACTGGCCTGATAAAAGGAAATATACTAAATCATGAAAATCCTAGCCCTAGTAATAAGAAAAAAAAGCAGATCAGTACACCAGAGAAAAAATGAATTAACGTCGTCACACGCTGTGTGAGGGCACATTGTAATTGTATTCCTAATGCTGTAGTTGTAATCCGCTGGTACAGAGGAAGAGAAGGACTGATGGCCTTATCTTTACCAGATTAAATAAATATGTATAATAAATAAACGTACAGGATGTTAAAAAAGTATCCAATATTTTAGGAGGTGCTAGTAGGCATCAAAACAAGAAAATAATGTGTAATAAACATGGGTTCTACAACATATACTTTCTGAGATCTGTATACTTGTTCATAGGAGGTGTTCAAAGTGACATCCATCATGGCCGTGCATTCCTCTGCCCTTCGGCGTAAGGAATCACGCACTCTTTGAAATTGACATGGTTGTTCTTGATAACCAAAAGTCTAGACGATTTAGGTTTGGGGAACGAGCAGGCCAAGGTGTGGGGCCTCCCCAATCAATCCAGCGGTCCTGAAATGTCAGCGTCAGGTGTTCATGCTCATTGTGGAAAAAAAATGTGCTGGTGTGCCATCATGCATGAACCACATCTGCAGTCTTTGCTGACATGCCACATACTCCAGCAAGGCAGGCAATACGTCAATAAGAAGGTCCTGATAACGAGCCCCAATTAATCTCTGTGGTAGCACGTATGGCCCTTAATCTATCGTCAAGAGCGCTTGCCCATACGTTGATTGAGAATCGGTGCTAATGCCTTATTTCAACTGCATGAGAATTTTCACCAGCCAACACATGCTGATTACGAAAATTCACAACCCCGCACATATCCGCAACCAAACTCTTGTCTTCAGTATTACATGGCAGAGGCTGTCAACTATGGTATGATTATTTGGTAGTCTGCTGTATTGTAGGGCAGAAAAATGCATTGCCATAAATGAACGTCACATTGAACACCCACTATGAACAAGTGTTCAGATCTCAGAAAGTATGTGTTGTAGGACCCATGTTTATTAGACATTTTTTCTTGTTTTGATGCATACTAAAATATTTGATACTTTTTAACATCCTGTATATATTATACTACTATATCTATAACTTCCTATATATCGTTTTCCACTACATTTTGTATACATATGAAAAGGCTCACAGTAAAATCTAAAACACAGCTCTGAATCAAATTACACGACTACGAACCCTTTCAAGCTATCACGATATTAAACACGGCAATGTCGCTGGGCAGTATTTCAATAAAGCCTGTCTAGCCATTATAC
The DNA here is from genome assembly GCF_040183065.1 of Periplaneta americana. NCBI lineage: Eukaryota > Metazoa > Arthropoda > Insecta > Blattodea > Blattidae > Periplaneta > Periplaneta americana. The sequence goes on along the minus strand of NC_091127.1, from coordinate 103,985,674 downwards.
AGCTCCGATATGATCAATAACGTCGGTGACATAAAAGAAACACAACGATCGATTGCAATAGAGATTTACTTTGAATGTAAAGGTGCTGTGGACATATCTGTGTTCATTTCATCCGATACACGGCGGTTCTTCTAATATCCCAGTAATGGCTTTCTCGCTGCACGCTCACAGTGTGCCTTAAAATTCCTGAACGCATCCCGCTGGGAATTCTCTGCCTCTAATGGACTTTTATTCCTTTTTCTTTCCCTAGACATTATATCGGTTATGCTGTCCTAAAAATTCCATTGTAATCTGTAGAGAACTCTTCACATTAGCTGGTGGTCCGAGAACACTAAAATCCTACCATCCAGTGTCCAACTACCATCAAACAATAACAGCCGAAGATAAATTTTATTCTGCATTAATACACGAATGAAGAAAAGTAACTGTACTAAGGCTGATTTATAAACTTCTTCACGTGAAATATTTCTCATCTTAGGTTTACAGACCAATACTGTGATTAAAAATTATCATTTCCAATGACAAGGTCGCTCCTAACTCCATTATCTTTATTATTATAGATATGTATTTTCAAATTATAAAGCCTCCATACTGCTTAAAATATGGATAATATGATGTACGTGAAATCGTAAGTCTTAAGCATACCTTCTTAAATTTTATAAACTGTTTTCCTTTTTTTTACTGGGTTATTTTACGACGCTGCATCAACATCTCAGGTTGTTTAGCGTCTGAATGAAATGAAAGTGATAATGCGAGTGAAATGAGTCTAGTTGCTAGTTGCTGGATCAGTATTACATCTGTACCCTACTTATCGGTGGGGCCCACTTTGTGCACAAGAGCCTGAACAGACAAACATATCTTGTAACAAATAACTATGGAACTGTTCACAGGACATGTCCGTGAAATTATATTTCAATATATGATACCTCTCATTGTCTTCGTTAGCATGCGATTTCGTTCTTTTGTCCATTGATATTAGGGGAAATACTCTCTCAGCACTTCCATTGTGACTTGGAGTAAATAAATAGAAGTGACATATTTTTAAGAGTTCTGAGAAAGTTTCAGTGCTCGCAGAACTATTGGAATTGAAGAATTTGCACCATTGTTTATATAACCTTAAATCTTTGTCCAAATTAGCTTGATTGGCATATCTTTGTACATTGCAGAATAAAATTGATAAAATAGCTTAGAATCATGAATAGTGACGTTTTTAGAGTGTAAGAATTCAATTCATGTCAATAGGTCATCATATTTTATGTTTTTTTTTTATGTGCTCCAGCTTTAACCATTGAAAGCAGTTAAATTCTTGCATAGGTTTTCACCATTTGTTCAGATATTATATGCATAATATCACACATTATTCAATAGACTATTCATATTAATTCTAGTTGAAATGTGAAATGCCGGACATTTCAAATTTTTTTTAATGCCTGCCGGACAGGATAAAATGATTAAAAAAGAGGACATGTCCTCCTTTTGCCGGACGGATGGTAACCCTAACCCGGGCCACGTGGTTTCGCGGTCAGACGCGCTAACAGTTATTCCATAGGTGTGGACAAACTGTTTTCTTCGAAATTACTTTGCATAACTGTAAGTTACCATTTCTGCGTGTAATTTACTATTCAATGTCGCGTTCTCGCCTCATTGATGATTTCAGGTAGCACCAGGAAGATTACTACAGTAAGAGTGAAGATGGCCGCGTCTATGGCTCAAGTGCTAGCGCGCTTGTCTTCCATCCAGGCGACCCGGGTTCGTTTCCCTGCCAGGTCGTGATGAAATTTGTAATGGACAAGGCAGTCGTTGCAGAGGTTTTTTTCTGGGTATTCCAGTTTCCCTCTATCATTCCACTTATACTTTCAACCGACCCTCATTTCATCTATCATCAGTTGTAGGGGTTTGCGATGCTGATATAGGAAGGATTTGCCTGGGGCTTATCAGGCTGTAAGTTTGCGGATGGGACCTGGCTCTTATCAGGGGCTGAGGCAGAATGGCTCACCTGCCGGTGACGGATTCACGAATGCCAACCCGTCAAACTTGGCCAATCATCGCATATATACGATGACCATAGCATGCCTAAGTGTAAGGACCGGTCCTGGATCCAGCCTCAAAGAGTCTACCAAAATCAGCGAATACAGTATAACACAGAGAAACATCATCTTACAAAAATCATATTGCTTTGCTCTTAAGCAGTTATACCTCATCCTTATAACGATAAGCTAATTAAATATGTCAGTGCGTAGTGAGGGATAGGCTACACAATTTTTAAGTTAATTTAAACGAGTAATTTACATACGTACAACAATCAGCATACAACCATAAAGGACAATCCCTTTTTAAAAACCGATATTGTAAATATCGTTTATTTCAGGAGGAACAAAAGATACTAAAACAAACATGCCATTCACAAATGACAGATTATTCTCTCATACTCTGTGAAATAAAATTAGAGCTTTTTTTTACAAACAAAAACAGACAAAATGTTATACAACTTCTAGACAAAGCTTTCAACATTTTATATTACAGACAGATAATTGTCATTAAATTAACCAGTACTTTCACTAGTCTAGCGTTTGTTTCATTGTTTTTATCCCCTACTTCGTATTTACAATTACTGATCTTTTCTAAACACACAAAACGATCGAGTAGCGGGTTTCGTTATTATTATTAATCGGACGCATGTTCACATGAACTTACTTATCAACCAAATTCCAAGAACAAGCTTTTTATGTGCCGGTGTAACTCAGTGAATTCGCCTGAAAAAATTGATATGGCTGTGTCGGGGACACGGCCGTGGATTTTACGTGTATACCTCTGTCCTACACGGACAGATACGACGCCTGTTCAAAAAGTTCCGGAACTTTATTAAAAATCTATCTCTAGGCTTACCTATAATTTATTGTGCGTGGTCTCCCTGAAAGTACTTTCCTCCCCGGTTAATACATCGTTCCCAACGCCGTTTCCACTTCTGAAAAGTCCTGCAACCTTTTTTTCTCGATGGCGTGTAGCACCGTCTGCGAATTCCTTTTTATTTCATTATCATTTCAAGTCGTCGACCTTTCAACGCGGTTTTCAATTTGAGAAATAAAAAAGCCAGCTGAGACCAAGTCAGGTGAGTACGGAGGATGAAGCAACACAGTTATTTCGTTTTTGGCGCAAAAGTCGCGAATCAATAGCGATGCATGTGCTGGCGCGTTGTCGTAATGGAAGAACAACGAGTTGTCTCTCCACATTCCAGTCCATTTCCTTCTAAAATTTTCTCTAAGACGTCGTAGAACATCCCGATAGTACCATCGATTAACAATTTGTCCCTGTGGCACAAATTCATGATGGATTACTCCTTCAATGTCAAAGAAAACTGTCAGCATGACTCTGACATTTGATCTGACCTGACGAGCTTTTTTTTTTGGTCTTGGAGAACCTTTCCCAACCCATTGTGATGACTGAACCTTGGTCTCAACATCGCAATCGTAGACCCATGTCTCATCACCGATTACAATTCTCTTAAGGAACATTTTGTCCTGTTTGGAGCGAATCGAAAGCTCTTCACGGATCAAGACGCCATGTTCTTTCTGCTCTTGAGTCATGAAGTATGGGACGAACGTGGCTGCAACGCGATACATTCCTATCTTCTGATGCCAGGATTTCATGACATGATCAAATCAAAATGTTGCAGTCTTCTGCAATATCTTGGACGGTCAATCTTCGATTGACACGCACAATTTCGTTGACTTGCATGACTTTAGCGTTGTCGGTAGACGTTGAAGGACGTCCTGAACGAGGCTCATAATCAACTGATATCCGACAAATTTTAAACCGCGCAAACCATTCATGGCACCGAGTACGGCTTAAACACTCATCACCATAGGCTTTCTGGAGCATTTGGTGCGTCTCGGTAAAGGTTTTATAAATTTAATGCAGATGCGTTGCTTCTGTAACTCGGTCATCTCCAAATTCGCAAAACACGCGATGCACTGTTCTAATCAAAACAACATTCAGCAATGACTAATAGGATTAAATGAATGCAACTTGAAGCAGTTTCAAATCAAAGTCACAGCTAAACAGACGTACCAACCACATTTCGCGACAACACTCAATTAGCGTGAAATTACAAATGTCCCGGAATTTTTTTAACAGGCCTACAGACGAGATCTTTCGTTCGGCACCGAAATCAGGGCGAGCCGCACGCCCAAAATGGCCGACAGTCGCCGCGTGCCCAAACTAAGTTCATGCTCGCATCGTAGTATTAGGCCTATACCCGATCGAACCAGACCACATTTATTTCAATAGTGTTATTAGTTACGAAGTTATAGTGTCAGAATGGATGACCCTGAAAACGTTACAAAGCCGTTTTCGCCGTGGTACCATACATTTCGATCTGATTTCAAAGACGTATTTACGTAAAAAAATAGTGAAAGAAACCTAAACCACACAGATACAGTATATCATTCTCTGGCAAAAGCAAAGGCTGTCAATTTTATAAAACACATTAGCAACACAACATATACTTCTTCACACAATATCCAAATTCACGAGCAACTCAGGGGCTGCGACCCACCAGCTGCCCATCCATCATGTGCAATCTGCTGAATCCGATCAGCCGTCTGCTATTGAGTACAATTACCGTCAGGGGATGCCGCGCGCATGAAGGACGCAAGTTCCGCAAATTCGATTACATTAGCCCGGGGTTGCCCGGACAACAGATCAGCTGATCTAATTTCCTAAGTGTGGAGCGCTCTGCAAACAACCTACTGTTGAACTCGAATGCATCAATTATGCACCCAGAATTCCGCCGTTCTTATTCAATTTCATATAATTTGGAACAAACTGTACTTAATGTGTGTAATGCAATTTAATCCAATTCCATATACCGTAGGTAATATGACACTCAAGGGAAAGAAATCTGTGGGTATGATAGATACAATGAAGTTAAGTGAAAAGTAGAAAAGAAAAGGGGATAAGACAGCCAGGAAAAGACAAAAATGTTTGTATAAATCTTAGTTTCACTGCTAATATTTAACGGAAAAGAAAGAAACAAAGTAGAAAATGAACAAAGAAAACAGAAAGGAAGAACTGTAGAAAAGAGAAAATGAGAGAAAAGTGAAAGTATGTAAAAAAGAGCAAAAATAGTAATAAAGAAAATAACAGAAAGAAGGAAAAAAGAAAGAAAGAAATAACTAATAAATCAATGAAAGAAAGAAAGAACTAATAAATCAATGAAAGAAAGAAAGGACTAATAAATCAACGACAGAAAGAAACAAACAAAGAAAGAAAGAACTAATAAATCAACGAAAGAAAGAAAGAAATAACTAATAAATCAATGAAAGAAAGAAAGAAAAAAGAAAGGACTAATAAATCAACGACAGAATGAAAGAAAGAACTAATAAATCAACGAAAGAAAGAAAGAAAGAAAGAAAGAAAGAAATAACTAATAAATCAACGAAAGAAAGAAAGAACTAATAACTCAACGAAAGAAAGAAAGAACTAATAAATCAACGAAAGAAAGAAGTAATAAATCAACGAAAGAAAGAAGTAATAAATCAAAGAAAGAAAGAAAGAAAGAAAGAAAGAAAAAGGAAGAACTGATAAATCAATGAAAGGAAGAAAGAACTAATAAATCAACGAAAGAAAGAAAGAACTAATAAATCAACGAAAGAAAGAATAAGAGGAAAATTAAGAAGAATGAAGAAGACAAAAAGGAGTGAAAGAAAATAGAAAAGAAGAAACAAGCAAAAAAAACGTGAAAAAAAAGAAACTTAAAAAAAGGAGGAAAGAAATATACAAAGAAAGTGAAAAAGAGGAGAGATAAAGAAAAAGAAAAATCTTACAACTAAAAAAACCACAGGGAAACAAAGAAAAAGACATATAAGTGAAAGAAACAATATAAAAAGAAGAAGTATTAAAAAACGTAGAATAGGTAAGTCTGCCAGTAAAGGGGAAATGAGACAAATAACAGACGTAAAAAGACTCAAACAGAAGCAGTAAATAAGGCGAAAAAAACAGAGACAAGTAAAACACAAACCAAATACGAAGCAGGCAGGTTATGGGGGGGGAGGGGTTGGGGGAGTATCGACCACAAGACATTGCACCTGCTTCCTAGCTCCAGTCTGCGTGCTTACAAACTCGACTCTAGGAGTGTATGAACTCTTTTCAGGCACGTGTTAGGCAACCATCAACAAATATTTACTGACGTACGGAAAACTATAACATTTAAACCAAAGCACAATAACACACATTTACATTTTCTTATAAGTCATCCCGAATGTTTAAATGCATGTTTGCCATTAAATTTGAGGTCTGCACGCTAAAGCCAATCCGAAGGCCCTGGATTTTTAAGGGACTTAGGCATGCTTAAGAAGAAAAGTAACGCAAGAGATTCCATGTCGTAGATTTACTGCAAGCAAAAGAGCCTTGTCCATGAATAATAGGGTTCCAGACAAAATGTATCAATAACATCTCATGCACGTTACAATTTAGTTCTGTCAGTATGAATACCAGGGCTCCAGATAAAATGTATCAATAACATTTCATCCAAGTTATAATTTAGCTTTGTTAGTACGAATAATAAGGCTCCAGACAAAATGTGTCAATAACATCCCATCCACATTACAATTTAGCTCTGTCAGTATGGATAATAGGTCCAGACAAAATGTATCAATAACATTTCATCCACGTTATAATTTAGCTCTGTCACTATGGATAATAGGTCCAGACAAAATATGTATCAATAACATTTCATCCACGTTATAATTTAGCTCTGTCAGTATGGATAATAGGTCCAGACAAAATGTATCAATAACATTTCATCCACGTTATCATTTAGCTCTGTCAGTATGGATAATAGGTTCAGACAAAATGTATCAATAACATTTCATCCACGTTATCATTTAGCTCTGTCAGTATGGATAATAAGTCCAGACAAAATCAATAACATCCCATCCACGTTACAATTTAGCTCTGTCAGTATGGATAATAGGTCCAGACAAAATGTATCAATAACATATCATCCACGTTACAATTTAGCTCTGTCAGTATGGATAATCCTAGGTCCAGACAAAATGTATCAATAACATTTCATCCACGTTATCATTTAGCTCTGTCAGTATGGATAATAGATTCAGACAAAATGTATCAATAACATTTCATCCACGTTATCATTTAGCTCTGTCAGTATGGATAATAAGTCCAGACAAAATCTATCAATAACATCCCATCCACGTTACAATTTAGCTCTGTCAGTATGGATAATAGGTCTAGACAAAATGTATCAATAACATTTCATCCACGTTATAATTGAGCTCTGTCAGTATGGATTATAGGTCCAGACAAAATGTATCAATAACATCCCAACCAATTTACAATTTAGCTCTGTCAGTATAGATAATAGATCTAGACAAAATTTATCAATAACATTCCATCCATGTTATAATTTAGCTCTGTCAGTATGGATAATAGGTCCAGACAAAATGTATCAATAACATCCCATCCACATTACAATTTAGCTCTGTCAGTATGGATAATAGGTCCAGACAAAATGTATCAATAACATTTCATCCACGTTATAATTTAGCTCTGTCAGTATGGATAATAAGTCCAGACAAAATGTATCAATAACATCCCATCCACGTTACAATTTAGCTCTGTCAATCTGGATAATAGGTCTAGATAAAATGTATCAATAACATTTCATCCACGTTACAATTTAGCTCTGTCAGTAAGGATAATAGGTCCAGACAAAGTGTATTAATAACATTTCATCCACGTTATAATTTAGCTCTGTCAGTATGCATAATAATTCCAGACAAAATGTATCAATAACATCCCATCCAAGTTACAATTTAGCTCTGTCAGTATAGATAATAGGTCCAGACAAAATGTATCAATAACATTTCATCCACGTTATAATTTAGGTCTGTCAGTATGGATAATAATTTCAGACAAAATGTATCAATAACATCCCATCCACGTTACAATTTAGCTCTGTCAGTATGGATAATAGGTCCAGACAAAATGTATCAATAACATATCATCCACGTTATAATTTAGCTCTATCAGTATGGATAATAGGGGCAGACAAAATGTATCGATAACATTTTATCCACGTTATAATTTAGCTCTGTCAGTAGGATAATAGTTCCAGACAAAATGTATCAATAACATTTCATCAACGTTTAACTTAGCTCTGTTAGTATGGATAATAGATCCAGACAAAATGTATCAATAACATTTCATCCACGTTATAATTTAGCTCTGTCAGTAGGACAATAGGTCTAGACAAACTGTATCAATAACATTTCATCCACGTTACAATTTAGCTCTGTCAGTAGGATAATAGTTCCAGACAAAATGTATCAATAACATTTCATCAACGTTTAATTTAGCTCTGTTAGTATGGATAATAGATCCAGACAAAATGTATCAATAACATTTCATCCACGTTATAATTTAGCTCTGTCAGTAGGACAATAGGTCCAGACAAACTGTATCAATAACATTTCATCCACGTTATAATTTAGCTGTGTCAGTAGGATAATAGTTCCAGACAAAATGCATCAATAACATTTCATCCACGTTTAATTTAGCTCTGTTAGTATGGATAATAGATCCAGACAAAATGTATCAATAACATTTCATCCACGTTATAATTTAGCTCTGTCAGTAGTACAATAGGTCCAGACAAACTGTATCAATAACATTTCATCCACGTTATAATTTAGCTCTGTCAGTAGGATAATAGTTCCAGACAAAATGCATCAATAACATTTCATCCACGTTTAATTTAGCTCTGTTAGTATGGATAATAGATCCAGACAAAATGTATCAATAACATTTCATCCACGTTATAATTTAGCTCTGTCAGTAGGACAATAGGTCCAGACAAACTGTATCAATAACATTTCATCCATGTTACAATTTAGCTCTGTTAGTACTCAACCTCACATATCATTCTGCAATCTGATGTACCTCCATCTCAGAAACGGAATCCTTTGCACGTCAAACACAGTTCAGGTATGTCTTAGTAAGTTATGCCTGGAGACGTTAGCAACGAACCAACATTTTTAATTAAACTTCGCAAACAATAAGTTTGTCCCGCGCCGTCGCGTTGTTGTCTAGGCATCATGTCTCCCGTTACGGAATGCGCGAGGATTCGAATCCTCTTGGGAGAAGAAATTTTCTCATGAAATTTCCGCCAGTGTATGGTACCGGTGTCCACCGGTGTACTCGTGATGCATTTGAGTAGCGAAATCTGGTTAAGATAACCAGCTGTAACGAGTGGTGGGATTATCGTTCTAACCACACGAGGTGAACGATCACCTCTGCGGAGGCATGTGAACGTGAAGCTAGCAGTCGGCTGGTCGGCCCTTGCTCTTAATGGGCTGTTGCGCCGCGGATTTATAAATATTTTAATTTTAAACAATACGTTTACCATGTTCTTTAGGAAATATTGTGGACAAAAAAGGAACGCATTCTGCCACCCCATACACAAACGAATCAATAATGTAGTTTCATTGTTTTGAATTAAATTAGCAATATTTGGCGTAGTTTCCGAAAAGACTTATCTCACATTTTTTAGACGGGGGTGTTTTTCTTAACTTTTATCAACCTGTATGCCTGTAGACAACCCTAGAATCTCATATTTAAATCCAGATAAATACTGTACATCTAAAGCAAAGTTTTAACCTTTCTTGACAATACTAAATCATAAGTAATGTTTTGTAGTATCATAGCACAGACAATGAAAAAATGAATTCTTTAAATGTGTGAGTTCATATTTCAATAAAATACACAGAATAGAGGAAAACGTATTAGGTACATTAACTCACACAAGTCAGAGATCAGGTTGTCAAATTGAGTACCGGGTGTTTCCCGGAGACTATTACACTCTTACTACGTCATACTACTTTTGACCAATAAAACGGTACGAAAGGACGTATTTTAACCAATCATGGCTGCTTATCGCACAATTTTATCGCGTCCCTAGCATTTGTTTCTTTGTTTGCCAACATTTGAATCTGCGCTGGTCTGGACGTCAAATATATATATATATATATATATATATATATATATAATTACAAACCACTCCAGTCGATGCACAGCAGTTTCAAATATGACTCGCATTGGCATTCAAGAACAAGAATTAATAAAAATCACTTATCATACCTATGCATCTTCTGAAATCCGATTTACAAATAAATGAAGAGCACCATTCGGAAATCCTGAATAAGTTGAATACACCATGTAGGCCTACATCAACGAGTTCCACTTTTATTACGCACACGTCCAATATAACATCAATTGAACCACCAACCATATTCAAATTTGAAAATTGTACATTCAATAATTATTCCTTTTAAAATTATTCATTCGGAAATTCTGAATAAGTTGAATACACCATGTAGGCCTACATCAACGAGTTCCACTTTTATTACGCACACGTCCAATATAACATCAATTGAACCACCAACCACATTCAAATTTTAAAATTGTACATTCAATAATTATTCCTTTTAAAATTATTCATGTTTATTTTTTATGTCATCGTCGTTAATTAAAACTTTTCTAACACTTGTGTATATTAGTTAGGTTATGTTATAGCTTCTGCTATATGATATTATGGATAGTCACGTATCAGAGATTGTTTAATATTAAGATTTATTGAAAATCATCTGTCAAGTGACGTTGATTACTGGGATTCGGATAATTGAAGTGGAATGTTGCATTTTAATAAAAATGAAACTGAATCAACAAAGCCTTCTTGACTAGTAACATTACCATCGTGTATAATAGATCGAGAACTTCTCGACGAGAAGGCATTGCTCACTACTGCCATCTAGCATGCATCTAGCGTAATATTTGTAATGTTGAGATGGTACAATAATACATTTGAAGACAGTTGTATTTTCGTAAGTCAATTAATATTTTATTGTATTGGAGTACTTCGTTACTTCTAATCTTTATATACTTTCTTCTAATCGTGTAATAGTCAATTAAATCCCACTCGAGTTTTGATTTTCTCTAGATAAATCAAAACGTCTAGTGAGATTACTGTTGATAAAAAGAGATCGGAGAGCCGAGAACACCACCTCATTCTAGATGCCGAGGTCATGAAAGCATAGGTTCCCCATCGCGCCTTTATGGAGTGTAAATGGATACCTTTTCTATCTTTACACTATAGATCAGGCAATTCATTAGGAGAAAATTTTGTCAAATAATAGGATCAATAACTATTGAGTCCCCGCATTGTAGCGTTGCGGTCTTAGGGCCGTATTCACCAACGTCGGTAAAAATTTTATCTCTACGTTTTTAGCTACAAAAGCTTAGGTAATAGCTACATTTGTATTCACCAACAAAATTATCTCGGTTAATTGGGATTATCTCGGTTTAAAATTTTACCGGAGAAATGTTGGCCGATAAAATAGGAAAAACTGAGATAATCGGAATAACAAGATGGCGCGTAAAAGACTGGAATATTTAATTGATGACAGGGAAAATGACGGTGATGAGGAATATGACCAAGAGTACAAAAGATGACGTCCTAGGTGGCTAAAAGAACGCGCCACATACTTTCAGGACTACGATGACTCAGATTTTGTAACACATTTTAGATTATCTAAAAATTCAGCTTTATCAGTCTTATCAATGATAGAACATAACCTGGAATTTACAACAAATAGGTAAGCTGAATACTCTACAATACCTATTGTTTATACCAGAGAGGGGCAGCAAAAAATTACAGCACTTTACAGGGGCCGTCGGGGAACAGATTGCAAGCAATCCATTCCTCGACTCACCGGTCAGCTGTAGCAGCGCGTGCGGACCGAGCATTCAGTTTCATTACGTAGACCTAAATTATTAGCTAAGAGTTACCTAAGGAATGAAGGAAGTTAAAAAAATCTCACCTTTCATCAGAGCAGCTGTTGAAAATGATGTCCAGCTTTCTCGATACAAACGCTGTATCCGAAACGCTCGTTGTATCGCCACCTCTGAAATTTCATATATCACTCGTCTGATTTCATTCTATCAGCGTGAAGATTTCCTCGGGCTGGTTTAAATTCTTGCTTGAATATCTGCAATCTTCTCCTCTGTTAATACCCTCTTCCGTGGTTCTCTCTTTTTGTTTAAAACAAACCCTGTTTCTCGCCATTTTCTGAATAACTTGGTTCTGTATTGTCTCGAAGGCATTGGAGCGTCATGAAACTGATGTAGAAATTTGCGAACAGTACAGTCATACAATTTATTTTTTAGGAGAAATGTCTCAACTAGAAACATTCGTTGTATAAAACCATACGACACCATACTGACAGCGAACATAAATAATGTTCAATAACAAGTGTAGTAATGCACACTACGTAATAATGTGCACTCAATAAACACTGCACTCGTCAACTAAACACTCCATACGCTTCCCGCTGTCCACACACTCAATCCTCACCACTTGGAATTTTAGGCCTACCGTAATAAAACTGAACGCCTGGCCCGCCCGCGCTGCTACAGCTGACCGGTGAGTCGAGCAATGGATTGCGGGTTATCTGTTCCCCGACGTCTTCTGCATAGTGCGGTAACTTTTCGCTTCCTCTATGTAGTTACCCAATTTATTTATTGTATATACCTATAAGTTAGCGCTATAAATACACAGAAGCGCATATATACAAACCTTTTTTGATAATTTATTGACAAGTTACACTGGTTTATGTCGATTTGATTTTTTTCTGTGTGAATTATTGTAATGGGAGAAATACTTATGTATTTTTTTTTCCAAGCGAGCAGATGTTCCGTAAGTTGTCAATAAATTAGCAAGAGGTTTGCGGAAACTGACTTATGTCACTGCATATATACTCGTAAACTTGTTTATTTTTATCATGAATTTATAGTTTCCATGGCGTTATTCAATTGTTTCCCTCTATGCTTTCCGTGCTTCGTTATGAAAAAATTAACGATCAAGTGCAGTCTGAAACGAAAACTTAGTTTTTGAAAACCAGGATAATAAATTATGTGGTAATACAGAACTGAGCGTTATCCGAGATAATGGTATTACCAGAGTCTTAGAAATCTGAGATAATAGTAAATATTACTGACGTTGGTGAATACGGGCCTTAAGGGTAAAAACATGTTGGAGTTGTACATCTCGCCGCTCATATGGTCGTGCACCTCGTCTCTGGAGAACAAAGTGAAGCAGTTCACCTAGCCACGCTTCTCGCCGTTTAATTTGGTGGGAAAAAATTCAATCAGCCATTGAGTTCCTTTTAGTGAACACAACTGATAAATATGAATATATGGGTTGTAAGAAAGACACCAGACTTGGTGAATTGTATCACTTGTGTCAGCAGCTAATGGCATTTCCAGACAGATCGTACGAATATTTAATGATGTCACTGTCAACTTTCAATTACATCTCGACCCTAGAAGAATCTAAAATCCACATACATAAGCAATTATTTACTGCCGAAGAGAGGTTGATAGTATCTCTCAGGTATTAATTATATCTGATAGGAACAATATACTATAATTAAATTGTATCGTTAGAAAAATATTTCACTTTTTCCTCATAGTTTTCTGTCGAAGGACAGGTCTTTCACTACAAACCAAAACAACAAATTTGAAATCACCGCGATGATTTCTATGAAAATCAGCAGTTCTAACAGACAAAACTTTAGTCTCTCTGCAGACATACGTCCGCCAGACGAAAGTCCTCCTTTGTTTAATTTGTCGAAACTCGAAAACCAGTAAAGATTTTGAGTAGCAGTCAATATGAGAAGTAATTTCTATTCTTTCTAAACATTTCTCTCGCTTTGACCTCCATCTGAAGTGTAAAATAAAACAGTTTGTCGCATATCAACCACGGCTCTTCAGCATATTTCAGGCTTTTTTTTTTTTTTGTAAAAAAAAACTACAGAATTTTACGTCTATATATTTTTATAATTATTTTAAATAGTAACCCTTCCATGTTTTAATTTCTCCTCAGCACAGATATGTAATATTTAAAAAGAAATGAGAAACGAATATCTCATCAGGGTATGAACCAGGCTTTTGGCCAGAGCATGCGCAGTGTGGCATTCTTTGACTTAGAAAATACTCAAGCCACTCCACATTTCTGTCCCTCATTGTGAACACAATTTGAAAATTGTGGCACCTCTTCGTATTGAAACTAATTTCATGTGCATTGCGACACTAAATTGCTCTTGCATTCAGTTGACGATCAATAGCTATGTACATACGTTACAATTCCAATCAAACTAGGCTCAGTAGTTAGTTCTGCTCCTAACAAGCTAACATGTGGTACCCTTGCTGTGCCGTTGTTGGCTTTCCACAGACACGTTATTACAGTTGAGTGAAATTTGCAATTTTCCTTTTAGCAGATTAATCGAAACCAGACCTTCATATGACTAACTACTACTCTTACCAACGCCATGACCTCTCAGGTCCCTTCTACACCAGCCATTTTCAACCGGTGTGCCGCGAGAAAATGAAAATAGTGAAGGTTGTCGTAGCAAAAATTGGAAAAGTAAAAGTGAAAGAATGTTTGCACTCAGCAAAGCAAACGAACTGTAAAAAATGTCTACACATTGTTTCTCCATATACAAGCACTAGTTTCGAAGTCACTAGCTCCTGAGTTTGCAGAAGTATTGCAGCAGTGATAAAAATGGTTAATTACATAAAAAGAAGGCCACTAAAAACAAGATTATTTTCATATCTTCTGTTCTGCAATGGTTTTTAAATACATCCAGCTGCTTATTTACGCACAAGTTAGGTGGTTACCACGTGGTCGTGTACTGTCAAGGCTTTATGAACTGAAAGAACTTTTACTGTTTTTTTGTAAAGAATCTGAATATGCCAATTTCCTCAGTGATGATAGATGGTAGATTTATCTGCTTTATTTGTATTTTAAGGTCCTCATTTCGTCCTAAACCCTAAAAAAAAAAAACTCTACAAGGGGGATTCATCTCTGGTTTGAAGGCATTGGTTTAGATTGTTTGAGTGTGCCGCGTGATTTTAAATTGGACTATTAGTGTGCACAATGTTGAAAAAGGTTGAAAAACGCTGCTCTACATAAACCCACAAAAGAACCGTATTTTTATATAATTTCATGGAATTCGCAATCAAAATCTTGACACATTCAGCATATTCCGCATCTCACCGGACCGGTAAACAACAATGACGTCACGCTGCAGCGAAATAGGAACAAAACTGCTGGAAGGTTCGATGGCTATCATGGTGGCTGTAAAGTTGTTGTCTGTACTACGCTAGCAAGATTTTGAGAAATTTCCGTACTGTCATCTCGTTCAAAGAAAAGAGAGCATAAACAATTTATTTCTTGAACCAATAGTAATAACTGGTCCGTTGACATGTTCGCTCATAAGCCATTAACATATTGTTTTTACGTTGTGCTCATTACAGAACCAAAGCAGAACACACCGCCATGACACAACAGTGTACGATGTCATTCGTCTGCTAATTCCCGGCCTATACAAGAAGAAATCAGATTCACTAATGCCGGCTGATGGAGAGTGCCACCACCTCTGCAAGCTGATGGAAACGGCGCGACACCGGTGGAACATCAGTGACGTCATCGTTGAAATTCGGAACACCGTGATGCCATCAGATTGCTCAGCGCTGAGATTCGGAATACGCTCATTATGTCTCGTGTTTATCGAAAAAACTTTGTCAATCATATTTACTGTATAAGAATCGTATCTCAGAAGAAATGTAACAGCTTCCCTTGCATTTTGCAAAATACATTGAGTCAAAATACTACTCCTGAGAAAAAGGTGTATATAATATATGTGCATAAACTTAGAATTTGAAAATCAAGCATATATAAAGAGAAACACCTTGATAAAATATACTGAGGATTGAGTTTTTTCAAGAACATTCAATCGTCTTTTTCTCTGAAATGATGTTTTTTACTTAATGTGTTTTGCTTGTAAACTGACGATATATCAATGAACACAGAAGTTTTCAAGATATTTTGGGAGTTATAAATTACATATGAAGTACCAGTCCGTAGAAAAGAGACTCTACTCAAGGTCTTTAGCAAGACCAGTTTTGGTGTAAATATGCATTTGAAACATAGCACACATCATAATAAAATTTAATCAAAGCTTCTGATCAATGAACTGAATCTAGGAATTGTCGAAGAAAAGGATACAACCAATTCTAAAAATTATTACAAATTAGCCTACATATTCTATTGAATTACTGAAAGCATTACGTCAAGAGGATGCAGAAAAACAGCACAGCTGAACAACACTTAACGTAAGGCAGAATGGAAACAAAAAATTCACGATGATCCTAGAAACAGTGGACTGAAACGAAAAGAGGCGAGGCCTAAACCTGAAATTATCATTATCATAAATGTTATTATCGTCGTCATCATCATCATATTTTAAGAGGACGTCGTAAGTCATGCCCATAGGTGGGCAACTCGTGCTCTCAAAGTGTCAACACAACCTCAGTACAGATAGAACGGACTCTGTACTAGCTGTAGTGTCTGTATCCGGTTCTCTGCAAGACGCAAGCTTGCTCGCGTGGGTGCTCAATTATGAAATACTCTTTATATATATTTACATTGGAAGTAAACAACCAGAGACATTTAAAAAAAAAAAAGTGATATTCAAGATAACTTTACTTTAGACACTCTGGATTGTTTATGCTATTTTTAACAATCTGAATTTTTATGCTAACTGTATTTAACAAACTTCTGAATTTTTATACTAACTTTATTTCACATATTGTGATTTTTATGCTAACTCCATTCCACACAATTTATGATATTTATTCTAACTCTATTTTACACATGCTTGATTTTTATGCCAACTCCGTTTTAAACACTGACTTCATGCTAACTCTATTTCACAGACACTGTTTTTTTTAGCTAACTCTACTTTATAATCGTTTATGTTAACACTGATTCAAACACTCTGGATGTTTGTGCTCTCTCTATTTTACACACTATGTGATTTTCATGCCAACTCTATTTCACACACACTGTGGTTTTTATGCTAACTCCATTCCACACACTGTGCAATTTACTCCAGTGTCGGACTGAAATCAATGCTCCATACATACTAGAGTTTCTTTGTTCGTCATGAACTTGATTTTCAGAAAGATTTCACTATAGATGATGAAATCCATCAGTGTGATGTGGAGTAGTAAGTTTAGGTTCAGACTTCTTTAGTACTGACATAAATGAATTCACCAATTGTTGGTACAAATACACACCAATGGATTTGACGATTATGTCATAATGTAGCTTTCTTCAGTTCTTTGTTTGTGTATAATTTCAACTTGCTATTATTAATATAATTCTTAAAAAAATGTTACCTTATTTGCATTAAAATTGACAGTATTTCAAAGTAAAAAAAAAACTTATCAATAAAACTGGCCACTGAGTCACCGGCGTAGCTCAGGCGGTAGCGCGTTTGATGCTGATCCGGAAGTGCACTCGAACTTGGGTTCGATCCCCGCTTGGGCTGATTACCCGATTAGGTTTTTCTCGAGGTTTTCTCCAACCGTAAGGCGAATGTCAGGTAATCTATAACGAACCCTTTGCCTCACCTCGTCAAATAAGTACCATCTTGCTACCACCAATTCCATCGACGCTAATTAACCCAGTAGTTGATACAACGTCGATAAATAACCAATTTTAAAAAACTGACTACAACACATATAAAATCATCACTGTCCATGCCTGTCATCGAACCAAGAACCTCTGCAATCTAATTCCGCGTTTTATTAGATGTAATGACACGAAGCTGCATTTTTAATGCCTTGCGTCATTCATGCCGGTTTCCATGGCGACAGCAACAGAAAATAGGGAGGGAGGAGATTCAGAGGGCGAGGGATTAGTAAAGTGGCTCGAACAGTGGTAATGAAAGCAGCAAACTCGTTTGGGGAATATTTTAGTCCGTGCATATCCATCTTTTACCTTTCTCCCTATTCCATCGTCCGCCGATCAGGTGGCTAGCAGAAGGGAATAATTGCGACTGTTCAAGTAGAATAATACGAGTAAGATGAGAATGCCCTCGGGAAATTTGAGTCCTATCTAAAAAAAATTAATTATCAGACAGAGATTGTGAATGGACCAATAAAATTACGCGTAACATTTCTTCTAATGTTTCATACAAGCAGAAGATACATGCATACACCGTAAAAAGTGTTAAGTAAACGCATCTAAGACAAACAGTTGAAGTTTATAACATAAAGGTACAGACACATAAACAAAATTTGGGTATGTTATAAACTAGAGTCCTGCGTTTGGTTACCTAAAACCTCCAAGCAACGCGCAACAGTGTAGGTATGTATGGAGTATAGCGCAGCGTACACACTTAAGGTCTTAAGTTCAGTAAACCATGTCAGAACAAAACAAAGTTAGACGATTGGAAATTAGTGTTCCAATAGGATAATATGGTGGCGAGTACTTCATTAGGAAATAAGAAAACGTATTTTATCAGAAAGAAAGAGAAATTTTTCTTTTGAAGCACTTAAAATGTTTACAGTTACTCGTTATAATGTACAGACTCGTAAAGCAAGCAGCCAGTGTAAATAATTTTGATCTTATTGTGATTTATTCTATTATTGTAATTTCCACCATTTATTTATGTACGGTACTTATTTATAGATATGTACATAGACCTACATAGGCTGTGTCCATTTACAACGTTCACCTGCAAAACAAGTAGGCCTATTCATAATTAATTTCCGCAATCTGGAATTAGTAGAGTATTATGATAATAAATTATAGAAATAATTTCAGTTTTGTCCTTTAAATGTGCAGAAATTTGATCCGAAGAAATGTAACCATTTTAAATTCCATTTCGCAAAACAAAGTTACATTTTTCCACATCAAATTTCTGCACATTTAAAGGAAAAAACTAGAATTTTTTTCAATCATATATTATCATAATACACTGCTCTTAAATTGACTTAGCACATTGGGAATTAATTCAGTAGCTTTCCTAAAATACGCCATGAAATGTTTGATATAAAATAATTTTTTTCTGAAAAAAAAAAAGAAGCGGAAACGAGCAAAATTGTATTAACTTTTTGTTTGAAATACCACAAAGAATAATCCATTGAAATTAATGACATTACTTACGGTTGACTATCTAAATTTATCATAATTTTCACATACTGCCATGTATTTGCATATTTAGCCATTGTTACTGTTGCAACCATTGTTTCAAGAAATTTAAATTTTATATTGTATTTTCTGTCATTTAGGCAGTCTACTATGGTATAAATTATTCAATTATTACGTATTTATGTATTCAAGGCATCACTCATAAGGCAACTAAGCTATGAGAAATTGGGATAAGGTAGCCAGTTTTCCCCTCCCCCAATTGCATACATCGCCGACTAGGTAGTAACATATTACACTAATCAGACCAGATGTATACAAACAAATTGTTCTTCCTCTGACTTACGTCAAGTGAGATGGCCTGTATTGTCTGATTATAATAGATGTACAGTTTTAGAAATACGTTTTGTCGCACAGATACTTTACAAGTCCCAAAAAGGAGACAGCGCGCATGATCAAACATACAAAGAAACAAAACTAATTTTATTTCCTCACTAGTCGTTCTCTTGTGAACCAGGTCGCTCGTCCTCTGATCATGCGCACTGCCTCCTTTCCGAGACTTACAAAGTATCTGTGCGACAAAACTTTTTTCTAAGACTGTACATATCAGCCAGAACCTCAATCAGAGGTAATGGCATGCAATGAGTTAAAATTAAATTTAACTTTGAATTGGCATGTTTCAAGTGACAGCAACAATTCCTAACAACTTCCTTAATTATTCCTTAATACAGTAATTAATTACTTTCGAGGCAAACGTCTGACGAATTCGTGCATTTAATTAAGGAATCATAAAAAGCAATCACAGAAAGCAAACACGAAACTTAAGTTGTTTCTGATTTTTTTTCTCGCTGTGGGAATTTCCCTTACTGCTATAAAGACAGACCTCACGTTGGTGACGATTTAAAAAACATTACATACAGAAATGGCCACCAACAAGCGTAATCGCTGCAGCTTCTCGATGTGAACGTATTCCCACGCTGTAATTAGTGTTCCTCAGTGACAATTACGCAAATGGACAGACTGGAGCTTTAATGTGCAGCAACATAATGAGTTATTATTCATCAAATGAAAGCAACTCTACGTAATTATGTTTGGTTAAACTAGTATAAACACAAATAAATTCATAATAACAAAATTAAATATTTTCTGCATGTTAATGCAACAGTGAACTAAACATTGAGTTTTTACATACGAAGTCATTATTTTAATACGGAAAAGTAATTAAATCAGAATTCATAAAAGTACCATAGAAAGCGTAATGCTGTACCTTAAAATGTTGCGGCCCTAGGCCAACCATGCTTAGAAGCCTTCCCCTCCCACCTAACAAATCACGCATCATCGGTACATTAACTTTTATAAGAGTGCATTCTTCCTTCATTAATATATTTAGTCAACGTACTCATAACATTAGAAACACTGAGTCAAAAGCAACGTGACGATTGGTCTCAATAAAACTACCAAATTAATAATTTATTTTAAGTGAAAGGATAGAAGCAAAAGTTTAGCCTATACGAATTTTAAAATTCCAATTTATAATATAATATTATTTATAGCAATCTCAGACCTCGAGTGACATTTATTAGAACTATTTCGTGAATAAAATAAAAATGTAAATAATATATCGCTCAAATTCGCTCACAAAATGTTAATAATTGTATATTTATGAATACTTAACCTATTTAGACATTGTGAGGATGAAATAAATAAATATCGATTATGCAATAAACAAATTATTGAATGTTATTCGGTAATGCCAAAAGCGAAATACAGGTTTAAAATGTTAATTACATGTACTACGCTTTTCTCTTGTTATTATAACAGAAATACATTTCATTATCTGCTGAAATCATAATTTTATTTTAAAATTTTATAATAATAATTACAAATAACCTGATTAATTGGAAGTAAATCCCGAAAAGACAAAGTATATAATTACGTCTCATGACCAGAATATTGTACGAAATGGAAATATAAACATTGACCTGAAGTGTCAACCATATTTTTTAAACGTAATTATCCCTTCAGAAAGTTCAATTTTTTCAGGTAGATCAATGTACTGTAGTTTTGTTAATTCGGCCATAGAAGACGGTGGTATTAAGTTAGTCATACAGAGAATGAAATGTATGACCGCAAGAAATGCTGCTTGAAAGCAACATCATATAAGGAGAAAAATTTGATTTGTTACATTGAATTATTTCAACGTTACAATTACTTGTCTGTTAAAATGTGTATATGATAACGTTATGCAATTGTGTTCTTTTGTTTTGTGTGTTTTTGGAAAATATAATTTGAATTAATACTTCGCCATAAATATTGTAACTAAAACCTTGTGCATCCCTAGTATTTACCGTATGGCTTGTCCTCCCCCACACGTTAACTGCAGTTTGTTTACGTTTTACGTATATATATATATATATATATATATATATATATATATATATATACAGGTTGATTCACGAAGATTATGCAATACTCTAGGATGTGATTTCTGACATCATTCTGATGAAAAAAGTTCATATAAACATATGTCTTTTTTTAATTGAGTGAATTACGCCCTCCTCAATGTTAAACGTAAACATAAATATTATGAAGGTTTAAGCATTTAAATTATTTACAAAAATGGTACTGGGTGTATTATAAATTCATTAAAAAACATTCACGTTATTACTCCCCTGAAAAAATTGTATTAAAGCCGGTTTTCAACAATACACGTAGCCGCCCGAGTGTTAGCTGCGCGCGCCGCATTCCCTAACCTCCGTTGTTCGGATGCTAGGTAGATACGTTGTATCGGTGTTGAATTATCTTTAACCGTGACCCTGATGTCACGAGATTTAGTGTCGCTACTATCAGCTGTACTGTTAACACATACAGCTCCAGACGTCCAGAGAGAGAGAGAGAGAGAGAGTTCACAAGAATGCGTGTTACGAAAGAAAGAAACGTGATTTTATCTGAAACTATTCAAAATCGGACATATATATATATATATATATATATATATATATATATATATATATATATATATACATATATATATGAACTTTTTTCAACAGAATGATGTCAGATAAGTTCGAAAAACCATTTCTCTATCTATAATGATTATGGGAAAAAATCGAGTTTCTATTCAGAGACTGGAAGTGGATACGTTGCGACAGCGCAATGCTTTGTTTATAGCTGCGGAAGTACGAAACCTAATGCAGTAGTAATAAACGAAGGATTCGCTTCTGGTTACACCGAAAGGGAGGCCTTTTAGTGAGGAGGCGATGAGCTGATTTGTAGGTCAGTGTGCTTTCTAAAGACAAAAATACATTACATGCGCTTTTATTTTTACGAATAAAGCAAACAGAACGGAATACTTAAAAACAAACTTGCAATTCATAATGAACAACCATAAGTAGCCTAATTCTCAACATCAGTAGGCATATTTTATTTAAAGTTTGGGAATAACAAAAAACAATGAGATTTATTAACATACTCATACTTTCAGCTGAATTACACTACACTGCAAGAAATAAGAACAAATTGTAGAATAACTCTTCTCGGGTTCTCGGACAGGTGAGTTGGAGATTTGCTTCCAAGCTTTCGATGGCTAGCTCTGCCATCTTCTTCAGGGAATGACGTGATGTGAGACCATGTCTAGCCGGTATTGCATATATACCGGCTAGACATGATGCCACATCACGTCATTCCCTGAAGATGGCAGAGCTAGCCATCGAAAGCTTGGAAGCTAATCTCCAACTCACCTGTCTGAGAACCCTAGAAGAGTTATTCTACATCAAACGCCGGGAAAGCCTCAAGTCATACAAAAACAAATTGCACTTGAACTTGGCACTAATCAATTCTGTGCCGAATAAGAAAATAAAATAAACTTTATAACACATAAAGGCAGGCTAGTAACAGCGGCCACCGATTTCTACACGCTGGAATCACACATTCAGTGTCTCATACTCGTTGTGCCACAGCAATAAACATTCTAGAATTTGGCATTCTTCTGACAGCGGTCGTCAACTCAATGCACTCTCGGGCTAGCGCTTCTTACCCGCAGGTCTCTTACAGCACCAGCGTGCATTCGTGACTGCTGGCGGGTATGCTCTTTACCTCTTCCTACTGCACGACGGTGCAAATCATGTTGCTCCGCTTACCCTTCACCCATGTCAGAGAGTGCTGACGACCACCTTGTTAGGAAATCTCATCTTACTGATTCGTGGGAATGCTATCTTGATTCCCCATAAATTAAAAAAATATCTAGGTACTCACGATTAGTAAATTTTGTCATTGTCCTTAATTGACTTCACCTTTAGAATTCTATGAAAAGACCGGCATAAGACTTGCTACTGCTGAGGTACAACCAAAGACGTTGTAGTTATATATCGGGTACAACGTAAGAGCGCAGAGAGCCTTGCGAAGCAACTTTAAGTGCAGCGATGCCAGATTTTCCTGAAGGTTCCATCACTCTGTAAATTCCTCTTTAATCAGTTAATTTTGTATGTTATTTGCACAAATTAAGCGTTTTTCGAAGAAGTGACAAAGGAATTTTTTTCGGCTTGTTCTTCGTATTGATATTTTACCACTCATACGTCTAAATATCCAACACCCAACAGTGTTGCCATAAATGGGATGCACACATATAGGGTATTAAAGCAATATTTTGAGAGATGGTAGTATTCATCAACACAAGAAAACAAAGTCTAAAATATCTTCCCAGATGTATAATTTCAATAGTATCTATCAAAATGTATCTTTGATTGAAATTCTGGCTTATATATATATAGGGGAGAGTCGGGTAGTATCGGACATCGGGTAATATCGGACAGTGCGTTTCTTTTATCTACCACCATATGGTAGTACCTGAATGACATGGTTACGTTTCTCTATGCGACATCACAGAAATATAACCATGTCAATCAGGTACTATCATCGTGTGGTAGATGAAAGAAACTCACTGTCCGATATTACCCGATGTCCGATACTACCCGACTCTCCCCTATATATATATATATATATATATATATATATATATATATATATATATATATATATTATCAAGCAGTACATCTCACTTTATGAAGTGTCAGAGGAACAACAATAGAAGAATATATAGGATACGATTACAGTTTGGAAATTAGTCTCTGAATTCAGATCGAAACTTTTTTCAAATAATTAAAACAAAAAATACTGACGAAATCTAACTTTCCACAAAACAATAGTTAAACTCTTAATGTGTAAAATATAACAACATACAGTATGGGTTGCAATTTGACTCCGCACTTTCTTTTTAATTGCATAAAAACAGTGCAGAATTCACCTCATGTTGAAATTGTTTCAGAGTAATGGAATTACTGTATAATTTATGACGAACTGAGTCGTGGGGGCTGGAGACAGCTTTGGCGTAGGTCTCGTGTTTGACTCTCAATTATGCATGTCAGGAGTCAGCGGCGCGTCTCATTTCGTCCCGAAACTGGATTATTCTAGAAGTGCACTCATTCCTGACGGCACGGTTCTGAAAACCACAGACAGGTGCGTCCTAAGAACGAATACGCAGCAGTTCCACGGCGAATCTGGAGCTTAAAAGCAATGAATGAATAAATACTCTATTTTATCTTGAAGCTCCATTTAATGAGATGGCGTTAGACGAATTAGTAATGAATTGCTTCCCCATGTCAGAGACCTGGCGCAAAATAGAGGTGAGTCCAGATACGTGTACAAAGACTGATCGACTATCATCGTTTATAAGTCCATAATTCCAACATTTTTACATTCTCATTACTTGGATTATTAAGAAACAACGAAAATGCAGTCAAACATTTCGGTATTTTCACTGAAATATATTACAGTGTAAGGGTGTTTCCTTTTATTTACATGCAGTTTGTCTGTGTTCTTTATACAGGGTGATTCACGAGGAAAGATAAAAAATTTGGGATGTGAATTCTGAAGTCATTCTGACTCAAAAAGTTCATATGAATATAGGTCCGTTTTCGAATGGTTACGGAGATATGACTCCTCGATTTCATAAAACCTTCTGGGATTCTATTGTACTAACTCGCATTTAGAGACAGATAAAGGACAAATTTAAAGTTTATATTCACTTATGCATACATACCTAATACTCTAGATGTCGGGATCGATGTTTTCGCACATTTTCAAAGATACCTCCTTCTGCTTCAATGCACTGTTGCGCTCGGGCGTGAATCGCGCTCATCACTCGGGAGAGTTGCTCGTGGCTGTCTTTATGCGGCGTGCAGTATCCAAAATACGGTCGATTAGCGCCTCTCTCGTTTTCACCTTCCTTTGGTATACCAAGTCTTTCATCCAACCCCATAGACAGTACATACTCTTCGATATGGTCCTCTTCTGTTCGGAAAGTGTCGTTCAAATTCAGCGACGGCACGCAAGGAACTTTCATCGCACAAACTGTTCGGAAAGCGTCGTTCAAATTCAGCGACGGCACGCAAGGAACTTTCATCGCACAAACCATAAATATACACAATAATGGTGTATTCTGCAGTCAAAAATTTATAAGGCATCTTGAAAAACACAACTTAACACTTCCGATAACTGTACCTGTATAACTACTGTACTGTAAGTAGCTAACTGAACTGCTGTGAAGTGATAAACGATAGTGTATTTGTATTATGCGCGGGATCTGTGTCATTACATCAGATAAGGGCAGGCGATTGGACATTTGTAATGCCCCATCATCCGGTTTGTGAGGTGAATGAACTTATCCACGTCGCTCACAATGCAGATTCCAATGTTGCGTCATTCATTTCGATCCGTGACCTTGTCTCACATCTCACGTCAGCAGCATATGGTAACGTTTGATTCACACTGGGGCGAAACGTTTTACCAAAAAAAAAAAATGCATCTAGCTCTGCCATCGTTCGAAAACGGACCTATGTTCATATGAACCTTTTCACTCAAAATGGCCTAAGATATCGTACACTAAATTTTTTACCTTTTCTCGTGAATCACCTTGTAGATTTTCCCACTATTTTACTTCAACCATCGCCGGCTGTTTCAACAAAACGGCAAAGCATTCATTTGTTTTCTTGATCAGCGCCCATTGGATGCATTCGTTTCTCCCTTCTTGAAGAGCATCAAATTGGCCGTGGTTGCTAAATAGCGCTGATGCGAAATGCATTAGTAAATGGAGACAAGTTGATTGTAGATTCGCTTTCGTGCAACGCAATGAATAATCAAATAAATCAGACATCAACCGACTGATGATCAGGGACTGATATGATTTGCATTTCTGCAACCGGGACTTAAGTCTTCGTGAAATGAGAAATATTTACTGGGTATAAAAATTAAGTACGATATGTAGTCAACGCCAGTGTACACTCTGCTAATCTGGAAGTGTGAAGAAATCCATCTGTAAGGCAGAGCTGAACTGAAAGGTTCAGAGTCATAGTGGGCCTAGCGCCATTTATTAAAAATGGAGAAAGCAAGGGTTAAAGTTAAGTGAATACCGTAATTTAATGAAGATTGACATATCATTCAATTTTAATGTACATACTTTATATTACTTGCTATATGCTTCATTGAATTATGGTATTCACTTAAGCTTACCTTCCCTTTCACCGTTTTGAATATATGGCGCTTGGCCCACTATACCTCTGAATGCCATAATTTAATGAAGATTGATATATCATTTAATTTTAATGTACATACTTTATATTACTTGCTATATGTTTAATTGAATTATGGTATTCACTTAATCTTAACCCTCGCTCTCTCCGTTTTTAATATATGGCGCTTGGCCCACTATAGCTCTGAATGCCATAATTTAATGAAGATTGACATATCATTCAATTTTAATGTACATACTTTATATTACTTGCTATATGTTTCATTGAATTATGGTATTCACTTAATCTTAACCCTCGCTTTCTCCGTTTTCACTATATGGCGCTTGGCTCACTATGGCTCTGAACCCTTCAATTCTGAAATTACAAGTTTCCTCATTTAGGTATAGGTAGAGTTTTTCAGCGGGTCGTAAAGTTACAGGAATCTTCTCTTCTTTATTTCCAGAAAAATAAATAAAACCTCGTTGGGCATTTTCAGAGGTTTCCCCAACTATAAGGCGAATGTCAGGTAATCAATGACGAATCCTCTGCCTCACCTCGCCAAATACCACCTAGCTATCAACAATTACATCGACGCTCAATAGCCTAATTGTAGACACAGTGTCGTTAAATAACCGAATAAAGAATTATTATCTCTCTTAAACTGCATCTCCTTGGTCATTTTCGAACCCGTGTAACAGAAATCAAAGTGGTGGCATAGTGCACAATAGAAAGTTTAGCATCCCTGTTTTATTACTATATTTAAAATAAACTCTTTGGGAAACCCAAAGGCCACACGCTAAGAAATATTGGTCCAGGAAATCTACATTATAGACGAAGTTTTCCCACAGCTTGGGTATGAAGAATGGAGAACATTCTTCCTCTCATTATATAATCTGGGGGCGCGACACCTGGAGCCCTCACCATGTCAGGCTCCCAGCTCCTGTCCGACACAATTGCAGTTCCAAAATACCGGAGTGGCTGCACCCTCTCCTCCGACCTAGTTTGAAATTCAAGCAATATGCTGCTCAATGCCTATAGGGCGCGGAACACAGCGATGCAATAGCACAGATCGGTGGTAATAAATGTTATGAGAATGACCAACACAAGATTTAATCAAATTCATGCATATTTCCAGCTGAGATTAGCACAACTATGGTCGTCTTATCACAATTACGTGTATTGTGCACTGACATCACAAGAGTTTATGTCATTCTTTTCACAAGACTAACAATTTCATTAACTAAACATCGGCGATGAAATAGATGTACATTTGTGAAAAAAAAATAAATAACAGCCATTTAATGCCATCAAACACCTCAAAATCCAAGCTGGAAAATTCTTCTAAAAACTCTGCTTTATAGTCTACACCAAAAGTTCCATCGCTATCAGGCGGGAATCGAACCTTAACTGCATGGAAGGTCAGCGCTAGCTCAGCCACAGACACTGCTTAAAAATAATAATATTATATTAACTAAAATGTAAATGTAGCTAGATGCCAAAGTGTTAAGAAGTGTATTTTTGTAACGATCATATTATTGCTGAAAAATGTGCGGACAATTTCAAGTTACAACTTATGAATTTCAAACTGGATATCGGCAACCGGAATTTGTGGTAACGACTTGCATATAGGCCTAACTAATAAAATAATTAACTTACTAATTATCAAGTAGCCACTAGTTGTCTAATTCTGTAGTCATAATGACAGTGTTCATTAATTTACTGTGAAAACAGGCAACGGTAAACATCATGGTCTGCAATTTAATTTGAATTTAGAATTAGACAGTTACATTTAACTGAACACGGTGATTCAGCAATTTATGCACGAAGAAATGTCCCAGCAAAGAAGAAGTTTGTAATAAACATAGCATACAAAGAATAAACAAACTCGCAGGCAAGATGTCATTTATTATCAGGCCTATATCAAATGTTATACATATTTGTGTGTGTGTGTGTTTTTCCAATGCCTACCCACTTCACTTGCGTGATTCAGGTTCCGCATACTGCGGATAGATGGCAGAACAGTGACCCATTTCCAAATTGCACACCACTTCGGCGGGCCACGTTGTGCATGATGTGTATTTGTGTGAAGAGTTATTTCGTGCATTAGGGTGAGTGTATGTGAAGTGTTCGTGTAAATGTAGTGTAGGGAATGAGTGAGGATGATGATGAAGATGTTATACATATTTACATTGCAATAAATTGTTGTGCATATCTGAATGTAGTTTCATTATTCCTTTGCATACCTACACATTATAGGTAACCGGACTCTTATTTACAAACACAAAAACAAATATTCAATTTGACTTACCGTAACTTGTCCGTTAATGCAAATTCCCGATGCTAGAAGAACCTGAAACATACCATAAATAACCTCATATTGATGTTGAATCAGTCACTATTATTTGGACACGACACGCACACGCGCACGCGCACGCACGCACGCACGCACACACACATACACACAAAAAGGTCTTGCTGAAGTAAATAAATTATTTTCAAGTAGGATTAACTATTGGTCAGTATTATATTAAAAAAACTAGTGAAGGAAATTTGCCATAATTTTTCGACGCTCGAAACTCGATACTGATACCTATTTTAAAACTCCAGTACTGGATACACGATACTATAACTTTAAAAGACGAGACTGAGTACACAATAAAACAAAAAATTTAAATACTTCAAAGAGCATTTTGAATCTTGTACACGTTATTAATAGTAACGAAGCTGTGCTAGAAAGAGTCAAAGTAAATCCATGGCGCTACAGTCCTTTGGAGGGCCAAGACCGACCAGCCGGCTGCTGGCCTCACGTCCACATACCCAAGCAGAGGTGGACGATCAACCAACCTGTGGTTAACACGATGATCCCCCCAGCCGTTATAGCTGGTTTGCGAAACCGGATTTTCGCTATCTATCGTAGATCTTCAAGTGCAACACGATGCTGGGTAGGCACTGGCCGAAATTTAATGAGAAAATTTCTTTCCCCATGAGGACTCGAACCAGCGCGCATTCCGTAACGCGAGTCCTAGGCGGGATGCCTTAGACCACGACGCCACGGCGCGGGGCGCTAGAAAGAGTGGATGAAGAAAGAATGATGCTGAAACTGATCAGGAAGAGAAAAAGGAATTGGTTGGGTCACTGGCTGAAAAGAAACTCCCTACCGAAAGATAGGCTACAATGGAAGGAAGGAATGGTGAACAGGAGAAAAGTCCGGGGTAGAAAAAGATATCAGATGATAAACAACATTAAGATATGTGGATCGTATGGAGAGAATGAGAGGAAGGTGGGAAATAGGGAATAGGCCTATTGAAGAATTCTGGGTTTGTAGTGAAAGACCTACCCTTCGGCAGGGATTCCTAGTTTTAAATACATTATTTTTAGGCATACCGGAACTTTCTAATTTAGGTGCAGTGAGGGACATCATTGTAAATCGGGCGAAAATGTTTGAAGATCTGTAGCGCGGTTCATAAGAGGTTATAGTTTTAATTCCTTCTCAGCATAGATATCTAATATTTGAACAGAAAAGCGAAACCAATTCGGATATGGTTTATGAGCAGGCCTGATGTCGACCTGATGAACAGACCTTATAGTCCGATCGAGAATTTGTGAGCTACATTATATGGGAATGTACGCTGAGTGAAGGCTGGTTCACAATAAATCGGGAACGGAAACGAAAAAGAGAACGAGAACGGAAATAATTTTAAAATAAATGTATTTAAATGTGAGCATTCACAACAGTTAATTGTGAGTGTTCTTATTTAAATACATTTATTTTAACAATATTTCAGTTCTCGTTCTCGTTGTCGTTTCCGTTCCCGGTTCATTGTGAACCAGCCTTAACACAACCACCCTTCGGACAGCTGACGAATTGTGGGACAGAGTTATGCATCCGTAGGAGGGGGTGGCCACGAATGTAGACCTGTTCCATAATCTTGTGGATTCCATGTCACGCAGACTGAGGGCAGTCGTTGACGCAATTGGTTTGTGGACGAGATACTAGTCCCAACCATACGCCTATAATCTTTATATTTTCTTATTTCTATTTTATTTATATTTTATGTGCTTCTGCTTTTTTAGGACTTGAAAGTATTTTTTATTTATACAAGGTGGAAGGTAACCTTTTACAATTCTTTACACACATAACAGATCATATCATTTGGGAACGTTTTGTGAAATAATATTTTTTCATACGACCAATAGTTTTTGTAATATTTCCAAAAAACGAATATTGCAATGTTGCAACGTTGTAAACAGTAGCAGTGTTTACTCCGAGAGATCATTGCACCCCAGCATAGCCAATTATCTACTTGACAGGGGTTTGAGAGGATGTACACACATACCATTTTATAAACAAAAACATCTGTTGAGAATCAAATCAAAATTTATGTAATCGTAACATGTTAATTACATGAACTATGTTATTCGTTATCTATAATGAAACGTTCGTTATTGCATCGTTTCAGTACGAATAAACGCGTAGTTTCCGTTACATTTTAAGGAAATTTCATCAATAATACAGTAGAATGAATGTCCAGATATTCACGATTATACTGTGGCATCTCGTTGTGTTTCAACTGCTTCGAACTGCACGTAGCCTGCAACTAATGACGAAGTGAATGTAAGCGTGTCGTCCGCTCCGTACATCTAGCTCGGCCACATGCTTGGCGTACGTCAGAAACAGTGTTGCCAGCGTGTCACTGCCCTGTTCTCATGCTATGTTTTCACGACTATTCACGCGATTTATTCGAAATCTGTGTTATTTTCCATGCAAATACTACTGTAACATGGCCATGCATACCTTACTCTATCATCCTACATAAGATAAAATCCAATTTTGAGCAGTTTCATGAAAAACTTAATCATAATTATTTCAAGTTACAAAAGATAATTTTTTTCGAAAACCGCCCTTCTGAGAACAAAATACTATTAGAATTTCTTGTATGTCATAATTCGAGATATCATATCCCAGAAGGATTGTAAAAGGTTACCTTCCAGCCTGTTTAGATCCGGTCTCTTCTGGTGATGGGCAATAATATGTTTATAAGACAGGCATAATGAAGTTTATAACAAATGTAATTTAAAATAAAGCAAATGATGAATTAAAATAAAAAATAACTTTACCGGGAGGCGAACTCATAATCCATGGTACGATATTCAAAGCAGACATGTTACACTTACGTTACAAACACCTCGAAAGGTTGACTACATTGCAGGCGGACGATTCTCAATGAACATTTGAACCAGACTATACCCAACAGGAAAAAATAACTGAGCCCCAGAGTAGAAAAAAAAAACTCGTGAATGGTCTATGTATGATCTTCCTCTTCATTTCTTTTTGCCAACAAGAAAAACAGATAGAGACAGGGACTAGCAAAACCTACAAAACAATAAATCTAAGGCAAAGCTATGCACATAGAAAAAACGATGCCGAACGAAATGATTTTCTTTTCGTTTCAGGAGTGTCACATCCGCTCTCAGAAGACACAATACATCGCTTTGTCTAACCCGCTTCCTGGATCAAAGTGCGAAGTCGTTGCTTCAGTCATTATTACACGGGGATCCGGGACATCAACACACAGAGATGCAGCACATAAAAATGAAGAGACGAGCAATGATCGATCCATTTGATCCTACACAAGTCACCCTCCCACACCCCCGCGGACGAAGAGCTCAACTTCCAACATCAGTGGCACAAGCAGCATTCTGCAACCAATGGAACTTGTCGTAATGCCCAATGTCGTGCTGACCCGGTCAAGGAGTCTCAACGTGTGAAAGAAAGAAAGAAAGAAAGAAAGAAAGAAAGAAAGAAAGAAAGAAAGAAAGAAAGAAGTGTTCGCTCAACATAAACCCGATTCACAAAAAGCATATAAATAAAATAATACTGGCCAGTAAGAACCAAACTAAAATAACATAGGGAGCAAGGATTCAATCAGAGGATATTCTGCAATGCAATTCACTCTCCTACCCCGGCTGACGTACACAAGCTGCAACTGATCAACTTATACAACAAACCTAAGTCAAAAGTCGTTCATTAGCTTGAGGCCACAAAAAAAGTCATAATCTATAACTAGGAAACGATTTCTAGGTGTTAAAAAAAGGAGACATTTAGAACTTTATAAAACCCAATTTAGGACTTTTAGGATTTTATATACAATTAACATTAATCATTTTAATTTTACTAAATATTCTATTTTAGATGGAATTTATGTAGGTACAAAGAACTGATGTTGGCAATCAATGCTACTGAAGACTCATATTTTCTCACTAAAAGAGACTTATTGTTGGTTGGGCAGTTTCATTTCGCATAACGGGAATACTTTGACGCGAAAACTAATTTCAAAGTCTCGCCTAACCTGAACAACCTATCACCCATTCTATGCTAGAATGGACTTTTCCATACGAACTTCGGTTCCAGGAAATTAGGTAAAATCTTCTTCCCTCCCCTTCTAAGACCAATATGGAACTAACTTGTCAGAACAGTATTTGTAACAATTTTTTACGTTTTAAATAGCATTATTGTAGTTTTTGGGCATTTTTGCAGTTTTAGTACCGATATTTTTATTTTAAATATACGAAAAATACTTCAAAGGTCCTTTCAGGCACAAACATCGATTTTAGACATTCATAGGATTTTAGGCGTTTTAGATCCTATAGAATTTTAATAGTGAGATCCTGTGTACATCAATCGTAAGATATTTGAATAACACACACCACCGGTCAAAAGTTTTCGATCACCTATCACAACTACGTATTTGTGGTTAAAACAGGGATTTCGTTTTCAATATTCTACCATATCATAATATTAGAGCGAGAAAATATTTATTTTGTTGGTCTATTTAGTTTTTCTCATGTGTTTGTACATTTAAATAAAGTATATAGTTGTTTTCATAGCTGATTGAAAACTTTTGACTGGTAGTGTACGTCTAGGAAAGGACTGGGCATTAATACATCAATTGAGGTACTGCAGACTACCCCTTAACTCCCCATTCCACATTCCCCGGCAGAGACAGTTATGTATAGGACCGATACGAGTAGCTGAGAGCAAGCATTGCTGAGTGACGGATTGTATGAGGCATGCATAATAGCTTTCGACTCTCGCTGGTCGCCTAAAATTCACCACTGATGCACAGTGCTTTACTTTGTGTTAGTTTCTAAAACGGTGAAGCGGAAAGGACATGAGCAGGGTTATATCCTTTTCTTTTTCCTTCCTCTTTATGCCCATGGCTGGTCTAGGATGCAGCAAACAAAATGCATACATAACTAGAAATCAGTTCCTTACATATAACATTACGAACTTCTATTTGCACATACAATGTGTGCCATAAGTCACGTTATCCCCTCCCTAATTTATTTATTTCACAACTAACAACTAACGACTCAAATACATCGACAGTGCCGAATTTAGGCCTAGGCAACCTAGGCAGTTCCCAAGGGCGGCAATTTCCAGAGGGGGCGGCATTTTATCTCTCTGTCTCTCTCTCTCTTTTTTCATTTTTATTTTACACTGGAATTTGTTTTCAAAACATTTGTTCTTGAATACCTTGTGGAAATGGGATATTGTTTTGTTATCGCATTGTCGGAGTAGAAGCGAGAGTAAAAGGAAAGTATGTAGTTGCATAATTATATTGTAGTGCCGGTATCACGTTATTATACTATGAAACTGCCTAAATTTAAATGCTTGTATAAACAAGAGAATCAAATTGGATGTATTTATTATTTATCGTTATGAATAGTAACCACAACTCTCGGTCACATTTCCTGTATAATATATCGTCAAAAACACTATTTAATCACTTTCCAAATTGTGCACTATATAATTCGATCTGAAAATGTTATTCCGTAAAGAGTTGGAACTTATTTTTCAATTTACTCTATACTGTCTATCGAAGTAAGAAATACTAATAATAATTATGCCACCAACAAAACCAATGTTTAAAAATAAACCACAGCCTGGCTTTCACAAATCAATTTTTTTCAACAATGAATACGTTTCTTTCCATCGAGTCTGATGTGCTTCGTCAGATCGACTTGATTACTTCATCAATGCTTTCTCTGTGAAAAGAAATCTTCATAATTCACAAGTAAGAAGCATGTATTTTGATTCCAGTAATTTATGAATTGTAACATTTCATTTAAAACTAATTTCAACTACAGTACGATTATTTAGTCCTGACATTAGCCGGCAATGTGCGCCTGGGTCAGGCGAGTCCATGTAGTTACGCCAAGGAGTGTTTGGGTTAGTCAGACGTCTTCAGAGCGATCGGATGTCATGCGTGCGGTAGAGCGATATGTTTCCAGTACAGTTAAGCTGTACTGCATTCCTTTACCGACCGCTCGTCCTTATCTCTACTCCGGAGCTCTCCACACTACTCCTATTACTTCCTCTCTTTCGCGTCGTCGAGCTGTCAAGACTGTAAATATGACCTGTATAATAGCTGCTCAGAAACTGTTTTTGGGAATTGGGGAGGGGGCACTATACCTAAATCCGGCCCTGTACATAGGCCTACATATACTTATTTATCCAGAAGATCTGTGTGTGCACGTTGTTATCATGACATAACTGAATACGACGCCATGTTCGACCAGAGTTTTGCGAAGAAAATCTTAAGTTATATTCCTGAATGCTTCTGCCACAGCAAAACTGCAATTGATTAACTGCAAAATATTAAAATATTATACGGGTAACGTGACCTATGGTCCTACCTGTAGATAGCCTACTGATAAAACAAGAAATATATATTTCCCAACGATATGCCACATCAAACTCCTAGAAAAAATGTATTAAGCAAGGCCAGAATGGCCATATTTTATGAAGAGGACAAATGAAAATCGAGTTTATACATATATGCCTATTTACGTACGTACCAACCAAAACTCTTCGGGATATGAATGTTATAATACTAATCATTAAGGTTTGAATAAGAAACGAAGCTGTGTTGGAAAGAGTGGGTGAAGAAAGGATGATACTAAAACTGATCAGGAAGAGGAAAAGGAATTGGTTCGGTCAAAACTGCCTTCTGAAGGATGTACTGGAAGTAATGGTGAACGGGAGAGGAGTTCGGGGCAAAAGAAGATATCAGATGATAGAAGATATTAAGATAAATGGATCATATGAGGAGACAAAGAGGAAGGCAGAAAATAGGAAAGACTGGAGAGTGCTGAGTTTGCAGTGAAAGACCTCCTCTTGGGCAGAATATTATAAATGAATGAATGAACGAACGAATGAATGAAGGTTCGGATGTAGTAG
Organism: Periplaneta americana; assembly: GCF_040183065.1. Lineage (NCBI taxonomy): Eukaryota > Metazoa > Arthropoda > Insecta > Blattodea > Blattidae > Periplaneta > Periplaneta americana. The sequence goes on along the minus strand of NC_091127.1, from coordinate 103,949,790 downwards.
CTATATCAGGATAGGCTGTACAGAATAGGGCCTTGACTTGCTTCAGACTAAGCAAACACTACTCCCTTCCACTAGCTAAAACTCTATCCGTTGGCAAGAGCGCTCCCCACACCCTAGCTAAAACATCAGTGAATGGACAGTACAGCCGATAGGAACTGAATACTGTCGGCTCGGAGACATGCGACAACTGATTAATGCTTGTAAACAAAACGGACGGACCAAAGATGCCTAACCTGATACAGGTAGGCTACTTTATCCGAACCTTACTGATCATGTAACATGTAAAAGGTACCAAAACGTCGGAGATATTAAGTCCCAACAGACGGCTAGGTAACCCAGATTCTTCATCCATCCATCCATCCATCCATCCATCCATCCATCCCTCTCTATGTCTATGTTTGTTTGTCCAACCGTCCGTCTATCCATCTATCCTTGCATCTATCTCACTTATCGTCATTGTTCCTGCAATAACTCATATGTGACATATTTATCGATTTTCAGATTTTTGCTCTATTACATAGCTTAAATAGTGATACAGCAAATAATAAAATCTCCTATATGTAATTATATTTCTTTCTTTCGAAAATGTAAGAATTCACAATCCCCTATGTACGGCTGCCATAGGATGATTAAATGTGTTCTTTCCTTCTACTGAAAAATTGTATATTTTGCATTGCACATAGAAGTTATTGCAGGAACAACGACGATATACTTTTAAGGATTCCTTTAATTAGGGGCTGTTATATTTTCATGAACGCCATGTCTGAGAAACGCTGAACATGAAAACCACTTTCATTTAACAAGTTGTAAGGCAAATATAGAAGTGTGTTTTATTGTGCAAAGTGAAGGCCTTAAAACTATCATGGAGGTACTATAAATTCTGTACTGTACCTTTCACAATTGTGTGTAAAATTGTAATTTTTACTTAACATCCCAGCAACCAGTTCGCATATTGTGCATCTAGCTTACACAAGGCCTGTTAACAAAGCGGTAAATAAAATAAAAAATGATCGTGCTTAAAATAAAAATACAAGTGTTCCATTTATCTTGTGCACTTAATATAATTTTTTTTGTTTGGATAGGTATTAGAATTTTTGTTTTCAAGAGTTATGTTAGAATGAGGGGCTAACATGAGTGTAGAGATATGGTACAAGATACACGTGACGTCATCAATTTTTCAAATAGCACTACATACTTTAATCATGTTACATCGATTACACACATTAAGATGAGTTCAAAAATGTATCACAATGTCACCTTCCCAATCAATAACAACAACAAAATGCAAAATGAATGTCATCAGAATGTACTGTTTGTTGTAGTGCCCCATTCATCTTGTGCATTAACTTACACAAAACGAAAGACGACTGACGTCCGTACACGTCGTGTGTTGTGTGTTTGCTGTCTTAACATGTAAACAAACCACAACTGTCAACGCCACAATCCACGTAGTGGCCTGCACGTTCTCTGGACCTGTCGCCACTCGACTTCTTCCTGTGTAGAACTGCAAAGGACAGTGTATACCAGAACATTCTGACAACACCAGAGGACATGCAGCAACGCATTCGACAGGCTTGTGTGTCCATTCAGCCAGCAACATGCCGGGTAGTCATGCGGTCTTTCGGGGAACGCCTTCCATTGTGCATTAACGTGAATGGTCACCATTTGGGACATCTTCTGTGACTCTCAAAGCATAACGTTATCACATTGGAAGTACGTTTTTGTTTCACTTTGTTGTTTTTATTGATTAAGAAGGTGACACTGTGATACATTTTTGAACTCGTCTTAATGTGTGCAATCAATGTAACATGATTAAAGTATGTAGTGCTATTTGAAAAATTGATGACATCACGCGTATCTTGTACCATAATGTAGTTACATGCACCAAATCTCCACACTCATGTTAGTCCCTCGTTCTAACATAACTCTCAAAAACAAAGATTCCAATACCCATCCAAACAAAAAAGTTATACTAGGTCCACAAGATAAATGGGACAGCATGTATACAGTACATAGGGCAGTTGATAATATTGGTATTATAAATGCCGGAAACTCGCGTATCCAACCTGCTTATTATTGAGAAATAATTCGAACCCAGTTGTAGGCCTACATATTTTTAGTCACATATATGTATTTTTAGCATCCTGCTAGCAAATTACTTCTTTGTTCTTTTGTTACGATGCAGGGTCGCTATTTCTTCCTCAGTTTCTGAATAGAATGCATACAACTCTGTGACCTACATTAGTAAACTAATAAGAAAAGCTACAATCCAACAGAAATTTAATTACGATATGAACTGTAAAAAAAGAAAAGGAAAGAATTGTCCGCAGTAATATGATAAATACAGCGTCGTTATGAGTCAGCTGTTGCTTGCTTGAGACGCGGCGCGGCGTCGAAACTTATGCGTCGCGTCGTGCTGAATAACACTGCTGAAGTTTGATTCCTTTACTAATATTGCATAGCGCCTCATTGCTAAGAAACCAAGATAGGCCTTATATGTAGATTGAGTAGTGAGTGTTGCTAACATATTAAATTCTTGTTTCTGCACAAGTATTTATCAAAAGTTTCATGTTCGACGCAAAGAAACAAAATGGTGATAGTACTGGTTTCGTGAGAATCTCATCAATGAAAATGGTAATAAACCTGACTCATCTTACTTACTTACAAATGGCTTTTAAGGAACCCGTAGGTCATTGCCGCCCTCACATAAGCCTGTCGTCGGTCCCTATCCTGTGCAAGATTAACCCACTCTCTATCATCAAAACCCACTTCCCTCTAATCCATTTTAATATTATCCTCCCTCTACGTCTCGGGCTCCCCAAACGTATTTTTCCCTCCGGTCTCCCAACTAACATTCTATATGCATTTCTGGATTCGCCCATACGTGCTACATGCCCTGCCCATCTCAAACGTCTGGATTTAATGTTCCTAATTATGTCAGGTGAAGAATACAATGCGTGCAGTTCTGTGGTGTGTAATTTTCTCCATTCTCCTGTAACTTCATCCCTCTTAGCCCCAAATATTTTCCTAAGAACCTTATTCTCAAACACCGTTAATCTCTGTTCTTCTCTCAAAGTGACAGTCCAACTTTCACAACCATACAGAACAACCGGTAATATAACTGTTTTATAAATTCTAACTTTCAGATTTTTTGACAGCAGACTAGGTGACAAAAACTTTTCAACTGAATAATAACAGGCATTTGCCATATTTATTCTGCGTTTAATTTCCTCCCGTGTGTCATTTATATTTTTGTTACTGTTGCTACAAGATATTTGAATTTTTCCACCTCTTCGAAGGATAAATCTCCAATTTTTATATTTCCATTTCGTACAATATTCTGGTCACGAGACATAATCATATACCTTGTCTTTTCGGGATTTACTTCCAAACCTATCGCTTTACTTGCTTCAAGTAAAATTCCCGTGTTTTTCCTAATCGTTTGTGTATTCTCTCCTAACATATCCATGTCATCCGCACAGACAAGAAGCTGATGTAACCCGTTCAATTCCAAACCCTGTCTGTTATTCTGAACTTTCCTAATGGCATATTCTAGAGCGAAGTTAAAAAGTAAAGGTGATAGTGCATCTCTTTTCTTTAGAAACTGAATTGGAAAAGCATTAGGCAGAAACTAGCCTGTACTGACGCTGCTGTAAGTTTCACTGAGAAACATTTTAATTTATCGAACTAGTTTCTTGGGAATACCAAATTCAATAAGAATATTACACAAAACTTCTCTCTTAACCGAGTCTTATGCCTTTCTGAAATCTATGAATAACTGATGTACTGTACCCTTATACTCCCATTTTTGTCCAATATCTGTCAAATACAGAAAGTCTCATCAATAGTCGATCTATTACGCCTAAAACCGCACTGATGATCCCCAATGATTTCATCTACGTACGGAGTTAAACTTCTCAAAAGAATATTGGACAAAATTTTGTACGACGTCAACAAAAGTGATATTCCTCGAAAGTTAGTACAGTTAGTTTCGTCCCTCTTTTTAAAAATAGGTACAATTATGAACTCCTTCCATTGTTCATGTACAATTTCTTTTTCCAAAATAGCAAGTACAAGTTTATAAATTTCGCTAGATAATGCACTTCCACACTATTGCATAATAAAAAAATGTTAAATTCATATTTCTATACAGATATCTACCAAAAGTTTCATTACACATTCTGTATAGGCCTACTGATGTCTGTAAATTCGATGCGTAGCGTTATTTTAGTCAGCTGACGACTTTTCACAAAAGGAAGCTGTTCAATTACCGTAAATTGTGTGATTTGCGGTGTACAAGCTAGCTGTGAGCTTTTCCTTTTTATAATGTGTGACGACTGGCTACATTTTGTGACGTAGAAAAACTATACCAAAAAAATCTTCAACGACAGCTGTAGAAGTAGGATCATCAAAAAAACCTCAGATTCGTTTTCCTTACATAAACACAACAGAAAATTACGTAAATTCTTTTCCAGGATGTTTGTGCAGATGCAAATAAAATAGTTGTAGTCTTGTGTTTATTACGCATATTTTTGTAAAATATTATTTGTTGATACGTGCGTGTATATTATTGCATATGTACTATGTTAATATAATTGACGACATCCTTCGAAAAAGGGTGTAACATCAAATTAATGAAATAGGCTATGTGACTTCGGTGGAAAAAGTAATTTTGAAACTTCATTTATAACGATAAATGAATGCATCCAATAGCTAAATAAACGTGTATGCTTGATCAATCAAATGGTTATGATAGTAAATATAGACCTAACGAAATATGCCCCTGAAATTATTTTTCTTTATCCTGTAACGCATGTTATGGATTTGTTGGTTACACCCTTATTCGAGGGAGGTCTTCAACTCTAACCTTATCATTATCATAACAGAAAACGTTGTCACGTTCTTAACTGGACACGAAAAAATAAATTCGTATTTGTACCAATTCGAAATAAAAGACAGTCCAATGTGCAAATGCGGGGTTGAACAAATGTTAAATCACTTGCTATTCGTATGTCCCAACCTAGACAGTGAGCGATCCTTTTCCGGAAGGAGATGTTAGGAAATCATGGGAAGTGGACTTACAATAAAACATTACTAGTCAACTGCTACACAAAGGAATTTATACACAATGTGAAATTTATAAATATAGACAGTCTTTAGACAAAAAAAAAAGAATAGGCAAATGTATAAGCTGTTTAACTTAATGTATTAGCTATAAAATAATAAGGAAACATACGACCATAAGCCATTTGTCACAATAGTAATGCAACTTGTATATAGAGGCAGAGAGACAAATCTCTTAAGAATTTTGATATGTAAAGGTCATGTAGTATTACATTTATTGGAATGGGGCATGCTATAAATAAACTAAAGGAAAAAATACATACATATATACATACATACATACATACATACATACATACATACATACATACATACATACATACATACATACATACATACATACATACAGAAAACGACGAAATACGAAGTCAGAATGGAAAAATGAATAAATTAAGAACTTACACTAAACAAAATCAGACAGTCTGAAAAAACGACAAAGAGGGAGGAAAAATAGAAAAGAAGGGAGGACACAACTGAAATGGAGAGAAAAACATGAGAGACGAGGAGAAGAAAATAGAAGAAAAAGAGAAACAGAAGAAAGAAAAAATAAAAGTTTGGTCCATATGTCTGCGGCTTTATCGATTTTCAGCCAATGTTAATATTTACCCTTACAGAATCCGAATATTTCCTAGCTTGTGACCACAATCCCCTTACGCCGCTACTGCCCTGAAAGCAGTCCACACACCGCCACACGAGGAGGTCCCTCAGTAACCCTGTAACGTCGGTAAGCATCCCTTTCCCCCACCCTTCGTTCCTGCCAACGAAAGGAAGAAGAAGAAGTTCCCATCTTGTCCTGCAACACTCCTCATATCGTCCCGGTCCCCCCAAAGAGCCGTTTCCTGAATACGTAACAGAGCCCTTACAAGACGGACCTCCTTCCACTACGAGCGATGAAGAGAAGTAACCAATGAAGGCGGACGCCATGTTGGATAGCCACTACAACGTGATGACTTCCTTAAATGTTACTGATTTCGACAAAACTTTGTAATGACGTTATTTTTTATGGGTCCGACCGACGATATCAAAATGATACCAGGAAATTTCAAGCTAACCCTCTTAAAAACGAGACTGTTTACTCCGAGAACCCTACTCCAAACTAATTGCTGCTTATCACGAGAGTCAACAGAGTTCATCACGTCTCTCAGATCACACGCCATTTTGAACAAACTTGGGTCACTTGCTCTATGTATGAATAAATTACTCAAAGATTAAAATATTTATTTAGCATACGATCTTCGCTACAAATCGAACGGAATCAAGTTAGATTTCCAACAGAAAACGGATTTTTGTGTTCCTTCCACAGAAACTAAGCACTTCTATTATGTTCTCTTAAACTAGGAACTACTGCCATGATGATCACATGAAAGGGATATTCCTGCTTGTGTACAAATTTGATTCAAAATTCTCGTGGGAATGAGGAAGGAACAGACTAACGGGATTTAATATTGAGTGATGAAGTCAATGAATATTTGTTCACATTAACGACACGGTACTCGTATTACTAATATTGCTCTCCAGCCAGGAGATTAACCGTGAAAGGAATGTGGATGGGTGGGCAACTCGTGCTCTCAAAGTGTCAACGCAATCTCAGTGCAGGTAGAACGGACTCTGTACTAGCTGTACTGTCTGTGTGCGATTCTTTCAAGACACAAGTTCGATCGCGTCTGCAGTAAGTGGCGGCTCGTTTTAAGTGAAAAACAATATAATCCCCACATCATTTCTCTTCAGTTACGAATAAAAAAGAGAATTTTTTTATTAAGAAGAGAGTTATAACTTGTATTCTATTACACTTTCTTACGCATAACATTTTATGTAACAAACAAACAGTGAAGGTTTTAGTAAAGAAATACTGTCTACATCTTCTTTAGAACAGTTAAAGGTAAAAATGAGATATCAACAAGGTGAGACTGATATCAAATATCATTAGCACGTTGTGCGTACGAATTACAGAATTGCACGGCATATAACCGACTAGCTAAGAACATTTTATGGATAAATTTGAAATGTGGTAGTATCATGTAGAATAGAGACAACTTCACTTTCTCTGACTATAAACCATCTTGAAGAGTGATAAGAAAATCTTCTTATCAAATATAAGATCCTACTTCAAGACCTACAGCAGAATTCACTGCTAAGTTTGGAGAAATAGTGACAATTGACAAGGAATCGAAATTTTTCTGAAATCATTTTGGCTTACGCCGATAGAAAATCCTGAAAATTTATAGCTTGAATTAATAAATGTACATAACAGCACGCCACTCAGATTCCAGCAAAATCAGGAATCGAACTGTTCGTAATGTTGCCTAAGTCAGAATTTCCAAATATACTCTTTGCTTCCATATATACTGTATGAGCTTGAGGCAGAGTTTAATACAAGAAAGAAGTGTAAAAGCTCTCAAAGTAAAGAAAGAGCTCAAAAGTAAGCTCATTTCATCTTGCCGTGACATGTAAAAAATACTTACTTGAATTTGTTATTGTTTTCGAACACAGACTATTACCTTCTGACAACAGAGGAATACTCTTTAATTTATAAAGACTTGTAAATTCTAGCGTTCTACATTTTAAATAAGACATATAATAAGAAATATTAACAAATAGTGTAATAATAAATAAGTGTAGCAGCTATATTTGTTGTATCTTGAAAAGGTTGTATTCAGTTTGTGTTTCCAGTACTAAACTAATTTACAAAGCTAGAAAATAATATAATTTTGATATGTGTTCAGGTATAGTCCGTCTAAAATTACTATAATTATTGTACCATGCGTCATTCTGAAATTCAAATCGTGGAATAGATATCACGATCACCTGCATGAGCCGCCAGAGTGCACCGTGGCTTTTGCAGCGAAACTACAAACAACTTGTAACTGCTGAGGCTGGCTCCGTCTGCCTTTCTCTCTTTCAAGATTTTTTAGCACTTTGCGAGCACGAGTTGCCCATCCATGGCCGAATGTGCTTACTACTGCATCATCTACTGGAGCGAAGAAGATAGATAATATTACCGTTATAACGTCAGTTTAAAAAACATGCGCTCTCCTGCATATGCTATTTCCTGTATGGAGGGATAAAAAGATCTAATTTTGGAACTAGGGTAGTATAAATATGTGTGTATCAGTGTTATCGTTTGTGCTTTGAGAGTTAGCTAATGGAGATGCGTGTACCCACGTGTGACCTTATGACATCAATATTCATTCACAGCATTACCCCGCTGCGTCTCATTCCTCTGAGGCTTTCTCCTGGTTGGAGTACATGTAGGCCTACTTTCAAACAATGCTCAATGACAAGAAACTCCAGAAAGTACGAAAATACAGATCAGTATCAACGAAGAATTAGGACAGACCAAGAGAGAGTGAGAGTCGAAAAGGTAATTATTATAATAGTAGTGAGTGAGTGAGTGAGTGAGTTATACGAATCAATGGAGGGACGGATAAATACGAGTGCAGATGGAGCAATAAACGGTCCAACGGAGAGATAGACAAGCATGAAAGAATAGATATGGACATTATGTACAATCATTTTACTAAAAAATAAGTTTCACAAAGATAACACGTATTTTGTCAGTATCCTCTTGCGCGTATCTTCATGACAATTCAGTTCCTTTACCATGCCACGTATGATATTACCATTATACACTTTATTTTTTTAACTATTTTATTCAAAAATCTAAATGAAATCATTTAATATGCATTCAAATAATAATATGAAGTTTGATTCTCTGAATTACACAAGAAAGGCTTTCTCTATAATTCTAATATTAGCCTATGGCATTAAACTTCCTTTATAAATTTTGCGGTCTAAGTAGATACTTATGTGTAATTGTTTTTCACAAAAATATATAACATATCAAATACTATATATCGTAATCATTTGTAATAATATCTTAACATTTATGACAATCGGTATTCAAGTGAAATGGATGTAAAAACAAGGAGGACAAGGCGAAGAAAAGGAGAACAAGATAAAGACAAGGGGAACACTAGAAAAACAAAGGGAACATAGGAAAAAACAAGGAAGACACAAGGAGAACAAGGGGAATATAAAGAGAACAAACAAGAGGAACACAAGGAGAACAAGGAGAGCACAAGGAAAGTAAATAGAGCACAAGTGAAACAAAGAGAAAACAAGAAAAACAAGAGGAATACAATGAGAAAAGTAAAAAAGCAAGGAGAACAAGTACAAGGGACACACAACAAGAACAAGGGACACACAACAAGAACAAGGGAAACACTAGGAGAAGGTGAATACTAGGAGAACGAGGAGAATAGGAGAAACACAAGGAGAATAAGGGGAACACAAGGAGAACAGGGAGAACGCGAGAACAAGGGGAACACAAGAAGAACAACTACACAAATAGAACAAGGATAAGACCAAAACAAGGTGAATACAATGAGAACAATACAAGGCAAAGAGAACAAGGGGAACATAAGAACAATGTGCATACTAGAAAAATAAGAGGAATACAAGAAGAACAAGGATAATAAGTATGTACACAGAGAAAGTAAGGAATATACAGGAAGAATAGAGACAAGGAAAGAAAAACAAGGTGAATATAAGGAGAACAAGGGCAAGACGAGAACAAAGCGAATACAAGGGGAACACAATGATAGCAAGGGAAATACAAGGAGAACAACGGGAATGCGAAAAGTAAGGAAGTACAATAAGAGCAAGGGGAACACAAGGAAAACAAGGACAAGACAAATAGTACAAGGTGAATACAAGGAGAACAAGGGGAACACAAGGAGAACAAGTGAAAGACAAGAAGAATAAGGACAAGAGAAGGTGTAAAGGAGAAGACAATGAGAAAAAGAGGACTCTTAATTTCTTGCTTCAAAAAATATTCGGCTGGATGTGTAATTGTGTAAATAAAAATGTATTGTCTCAAGTATTTGATTCGATTAATAATTAAGTACCGTAATCATTTCTTCAATGCATGACAATGCAATCAACTTTACAGGGAATTACACCTGAAATCTTGATTTGCATAATACACGTCACTATTCGTTAACAGAAAACCACTATTTAAGTCACACGGAGTTAGTGTTCACTCGAAGTTCGTTGATTGAAGGTTGTCAGCCCACTTTGAGGTCTGTCGATATAGAGGGAAAAATTGGATCAGGTGTCGGGTAGAGTTCCCGGGTAGCTCAGTTGGTAGAGCGTTGGTACGTTAAACCAAAGGTCCCGGGTTCGATGCCCGGCCCCGGAACAATTTTTCCCTCGAAATTATAGAAATTATTCAAACGGACACCTGATCGACTGCAGCGCCCTGACCTACAAGGCCAAGTCGGAAGTTCGCCTTGCCAGGTAATATCTGTTATTTAACGGGCCTGCACTAACTACGCCGTAATCTAACGGCGATAGAATCGGAGACAGGGAAACGCTATTTCGACGAGGCGAATACGAAAGTTTGCCATTGTATTAATTGATTAAGTCAGAGAAGACCTCAGAAAAAAAACTCAGCCAGATAATCTCTCAATCGAGAACATACGTGTCCCGCATGCTAACTTCTCGATCACGTTACGTTTTCAATAAACATACTGTAGTACAAATCAGGATGTCAGAATATTATTATTTCCTCTGGTACTAGAATTTAATGATCCGAAACACTTGCGCGATGTCTTCAATATGTCAGTAACGGCTTGCGAATTATAATTCGAAATTAATTACTTTGGAGTTGCGTGGAGCTGGTACAAAGCCCCGGTTATGCACACCAATGCAACGATTTCTTAGTCTGCAATTAATAATTAACATGAACTGTCAAATACAAAACTTGTCAAGTACAGATGCATTTTTAGTTTTAAAAAATTTCAATAACAGTAGAACCAAGTGGAACGTCTGATATTTCGGTTTTTAATTCAAATAAAAAAATCCTGTTATCGTATTGTAGCTTTCGGCAAGTGAAAGAACAGTGAACTAGGAAAAATGGTCGATTAACTAATTGTTTCTCACCTACTAAGCTCTCTGTTTTGTTGACAAGTTCCGGTTCATTCATTCATTCATTCATTCATTAATTCATTCATTCAGTGTTCTGCCCAAGGGCAGGTCTTGCACTGCAAACCCAGCTTTCTCCAATCTTTCCTATTTTCTGCTTTCTTCTTTGTCTCCTCATATGATCAATATATCTTAAAGTCGTCTATCATCTGACATTTTCTTCTGCCTCGAACTCTTCTCCCGTTTGCCATTCCTTCCAGTGCTCCCTCAGTAGGCAGTTTCTTCTCTGCCAGTGACCCAACCAATTCCTTTTCCTCTTCCTGATCAGTTTCAGCATCATTCTTTCTTCACCCACTCTTTCAACACAGCTTCATTTCTTATTCTGTCTGTCCACTTCATACACTCCAGTCTTCCTCATATCCACAAATATTTCAAATGCTTCTATTCGCTTCTCTTCACTTCGTCGTAATGTCCATGTTTCTGCCTCCATACAATGCCACACTCCACACAAAGTACTTCACTAATCTCTTCCTTAGTTATTTTCCCAGAGGTCCGCAGAAGATTCTCCTTTTTCTATTAAAAGCTTCCTTGGCCATTGCTATCCTCCTTTGACTTCCTGGCAGCAGCTCAAGTTATTGCTTATGGTACACCCCAAGTACTCGTATTTGAAGCTGTCCATTTCGTCTATTGCTTCATTTAGGCTGCAATTCGCAGCTTTACCTTCTTTATTTTTCTTCCTATGACCACAGTCTTCGCCTTGTTTGCATTTATCTTCATCCCATACTAATCACAGCTGTTATTTAGCTCTAGTAGCGTATTCCTTAGTATCATATCCTCTTCTGCTGATAACACCATATCATTAGCAAATCTTATGCACTTTATTCTTCTTCCTCCTACTATCACTCCTCCCATGTTCTGAAAACAGTTCTTTACTAAATCCTCAAAGTAGATGTTGAACAGTCTAGGTAATAAAGAGCATCCTTGACGTACTCCTCTCCCAATTTCATTTATGTCCCGATCAAGATCGCTAGATGTCGCTGTCGAACAGCTTTTAGTCAGATCTAGAGATGGGATAAACTGTTCTATTTAAGAAACAGTTTCGACTGTAACTGTTTCATGAACGAAGCTGTTCCAAAATAACATCTTCAAAGAAACAGTTTGATAACAATATGTTTACAATATCAGTGCCAACTCTTCCAAGTGTTCCAACTGTTTCAACTTCTCATCTGCTTCAGGAACATGTTTCAAAGCCCTTGAATCGTTTTTAAATCAGTTGTTCAGTGTATTATGACGACGAAAGTTATTTTTCGTTGGTTACTGTTAAAGAGTACAGTAAATAACAACAATTCAAAATGAATTGATTTTAGTAAAAATAAAGCATATAACTCTAGGAGAGTTTAATAACGATAAGACATTAGCTGATAATTTTTTCCGCGGACATATTAATTAACATTATGTTTGGGCACCATGAACATATTCTCCATCAATGGGCAGCTAATAGACCTAATAATTAATAGCACATTTATTAAGGTTTGATTCGTACAATTAAATTGCACTGTCCTACATAGGCTACTGTTGCACGAAGACAGTGTGGAACATCGATATTATGTCTACTTTCGATTGGAGGTCGATGATAACGCTACACGTGGTCTTTGGAGACAGCAAAGAGCAGGGAAGCTGTTTAGAAATTGAACTGTTTATCTCTTGGAACCATGTGGAACGTTGAAGTGATCACTGGAACAGCGTAACACTCTTGGAACAGTTGGAACAGGTTATTTCACGAAACTATTTCAGCTTTTTTTTACCCATCTCTAGTCAGGTCCTATCATCCCATTCCACTAATGTCCGCTGGTTGCTGTTGTCAAGCAGGACTTTCTCCAAAAGTTATCGAAATATCTGTTTTGGAAACTTATTTTATGAAATATATAAATTTAAACATAAATTCCTTCCACAAACTAACCATAACGCAATGTAAACAAACCTAAGAGTTGGTGCAAATATGGCAGCGTGCGAAGACCTGACTTATCGACAGATCTTGGTCCCGATTAAGACCTTTAATATGTCTCTGGAGGATGATTCTTGACATCGCAAAGGTCTTTGATGAATGAAGCATGAAAGTATAAAATATAAGAGCGGACACATTAATTCACCAATAAGCTGTCTAGAACTCTACAATGTATCTCAAGCTCGACAGCAAACGAATTTTCTCAATACGGTACCATATGTAAAAGCTACTCGTAGATAAATCTGGTCTTGACTCCAAATATTCAAGCAAAAAGCAAGTACAAAATATGAACAAACCCGTCCACACTGAAACGACATGTCAGCTATACTTCGTCGGCAACAACGATAAATAGGCCTTTTAGAAAAAATACTTTTCATTAGATAATCGAAAATTATTTCAGCTCCTTTACAATGAGCACCGCGTCTACGAAAAAGTTCACCTGTTTTGACATCAGCAAACAAACTTTAAAACGTCTGGCATAATAAATTTTGACACAGCGTTACGTTACTTTTCTTTACCATTAACATGCCTCGTGTTTCTAAATTTGAATCATTATCTCTCTCTTTTATTTCCCATGAGTCCATAAATTCAGGGCTAAAACCCGTAGCCAAAGTGCGTTCTTTTGTTTCTTTTTTATTTCCATGATGACTTAGAACTTAATCCTGTTCTAATACTGTTTGATTTTCCGGGTGGTATACCCATCTATCCCCTCCTTATTCCAGGTCTCGAATTACTTAAGCTAACACTGAGCGATGAGGGTGGAAAGAGATAGATCCACTTCTGCCACCCCTCTTACTTTATTTCCGCTGGGACTGGGTAAAGATTGTAAGAGTTCATAGATCTTCCATCGGTATCCGTCTTATGTTTCCCGACGGGGAAACGACCCTCATATCGAATTGTTGATATGGTGGTAACGAGAAAGGGCTTCCCTATACATGTGTAAAAACCTCCCCACATCTATTTGCAGAGTTGAGGACTGCAAAGCTATTTTGCTTTTGTAGAAACTCTCAACATGTCTTCTCACGAATTTATCGTCCATGACATAATGTTACAAGAGTGTCGTGGCAGAGTCAGCTGCGGATCTTTAACAAAAGGACGTGGTTCGATGTCGGGCAAATCCTAAGACTGTTAGTGGAGAAAACGGCTGTAGGCAGATACCAGTACCTAAGGTATTAACGTTACCTTGACACAAAATCTACCATTATAAATGTTTTGAGGAATAGACCAGACAATCATAATCGAGCATCCCGCGCCGTGGCGTCGTGGTCTAAGGCATGATGCCTGGTACTCGCGTTACGGAATGCGCGATGGTTCGAGTCCTCATGGGGGAAGAAATTTTCTCATGAAATTTCGGCCAGTATATGGGACCGGTGCCCACCCAGCATCATGATGCACTTGGGGAGCTACGATAGGTAGCGAAAATCCGGTTTCGCAAACCAGCTATGATGGCTGGGAGGATCATCGTGCTAACCACAGGATATCTACTTTCTGGTTGGATGATCGTCCACCTCTGCTTCGGCATGTGGACGTGAGGCCAGCAGCCGGCTGGTCGGTCTTGGCCCTTCATGCGCTGTAGCGCCAAGGATTTAAAAATCATAATCGAGCAGAGCCAAAAAAGCAATAAAATTATCGTTTTTCATAAACTCGTAATTTTTTACTCGCTTTCTTTAGTCCAAGATGCCCTGAAATGTGTTAAGTATGTTCTAATCTCTCCCCCAAATCTATTTAATAGATATTTTATATCACTGGTGCTCAGAAATAATTAAATATTTTTCGAAGTTTTGTGGTAGATAGATGGATTCAATCATAGTTTCTTAATACACCCACGTACGGAAAAGCATCCTTTTAGCACTAAAGTTCAGAAAAGTTCTCGAGAGGGTGCATAAGTTTCAGGGAAAGTTATAATTGTTCTGCGTTAAAAAAACTGCTCAAAATGGCAAGCGCCGACTTTGTTGCACGTTCTGTACCGCCTCGTTGTGTTATACCGAACTGCTTGATAGATTCCCGGCGTATCTCGAATGGTTCCAGCTACTACTACAATTGCCACAAGACCTTGTTGCGTCTCCACTGGATTCTCGTACATCAGACTTTTCACGTAACTATCTCCAGAAAAAATCCAATGGAGTCAAGTTAGAGAACTTGGAGGCCAGGTCCAACATGGATATTTTAGTCACATTTTTCTCAAAAAAATAATGGGATTAGGAGGCTGAAATTTTGCATACTCCTATTTCATAACAGTGAAGAAGCATGGCCACTTTCACATAGTTATCAACATTGTTATGGAGTTTACAGCCAGGAAAGAATGAAAAAATATGAACATTTTTAAGTATTTGTTTTCTGTATGGATAACAATTTTTTCTATTGAAAAAATATTCATAGTGTGATGAAAATGGCGGCAAATTTAGTCACTGCATTGGAAATATGCTTGAATTTTTTGGAACCTTTGGTGCAAAGGGTTTTTTGAGAAACAAGTTTCTAAAATACCGATATTTTAAATTTAAATGTAATGTTTATTTTTCAGCTTTAAAATTTTTTATACAATCATATGAGATACAAGAACAATCGAAAAACCAAAATATATCTGCTAATATTGTGTGTATGCTGTAAAAACTGTGAATTGATAGATTCAAAAGCTGAAGAGTAATCGCAAAATTGTTTCACTCATACACAACACACATACGCCCAGACTACCCAGGCTCCTTAAATACAGAGTGGATCGCTCGAATGTACCTAATTTCAATTTATGTGACTGGTAAACGGTTGAAGATAGAAACCTATAGTAACGTTCATATGAAAGTAAAACTCAACAAGTTTCGATATGCACATCACCATATCTCTAAGCGAGCTCCAGCTGTCACTGTGACGATATCGAGGCGATGAACGATTTCTTGCCAAGCACGTTGGAGTATGTCTTCTGGAATGCTCTCAATAGCCTCTATGATACGCTCCCGAAGATCACGAAGGTCTCTGACTGGGGTGGCGTACACTTTATCTTTGACGTAGCCCCAGAGAAATAAATCAAGCGGTGTTAAATCCGGAGATCTCGGGGGCCAAGCGACCAGTCCTCCCCTACCAATCCAACGGCCAGGGAACACGTTGTCTAAAGTCGTACGAACGTCATTGAACCAGTGTGGAGAAGCGCCATCTCGCTGGAAAAGGATGTTAGGCTGCAAGTGTTCAATTTGTGAAAAGAAGAACTGTTCCAGCATGTCAAGATATGTGGTACCACACACAGTTTTCTCAGCGAAGAAAAACGATCCAATGACCTGCTGCTATGACAAACCGCACCACACGCTTAACTTGGAACTATCACGAACGTGCTCTTGTATAGCGTGAGGATTCTCCGATCCCCAGATCCGCACATTATACCGGTTCACTTTACCTGACACATGAACGTGGCTTCGTCCGAGAAGAAAATCTTGGACATAAAATCAGGATCAGCGCCGAGACGGTCTAGCATCGTATTGGCGAATTCCACTCGTTTGGGATTGTCATCCGGCTCCAGGCGTTGCATTAACTGCACTTTGTATGCGTACAGTTTGAGACGTTTGTGGACAATTCGTTGCAATGTTGATTTTGGTACTTGAAGTTCCCACGAAGTTCTTCTTAATGACTTCCGCGGGCTTCGCTCATACGCGGCTTGAACATTTGCAACCATTTCGTCGGATTGTCTACGACCACCACCATGCTTCTTCAACACCGATCCTGTAGCTAAAAATGTATCGTGCCACTTCTTAATGCTTTTAGCAGTTGGAGCATCATGGTTAAAGACTCGCCGATACTCCCTTTGAACTCTAACAATTGATTTAAACTCCGCATACCACAACACAGTTTGCTCTTTCACCTGCGCGGTGTCGCCATTTTGACAATCGATACAATCTACGAAAAGAAACTGTGTCTGCGCACCATCTACCGATAGGATTCGAAACTAGTTGAGTTTTCCTTCCATATAAACGTTACCGTAAGGTTCTATCTTCAACCATTCACCAATCACATACAATTGAAATTAAGTGCATTCGAGCGGTCCACCCTATATATGTTTCTTTAAATAAATAGTTTAAGTACTGTAACTCATATATTTGTTAATTTTATGCGAACTTAAAATTCGGATACCTACTCTTTTTTATCAGGAACTCAACTTTTGAATGTAAACATTCAGCTGTCATGGTAATACGTTCGTTTAAAAGTCATTGTTTGAGGTGAACGTTAATGAAATCAACTTTTACTTTGAAAATTAATGGTTTTTAACCCTTTCTTCAAGAAACTAGTAGCAATACATGAAGAAAATTATTTAGTTGCGAATGTAAAGAAATTAGGGAGACTTGCTATGTTTAATGGATGTTACAACTGCAGAAGGTTATACACGAAATATATCAATTAAGAGACGAGAACTAATATGGAATATACAATGTACTGTCATTAGCAATACGTATGAAGATGAGCAACACAAGAGTAAGCAGAATTCTTAGAAGGCAACTTCAACTGTACCTACAGAAAATATAAATAAGCTCTAGGCACAACGAGGAAGTGAAACGGAACTCAGAAACCCCCGCCCATGTCTTTTTCGCTTAAACTGTCTTATAAACAAAAACACAGTCGGCACTGTGCATCAATTATGAATTTCAGACGACCAACGAGAGTCAAAAGTTCGTGAAAGCTATGATGTCTGCCTTATACAGGAACATTATTTTATTATTACTCCAATTTTTATTGTACCTAAGTTTTTAATGTACTTCACTCCCACTCCTTCTAGTAGCAAACTTCCACACACAACCAAAACCGCAAAGTCGTCTTACGGTCATAGAGACAGTATAGAGAGAGTGAGTATAGTATGTTCCAGAAATATGATCGCATTTTTCAGTGAAGAAAGAGTATTCATTCACTAATGAATCATATTTTCACACAGGTATTGTGCGTCCGTTTAGTTACGTCGCATCCCGGTTTCTCCCATCCGTTTCTGCTGGCTCCTCTGTAAAGGCTAGTGATTGGGCTGTCTTAGCTCTTTTCTGAAAACATTTGCTGTTAGGAATTGGACTTCTACGTAATATTATACAAATGTTTAAAATAATTTAAATAAAAGGACCTCGTTAAGTAATTGTCACGTGATTTCCCCCCTTTCTAAGACCCTCCTACATAACCACATGGACGGACAGTAGACAGCATATCTGAATAAATTTATCTATGCGGATCGGGCATTAGTGAAGATTGAATTCACAGTACGTAAGGTACACTATTATAGAGTAGGTACAGAATTATTTCAACAGGTGCAGGATTATGGCTTCCCCATGTCGCCTGATTTAAGTGGTTTGCATTATTTCTTTGGGGTTATTGTGACAGTTGTGTCTGCTAAACATCCTACAACAATAGAAGAATTAAATAATTACATTCGAGAAACCATACATTCAATTTCACAAGATATGCTTGAAAACGTTTTTGATAATATGCACAAAAGAACTGAAGCCTGTATCGAAATGAACGACCATCATTTTCAATAATTTGTTTAAATATCTATATTTTGATTGTTTTTAAAATTTAAATGAACTGTAAATATTGTATGCTAATGTGCTGTAGACAGTATACTATACATCGCATAATAAATTTTTCCGATTGGATAGTTCAGTTAGTGAGTAAAAACACTTACTGTTAATACTATACTGTATTTTGATTAAATAAAAACCCGAAAAAATGATCAAACTCAAAATCGTAATAGTTTACGTAAATGGATTTCCTCCCTCCTATACCTAGTAAAGTTATTTGTATTGTATTTTACACTAGTGTCGTCAAACTTCGGACGTGGAAGGGGGTAGCAAAGAGTGTTTCCGGTTCTCAATCGTTAATCCAAAGGTATAGTCGGGTTAATATTGGAAATGTTAGTAAAAATAAAATGATGTCCCTGTACAATCCGTCACTGAGCAATGTTTACCTCCCTGTCTATTCACCTCAGCCAGAGAAAGTGGAGTGGGGAGTTAAGGGGAAATCTGCAATAACTCGATTTAGTTATTAGTGCCCAGATTTGATATATGTGAGGGGCAGTCAAATGGAAACGGGTCACCATGCATATATCTCACGACGGGCAAGTTGGTACCAATGGAATTTGATAGTTGAATTGACATCTGGTGGCGACTCGCAAAAGCACAGTTACACACTAGTCATTCATTTATTGTGCTGAAAGTGAGGTTAGAGATAGCCTACGTGTGTTCGTCCAACATCACTAATGGAGGCAGGTAAAGAAGAACAGCGAGGTGCAGTGGGATTTTTGAATGCTGAAGGAATAAGAGGACGAGAAATCCATCGTCGCATATCTGCTGTTTACGGCGAACACAGCATGTCATGTTCGCATGTACTGGAAGACACAAGAAATTCTGAGAGGGATGCGTGTCACTGCAAGACGATGCTCGCCCAGGACAGGATCATCGTGCCATCACTCCTGCTGTTATTGCTGAGGTTGATAGTCTTATACAGGAAAATCGACGAATCACTGTGGAAGAACTTCGTCGTTTGGTGGGAATAAGTCACGGTTCCGAACACGTCATTGCGACGAAGCACCTGCATTACCGAAAAATCTGCGCGCAATGGGTTCTACATCAGTTTACGGAGGAACAAAAAACAAACAGAATGGCTACTTCACTGGGTCACTTGCAACGATACCACGAGGAAGAGTACCGTGGAACCGTCTAGAGTCGACCTGGGGGTCTAGATTCGACCACTGTGTGTATTTTCTAATTTCACGTGTTTATTCGAATATAATTTGCTACTAGCCGCCACTGCTTGCTTCCAGCTGACTGATAACACTTCACCTTTCAATCTCGCAAGGTAGTGCCAAACGTATTTTTCGTCCTTGATTATGTAAAATTCATTGTTGCCAATAGCAAAAATAGTAAGAAAAAAGTACTCTAACTTTTAACAATTTAGCCTTGTTTAACTGTAATGTAATGCAAAATAACTGTATTTCTGTAGTCAGAATTTTAAGCTTAACAACATATTACAACAAAAAATATTTTTCCATATTATTGAGAGTTGTCAGAAGTTGAAGTTGTATTCCAGTACAGAGTCGACCATGCAGGCCTGTAGAATTAATCCATTCGAGTCACAAAGAGTCATTAATAAACTACCACAATCTGGTATGGCAGAGTCTCCAGAATCTCAGTCCACACAGGCACTGGTGGGAGAAGCGGTCATCAAAAGTGCTCCAGGTCATGAGATATGAAAAATAATTGGCTGCCAAGAAAAGGAAAAGGAAAATTGAAATTGAACCAGGAAAAAGTATTTTGAGTATCAGTAAGCCTACTGAAGGCGGAACATCTCGGTCAAATGAAGAAATCTTTCATCCTGTCTCAAAAGAGGAGACCAGAAAAAGAGAAGCCAAGAAAAGAAAACAGAGAGGATAACAGGAGCCCAATGATAGTGATGAAGACGGAAGACATTCCACTAAATATTCGTCAGATGAGTGGGTTGAAGAGGAAGATAACAATGATAATGACAATTTCGATGACCCTAAACCGGGGGATCGGCTTTTAGTGAAGTTCCCAACTAAAAATACAATTAAATTTTATGTCGGTTGCATTAAGGAAGTGGTTCCAGGAGAAGGACTTGAACTTCGTTTTGTTAGAAATTGTGGTGGATTCCAGTTCAAATATCCTGAGGTGGAGGATGTGAGTCTTATTGACTATGTTCAGGTAGAAAGAAAACTAAGTGCTTCTGTTCCTATGGAGGAAAAGGAATTCGTAAAATTTGGTGTTGATTTTCAGGGTTATGATATTAATTAGGAGATGGAAACTGTATTTTCTGTATTTTTCAGGGCTATTTTATTAATTAGCACATTAATAATGTGATAATGTTGTGTGTAGTTTGACGTAATTTTATGTCTGCTAATTAATTAAATATTTTCTATTAAATTTATGAGCCTTAACCTATTTAATATATGCACATTTGAAATAATTGTTTAAAATTCGCATTTTTCTATCCCAAATAACTTAAAAATAAAAAAAATATATAGTAAATAATAATAAAAGCATCCAAAAGGAGGTCGATATCGACCGGAATGGGAGCAAACGTTCATTTACATGTATTTTTAATATGGTGGTCGACTTAACACCATGTACAGGGCGTTTAAAATTTGTTTTCCTCAGTGACCGTGGAAGTTCATAAAATGAAAATAACAGAAAACAATCCCTGAGTTGTGGGCTATAACATACCATTTTCATTGAAATAGTAGATAGCATTGTCTGTGAAGTAGCGTTAAAAGTACGAAAAAAAGCGGTCGACTCTAGACGGTTTGACGGTATGCATTTCTGTCCCTATTATCACTGGGGACGAATCGTGATGTAACCATTTTGAACTGGAGAGCAAACGGCAGAGCCAACAATGGAAACACACAGATTATCCCCCACCGAAAAAGTCCAAAGCTGTACACACAAGTTCCGGTAAAGTCTTCGATTCTAGAGGTTCTCTGCTTGTTGAATTTCTAGAGCATGGGGCCACAATCAACGCACAGAGTTATGAAGGAACTTCGAACGACATTATCCTTCTTCATGATAATGCCCGCCCACATACTGCCAACTCCGTGAGGAATACGATTCAGAGATTTGGTTGGGGAATGCTTCAGACCTCCACACTACAGCCCAGATCTCTCTCCATGCAATTTTCACATTTTTGAAGAGCTGAAGAAAGACATTCGTGGACTTCGTTTTGCATCGGACGAAGACGTGTGTGACTGGGTAAAGAACTGGTTCGGTAGACAGCCCACGAGCTTTTTCAAGAATGGGACTGATCGTCTTGTCTCGCAGTGGGATAAATGTATAAACAGTTTCGAGGATTACTTTTGGAGTAATGAACGTTGTATTATTATTTTTCGGCATCTGACCTGTCTTCATTTGACTGCCACTTAATGCATTTCGGACTAGCAAAGCACGTTTTCAACTCATTGGAGTTATCATCATACATAACAGTGGAATGTGGATTTCCAATTATCCACATTCAGTTATCATAAAGGAACTTTGCGACTGAACAACTAAATATGCTTCCTGGTGAGATACCTTTACTACAAGATCAAAACACTAAAATCACAGAATCCTTGCAGGATAGCGCACTTGCCCTTATCTATAAACAAGCAAAACAATTTGTTTCCTAAATTTGGTAATACTTCGTAATATCGCTAGATATTTATAGTCATGACTAGGGGGCGGATGTTGATGTCCTAAAAATCTACTTAAAATTATCATTAAAATGCCCTTAAAATAATAACATAGGATTAAAAGAAAACGACATTTAAATATTATTCACCGTACCCGCACCACAACTGCTTAAAAATCAGTCGCCTTATTTCAATGGCTGCCCCGCAAATCTCGGAGAGAGCAGGCAACTTCCTGGAAATTGACTAAGATAAAGGAAAAGAACATGCAACGAAAATGAAGGTTTTAAGGGAAAACTATAGATTTTAATGAGGGTTTACAATGTGTTTCAATCAGGGGTGGTCCATGCCATTGCCTTCATTCTCCGTCTCCTCCTCCTTCCGTGCTTCACTTTTGTTTTACCAGATCTTCCAGATGAGGGAGTGTGAATGACAAAACAAACTGTGGGCGCAGCGTACATTTTTGCAATCTTTGTGTTAAAAATACTGTCTACTACAGTAGACATCTCTTTCGAACCATGTTGAGGACACAACGTCCTGTCCAGGACATGGTGAAAGTTTTCCCCCTTCCAAACAAACAAATTCTAAAGACACCCTCGTACCGACAAAAGAACAGTAGCGGTCAAAGTCCCCACTTAAACTACGATGCTGTCAAGCATTTTATATTATTTCCATTGTGTGAAGTGAAGCCTTCAGTGAAATGAGGGATGGACTTCAGAGTCTGTTCCAAACTATAAAACTCGAACTTCACTGTTATTCACTTATTCAGTAGGTAATTACTAGCCTACTGTCCTATTTGGTTAGAAAATGATTTAACAGACGTATCGGTAAAGAAGAAACTAAATGCATTCCAAATGACGTAAAAGTTCTTCAAAATATTAAAAATGACCAAAAATGCCGAAAAAATTATAAAAATGACCTATTAGGGTATTTTGATAGAAGATGTAGTTAGTAATACCAACTTTGTAAATTTAGAGTTAAATGTTAGTGATTTTTAGTGATTTTCGCATGTTAGTTGTAGGTTTTTATACTAGGTGTCGCCGTGATGTTTTTTTTTTTTTTTATTGGTTGTAGTTGTGAGTTGTAGTTGGTTTGATGGAATTTGAAGTTAGAGGTTGTACGTTGTGGGGTTTGATGTTAGAGATTGTACGTTGTATGTTGTGTCTGATGGCCGAAGGATTTGAAACTCTGTCTTTTTATGATATTTTTGAGAGATGTGTTAATATAGAAAAGAGTGCAAAGTTTTGTATTGATTTCGGTTTAATTCCGTCGTCCGAGAATAAGGATTGTGTGGATTGTGGTGAAGAAAACTCTGTTTGTGTGGTTTCGAGGAATGATCTGGTGAATTTCCCGTATAGACTAAGATGTCATAAGTGTTCTAAAAGAACTTCATTTTGTGTGAATATGTGGTTCAGTTTTGCGAAATTGAATGTACGTCAAAGTATTGGTTTAATTCTTTGTTGGTTGCACGGTTTAACGAGAAGGTAGACCTGAGTGTAAGGACGAAATGTACATTTTTCAATTTACTTATATGAATTCTCTGAAGGCTCGTGGATATACCACTCCTAATGCTATTTTGCCAGTGTTTTTACGGGACATTGGAAAAGTTTATCCTGGATATGGGAAGCCTGGTTTGAAGCCTGTATCATATACTAGGAGTGAAATGAGTGTTGTTGAAGACGTCAGTGACGATTGAATTTTCTTTGGTTAGGTAAGTAATGACTGTGTTTATAATTTTTATCTTCGATTTTAGATTGTTTGGTGTAATTTAAAGGTTCATTTTGGTAGAATTTCTTTTGGTAGTTTTCGTTCGCCATCTTGGATTTTGTCCGTCTTGATTTTAAATTGTTTGGTGTAATTTAAAGGTTCATAGTTGGCAATATGTTTTGGTAGTTTTTCGTCCGCCATCTTGGATTTTGCCCGTCTTCTGTCAAATTGCCCCTATTAGTTATAAAATGTGAAAAAATCCCATATAAGAAATTATTTTTTTACGTTGTTATTAACACAGAAAGGATTTCTGTATTAATAGGCATCGTCCTAATGTGAAAAATAAGAAGATGACTTTTCATCAACATCCGTCCCCTAGTTATGACTGTTATGAGACAATATATTTTTAAAAAGTGGTGTTTTTTTATGCAGACCAACGTTAATTCATCACTACAAAAAATGTAGAAGTAATTCCATCACCGTTACTCCTCCTGCCTACAGCATTGAAGAGAGGTTGCCATTTGTGGTAGAAAAGATGTCGGCCATACAACATTTACAGTGACTGCAACATTTTAAATAAAACCATATTTATGTGCATAACTAGACATTCTGTTTTTCAACAGCTTCATAATTAAACAAAATATAGAATTTTAAACTACCTCTTACTTCAGAAAAAAACTTTAATGTGTGCGGTCAACTTCGAGTTTCTTCAAACCATAGGACCATTTTAATTCAAAGTAGTGGAGCAGCGGCGTTGATACATCCACTATTGGTAATTATGCATCATAAGTTCACTCATACGCTTATGAAAGTTATTACTGGGATAAACACATCCACTTCGACTTTAAAAATTTCATACTGAACAGGTTACCTCCATACTGAACAGGTTAACTCCGGAAAGTACAATGCATCGATTCCCAACCAATCATTTCCGAAGGGTCAATAACATGGAGGGTTTGCGTGGCTATTCATGTCTACGCGGAGCCACAAGTAACACGTGGCGCCATCATAACTCCCCCATCATACAGCTCGATGGGGTTGAGAACAGAAAGAGACCCTCACACCAAAGCATAACTGGCACCCTCTCCATCTCGCATCCAAATTCTCACCATTTTCTGCTAATTAAGTTGTTTTCACTAAAGTGCAAAATGGACGTGCTCAAAATCAATTACATCAGTTTAAGCTTCTTCCTCCACTATTGAATTATATGATTTCACATTGCTCTTCTCGCTCAGTTAGTCAATTTAATTATGGCACAAGAGATGCAGAAGTCAACATGAAATGAAGACAAATAACATAATATAAGATATTATTGGACGAATGGAAGAAAGGGTGAATTAAAGGTTGTGTGAATGTATTAATTACCGGACAGAGGGACAAAAGAATGAATACATGAATGAATCAATGAATGAATGAATGAATGAATGAATCAATCAATCAATGAAGACAGACACACGAACAAATAACGTACTAAATATTAAATGTACGAAATCTTTAACCAAGGAGTGGATGAACGAAAGTATGAAAAACTAAAGAATGAACGTATGGATGAATAATTTGTCTCATTTATTTATTTAACTAGCTAGCTAGCGAGTACAAGTTAAAATTATAAAACAAAAATGTTTCCAGTCACTGCCGTAAGAGCCAGGCTCGTGTACGGTGTGGTCTTAGCCAATAATATAACATAAAATTTACAAAGACAGTTTACTAAATACAAAAAGTAACTTAATTCAAACCAATAAATAACACATAAGAGCAAAAAAAAAAAAAAGGAGAGAAAAACACATTTAATATAAATTGACAATCAGACAAAAGTCAGTGATATTCAATAAAAACATGAATATAATCGACAGAAATAAAAGGTAAAAAAAATACACACATTTGTTAACATTATATATCATGAATAATTTTATAAATTTCTTTTTTAAAAGCTTCAATTTTAAAATATTTCAAATTTGGAAAATGTTTGTAATTTTATTATAAAGTCTTGGGCCGAATTCAGCACCATGTTTAAGAGCTCTACTTGTATGATATTTAGGCTCAAGTAATGGGAAAGTAGACTTCGAGTACGATATTCATGTCGATTATATTTATGTTTTATTTGATTTCTGTGGTAGCAAATTAGTAAACTATATTTATCAATTTCTGCAATAGTTAATACTTTAAAGTCTGTATAAATTAAATTTGTTGGGTAATCCATATTTTTGGTTATACAAATTTTTATTAATCTTCTGTGTAATAAAATTAATGGATTAAGTACAGATGATGCTACTCCACCGCAATTTATTATACCATATTGTATTAATGATTGTACTAAAGCTAAAAATATTATTCTCAATGCCTCCTTAGTGATAAATTTCGAAGTATTATAAATTTATAAAATATTGCCTTTCTTATTCTTGTACACATAAAATCAATTTGTTTATCCCAACGTAAATTTTGATCTATAATAATTCCTAAATATTTGACTTCTGTGGAAGGTGTTAGATGTGGGCAATTATAATAATTGTTAATTCATTACATGAAATATTATATATTACTTAGTGCTAATTATTTATAGGTGGAGGTAAACCTTTCGTTGTTAAAGTAAATTGAATATAGGTAGTTTTATTAGTATTTAAGGACAGGAGTTTAGAGTCAAGCAAATTTTTCACTACGTTAATTCCATTGCTAGCATTTAAATAACTGTTATTGATTCGTTAGTTTGTTTACTTGTTGGCTGAAGGGACTAACGAAAGTTAACTGAATCAATGAATTAATATACGAATGAATGAGTTAACGACGAAAGAATAGATTACTAAATAAACGAAAGAATGGATTTGAACCCGGGATTACTGTAGGTCAAGGAATGTGGCGCTTTAGCAGCTGAGCTAAAACTATGTCAACGACGTAAAATAGTAACACAATACGCTGTTTATATCTAAATTTGATTCAGTTTATAAAACGTAGTGGTGAGTTAGCACGCAGTAGGGAGGCCATTCGCTGCATGTCCAAGAGTACTGTTTCTAGCATTTAAGTCTTCAGGCTCCTCTCGTGTAAGAAACATTCGGTATTCAGTTACAAGAGTTCCAATAGTCATCGCCAACTGCGTCTAGCAACGTTTCAGCAAATTCTATCTTCTTTCGTATATTAAGATAACAACACAACATAGACACCGGCGTGACTCAGTCGGCTAAAGCCTTGGTTTTTCTGAACCCTCGCTACTATAGAAACCACTCACTATCTCACGTGTTGTCCAGATTTGTGCGAGGCGGGCTTCGCATCTCGCACGTCGCATGCGTCGGTTCAGAAAAACCAAGGCTTTAGGCAGCTGATCTGGAGTTGCGCTCGGACGCGAGTTCGATTCCCACTTGGGCTGATTACCTGATAGGGTTTTTTTTCTAGATTTTCTCCAACCGTAAGGCAAATGCCAGGTAATCTAAGGCGAATCCTATGCTTCATTTCGCCAAATACTATCTCGCTATCACCAAATCCATCGACGTTAAATAACGTCGTAGTTTAATTGAATCAGTCATTTAAGAAGGGGCTCAATGGCACAAATTCCAATTTTTCAGGAAAAAGAAAAAAAACTGATTATATAAAAACATGGCAA
The DNA here is from genome assembly GCF_040183065.1 of Periplaneta americana. Lineage (NCBI taxonomy): Eukaryota > Metazoa > Arthropoda > Insecta > Blattodea > Blattidae > Periplaneta > Periplaneta americana. Next base: position 103,922,307 of record NC_091127.1, on the reverse strand, counting down.
TTTTTTATACAAAGTTACACACCTATCCTATAATAATAATTGGTTTTAGCATTAGCATGTATGAAACACAAGCAAAGTTTGATCCGATAAGTTGTTATACTGATTCAAAATTGTGGAATTGAGCCCTTTCAAAAGGAAATTCCTATTTCGAGAATAAAATTATGAAAAATAAATTCTATTTTGACTAATATTTTCATTTCACTGAAATCATTCTGATATTCATAGTCACAGACACACAAACATTAACATATTGTGTCAGAATTATAATATATTGTTAAGAAGAACAGAAAAAAATGAATAATAAATATAATGTCCTTTATGCATCATCATCACTTTTGCTGCTAGTAGGCCAAGCTACGATGTCTCTGTAAAACCATAAGTGTTCATCTGGTATGTAGCACATTAATTTAGACAAATCCTCAATCGTCTTAACGGTACTGGGAACTTTTTCACTGTAGGCACATTGATCCGGAAGTTTCACAGTATCTGTATTAGATATCTTCAAATCAAAAGTGTGTCTTATGAAATCTCCGTTGAATGCTGAAACACATACTTTCCCTGGGTTCTTTGAGTCATACTTGTATTCATTGAACATTGTTGGTTGCAGTTTCACTTTCTGATCATGGGGTGTTTCTCCTGACAAGCAGGTTCTCTTGTAGTATTTCTATCACCATTTACTAACCTCTTCAATATCATCAGTTGATACCAATTTTACAATAAATCTCCCTTCTTTTGAAGCATTTTTAATGATTTATATATATATATATATATATATATATATATATATATATATATTCCATTCTTACAGTTTTGCTTATTTACATATACCTTTCTTTATTTTCTTCTCATTACAAATAACTGCATTCCCTCTAAGAGACGCCATTTTTATTTGAAACAGCTGGAACTGGTAATTGGTAACCAAATGTTACTAGATTATTCCTATGTTAGTCACTAGGTGTCAAGGCAAATTCACTTTATACAGGTCTCAATTCCAGGAGTTGAGCCACTTCTAAAATGAATGCTATATTCAGACAGTTATAGAGCCAAAGTCATTGAGTAGAAATGAGCTCCTTTAATGCAGAATCATATATCTACCCATTATGCACCAATTATGTGAAGAAACAATTTTCTTAAAAACATGCCATTGAGCCCTTTCTTAAATGACTGATTCAATTATGGTTTATTTAACGAAGCATTGCAACTGCAGAGATTATATCAGAAGTGTGCCGGAATTTTGTCCCGCAGGTGTTCTTTTACATCCCAGTAAATCTACTGACATGAGCCTATCGCATTTAAACACACTTACATGCCATCGACCTCGGCCGGGATCGAACCCGCAACCTCGAGCATAGAAGGCCAACGCTATACCAACCACGCTACCGAGAGCGACATTCGTATTTCATACAGCGTCGTTAAATAGGCAAGTAAAAAAAAAAAACATGTACAGATGCGTCTATGAATATGGAAATAAGAATAGAATAATCCTACTCGATCTACTGAGTGAAGATGCAAACTTTTCTGACAGTGTGTTATAATATTTCAGTGATGAAAGTGTATTTCTTTAAATTAAACACTTCGCACCATCTACTGAAATACGTATTTTTAAGAAATATTAAAACTGCAACATCCATCCATCCAATTTCCTACCCATTTACTTACCTACTTATTTATTTATTTCCTTACTTGTTTATTTATTTATTTATTTATTTATTTATCTATTTATTTATTTATTCATTCATTCATTCATTCATTCATTCAATTAATACACAGCTAATTTCTTACTTCTGAATTACAAAAATTCGCATTTAAATAGTAAATAGTACGCAACCTCAAAGATGAATGCTTAAGTTGTCTAGAAGATCTTGGTATCCACCGCCCATCTCAATTCTCGCAACCATCTACCTGATGCAGGAAGAGGTCGACGACAACTACGAGAACAATAAGCAATTCTGTGGAGCCAACTTCCTCATAAAGGCAAAGGTGTCGCATTATGTATATGGGGAATATAAACCAGCGAACAACTGCGCAATAGTAGGCACCATCGCATTCGGGGCACAATGGCTCAAGCTCTGAGGGATGACTACACCGTGTAAGAGGAAGTTTCTAGTTTAGCCACAAGTGGCAGTACTCGGTGCACAGATACAAGGTCTCTAGATGTCGCTGTCGAACAGCTCCTAGTCAGGTTCTCTCATCCCATTCCACTAATGTCCGCCATCTTTGCGCCACCGGTTGCTATTGTCAAACAGAACGTTCTCCGAAAGTTATCGAAATATCTGTTTTGGAAACTTATTTTAGGAAATATATAAATTTAAACACAAATTCCTTCCACAACCCAACCATAGCGCAATGTAAACAAACCTAATAGTTGGCGCAAATATGGCAGAGTGCGAAGACCTGACTTATCGACGGACCTTGCACAGATATACTGTAATTGCGTTTAAACCAACTGCGTTACTGCTGTAGACGATTTTCAGCAGGACGCCAAAATATGCATGACGAGGAGCGCAGTGGGAGACAACCATCATCACAGACAACCTTGTGGAGCAACGCACCATCTGCTTGCTCATGACATTAGGCCCACAGACCTGGCACAGATGACGATCAATTTCAATCGGCGCTATGCCCTGTGCATTCAAAAACTTTATCACTCCACGCGGCGGGAGCTGGAATAGGAACGTCCATCTTCAACCAATGCAACGAAGCTACTGAGAGCACTCGGGAAGTTCCGCTAGCGCATGCGCCATGCCAGAACATTACTCTATCACGTACACGCAGTCCCTTCGCGCAACATATGGTTTGCTAGCTGTGGAACGAGTGGGAAAGTTACTTTATGGACGCGCCTCGTATGTATGAACTGATGGAACGCTGAAATATACTTTTTTCGCAGAGTGTAGACCAGTTTTTGATCAAAAGAAGGCAATAATACATCGACCTTGCGAAAGAAGCTACTAATTTTTTTTTAGTGGGCCTATTTGCAAATTCGTATTTACAGAAAAGAAGTTTCTAGTATATGACTGTCATTGAAACAAAAGCGAGAAATTGAAAATGATAATAGTATGTGAATGTAAAGTTCAGATTTGAGGAGCTACTTTCAGAAAACAGGCACATTTATCGCATTAATAAATTATTTTTACTGTAGAACTACTGAAACATTTTTATTTTGATGTTCAATCTTGTTTACGTTTCCATATACAACATAGAGTTACGTTAATAACGCCTTTTGTGTTTATTTTGTAAATCATCTCGCGAACCCCCTTACTAATTCACATGACCCACTAGGGCAGTCTTGCGATGGCGACTAATAATTGCCGGCGAGAGCTATTTTATGCCCGCTGCGCGCTCGCGGAGCTATTTTACCTGTAAACATTGCTAAAGGATGTACAGATCTTAGAACACAGCGCATCATGACGGAACTGAAGCGCTTAAAGCTTTCAAGGAAGAGTGGAAGATACAATATTTATGCTTCGAACATAGTGATGAAGTCCAGTGTGTGTATCATTTGCAAAAAAAAAAGCAACATAAAACGGCATTATGAGACGCAACATGAAAAAATATAGGCATTATTCAGGAGAAGAGAGAAATAAATTCACTTCGGAATTGACATCGAAGGTAAATTAATTTACATTTGGGTCAGTAAATTGTATCTAGATTCCTTTTATTTGTTTATTTTAAATGTACTGTTGATGTTTTATTTGTTGCTTGTTTCTGGATATTTACTTTTATTAGACTACGTGTTTCTTTAATTTAGAAATAATATTTTATCTTTGATTGCACTTTAACTTATACTATTACTAAGCTCAAAATGCTAATTCACTTTTATTCCAATAACTATTTTCAGGATTTTTTTAGCAAATATGAACTAAACATTTTGAAAACTTTGCTGCAAGGAGCTTTTTTAGTAACGTCAATATAAAATATACTTAAAAATATAATTTCAAAACTATTAGACCTAATTGCACCAAATTTTGTACAGATGATATTATTATAGATCTGTTTATATAGTTTAAATTTCACAAATTTTGGCCGAAATTGTGGAAGTTTTAATTTTTTTATTTTATTGGGTTACTTTACGACGCTGTATCAACATCTAGGTTATTTAGCGTCTGAATGAAATGAAGGTGATAATGCCGGTGAAATGAGTCCGGGGTCCAGCACAGAAAGTTACCCAGCATTTGCTCGTATTGGGTTGAGGAAAACCCCGGAAAAAAACCTCAACCAGGTAATTTGCCCCGACCGGGATTCGAACCCGGGCCACCTGGTTTCGCGGCCAGACGCGCTGACCGTTACTCCACAGGTGTGGACTGAAAGTTTTAAAAGTCATACATATCCCCTTAAATGATTGACCCAAAAATTACGATGGCTCTCAATATCTTAATTTAATCAATTTGTTTCTTTCGTGTTACGTGCATCTCACAAATCACTCTAAGAAAACTCATTACATAATCACGACTGGAGGGTAAGGACTACATTTTCACAACCACACAATCAATATACTCTATTTCAATCAATATTGCCATTATTATTTTTTCAACAAATACTCAAAAGTACTTAGAGATCACACACGTCGAGCAGGTAGAGCAGGTAGTATTAGTTTCTCCTAACCAATGAAGTATTTACATAATAAATAATTGCTTTTAACAATAAAATGGTTTACATACAATTAACTTTTCCTAGTTCTCTTTTTGTTCCTAAAAAACCCTTTCCTTTGCGATTTGTTTATATATGTACATGTCTATTAAATAACTTCGTAATTAGAACTATTACATAGCCAGAAATTTAGTAACGCAAGTTATTGTAATAATTGCTGCCTTTATTCGATGTATATGCATGTACATCCCTGTTGTCTACGTTACGACGCTACGTAGTGGTTGCGCTATGCGCCCGTGATCAAGGTCGAGCTGTTCTACAGTGATTGGGAGCTAATATCGTCTCATCCTGCCCTAGGGGGTCGCGACCCACACTTTGGGAACCACTGGCTTAAGGAATGTACTGGATAATATAGATGATCCTTCTTCGTTTCACTTGATCTATAGGGCTAGATGCAGGTTCTGACCGAAAAACGTGTTTTTACATCATAGCTTCATAGAAAAACTGAGAAGAAAAACTGAGAGGTGTGAAGTCTAGTGACCGTGAAGGTCATGATTGAGGTCCACCTCGTTCAATCCAGTGCACATCGAACAACGTGTAATTTAATTTATCACGAACTGTCACAGCATAATGTGATGTGAACCACATTCCCGTCCGTTCATCCAGTGGTAAAACAAACAGAAGTCTATTACAATGCTGTCCAACAGTTCCGGTTCACATTTCCATTAAAAGTATGGTCACACAATCACATCGCGTAGTATTTCATGTCACCCTATTACTTTTTGAGCACTAGGGTTATTGGATTCATGCATTCATCTTGGGTTTTCTTTGCACCAGAATCGCAAATTTTGTGTATGAGCATATCCACTCAGAAAGAATAGGCATTCGTTACTGAATAAGACATTCTGAAGGAGGATTGGTCAATACGATGACACCGCATGACGCAAATGCAGTAAGTTCGATCCTTTCGTGGATCATCCTCTTGCATTATGTGTGCATGTTGCAATTTATACGGGTAAAAACGTGCCGATTTCAATATCCTGCGAACAGATTCTCTACTATTACCATTCTGTCACAGCGCATGATCTTTCAGGGTTGACCGTAGAGATGAAGAAACCTAACTACCGCACTCGCTCGCTGTGTTCGCTGCACTTGTCTTTCAAGTCTCGTGCGCTTCGAGTCTTCCTCATCATTCTCGAAATAACATTTGGTCACCGTGGAAAGATTTCGTAACTTTGAATAACATACATCATTGAAATAATACTAGAGAGTTTAATTAATACAGAAAACAAAACAGTATCATAGTTATCAAAATGTTCTGGTTCTATTATCAGATATTACCTATGGTGTCATAAATAAATAAAAAAATTCTCAAGTAAATTTGCATTTCTAAGAAACATAAAACATAACGTTAAATAAAGCGTTAATATTTTTTACTTGAGATTGTACACTTTAACACAAACATACGAACAAAAAAATCCTAGCCTTTTAATAAGGGCCTAGTAATTAAATAAAGATTGGGAAAGGGATTATTAGACTATACACTGAAACGTAGAGATGATATTTCAAATAGGCTACTTGATTGTTTATACATATATAACAGTTGCCAAAATAGACGCAAGTTCAGTCTTGTATAAACAACTGTGGCGATTCAAGGCTGCTTGACGTTCGAGAGTTATGTCTTGAAAGTTCGCTTAAGCAGTCAACGACGTAGGCAATACTGTCGTGCGGGTTTTCAGCTTTGATTTGTGGAAGCTCCTCCAGGACATGTCCACTCGATTGAAAAATGTGATCGAGATTGGAAGAAGATGAACTAAATATTGAATCGTGGCTTTTGGTTTGGTTTTTTAACTTTTAATTGTTTGAATATTCTAAAACAGACGCCAGTATGCTTGTTTTGTTTATGCCACAAAAATTATTTTTGTTGAGTATAAAATTTTTCTTTCTTTCCATTTGCAGCCATAATGTCATAATAAATAATGATAAAGTCATGGCATAATGCATTCATGAACCTGATGTTAATTAGGCCTACTAAAACAGTCATAAAAGAGACAGCAGCAATTATATTTTCTCTCTACTTAAAAACAAAAAAAAAAAAACAAAAAAGCATTCGTTGGTGTTCGAACGCACGAGCTCACGAATACCAGCCCGGGACGATATCATTACGCTACAAGGGTAACATGGAGAAAACTTTAATTATAGCTGTATACAGCAGGCATCGTGGATGGTTCAACAATATGTAACATCGTCTGTCTCCGAATTGTAGCGGAGATATCCGAAGAGAACTTCGTATCTAGAGAGCAGGCATTTTTTCTTTAGACAGCTCTATATACAGTAGGTAGCCTACATACAAATATATGTACACACGTGTGTGTGTATATATATATATATATATATATATATATATATATACATACATACATACATACATATACAATACGTGTCGCCCTGGGTGGCAGAGTTGGTATAGCGCTGGCCTTCTATGCCCGACGTTACAGGTTCGATCCCGGCCCAGGTCGATGGCATTTAAGTGTGCTTAAATGCGACAGGCTCATGTCACTAGATTTAGTGGCATGTAAAAGAACTCCTGCGGGACAAAATTCCGGCATACCGGCGACGCTGATATAACCTCTGCAGCTGCGAGCGTCGTTAAATAAACCATTTTTACATACACGTACACATATACATATTTACATACATACATACATACATACATACATACATACATACATACATACATACATACATACATACATACATACATACATACTGTATAATATTCATATTTCTGATGAGAAAGTAAAAGTAGTCAAAGAAACAAAGTAGGCTACTTAAATTTTATTGCGTATCATATATATTTTTAACGGGTGTGAATAAAACAATAGTCTACCATGTAAATCAGATAAAGCGACAGTTTAATTTCCTGCATCATAAAAGCTTCCCATTTTAGTTCTTTTATGGAAATTACTAACTACACGAACGACCTCTGTTGCATGGTTTACAGCACAAATTAAGGCCACCTATTTTCCTCCCATTATTTTGTTTATAAACTTCTAATCTTTTCACCGCATTAGCATTAGAGAGGAAGAGAGAGTGGTAAGGTTAATAATGATTATAGAATGAAACTGGTTTCATTTGAGCTACAGAAATTGTGCATCATAGCATAAAATCACTGCACACACATGCGTATGTGTGCGTGCGGTTATCCATTGGCTCACAAGTTTCATGATGATTACGTAAATGAGGGATGATATAGGCAACCCTCGAAACTCGATCATTGCGGTTGAGTTGAAAACCATTTTGTTTCCGAGGGCACAAAGTGAACGTCCCGCCCAACAAACTAGCCAGCATTAATCTTTGTCAATAAAACTCGCGCGCGCCTATGTGTGTGTGTTTTACGTGGAAACCGCTGAACATAAACAGGAAAGAAAGAAAGGACAGATGATATACGACCGCCATCAGGACAAACATGCAAACAGCCACTTGGGATTCCAATGCCTGACCTTTTAAAAAATCCCAACTCAAAAACTGGGCAGCACGACCGCAAAAACTAATTAAATGTAGGGAAAATTCTTCCTTTTAACAGAGTTGTGCAGCGGCTCCAAACATTTTCCGCTACCTCGTTTTTGCTTTATTTCTAGCGTTTGCCTATTTTTTAACAGTAGCTGTGGTGCCCTGCCAAAACAAATGACAAATGACAAACACATACCAGCATTCTGCATTCGACAACTTTCGAAATATACATACAGATGACGCAGTAAAATGTTCAATAAAGCATCACTTCACTACTTGCGCTAAATATCGCATCCAGAGTAAGTGAATATGACAGCTGAACAAAATTGAAACCAATTTACTACAAAAATACTTCCTTCAGTAAGAACTAAGTGTCCAAACCTTCACTTGTATTTAACCCTTGCTCTCTGAAGTGGTGGCACATGAACTAAATAATGCTTCTTAATCATTATCATCATTATCATTATTATTATTATTATTATTATTATTATTATTATTATTATTATTATTATTAGAGTCCGGATTTTAAAGGGAATTCTTTTTTTTTATTTCAACACGAAACATGAAATCATTAATTACGATGTTCAAAATTATCTTCCACCGGCCAAATTATGTATGTAGTTTTGACTTTCTTTTTTTCCCCTTTTTAGTCCAAACTCCCTTCCCCCCCCCTTTTTTAAATATCTCTTATTTTGGTCCTTTATTGACTGAATATCGCAAACGTTTAGATAATTTTCCTATATATATATATATATATATATATATATATATATATATATATAATTTTTTTTTCGATAGACCTATAACTTCCTGAGCAAGCGAAAATAAATATCGTTCTTCTTCTGATTCCTTCCAGACATCGAAAAACTGATAAAGTGTGCTGATTTAGAGTTCAGGATAAAAAGAACATTTTCACCTTTGATTCAGTTGATGTTGAGCGGTCATTTTCTGTTTATAAAGACATTCTGCATTCAAAGAGGCAGAATCATATTAAAACATATTGAAATGTTGAATGTGATCAAATACAACACTTTTCTTATGCTGTGAAGCGATAAATAAGTGAAGTGTCATGGCGGATAGTGAATAGACGCATCACGAACGCTCCCGAGTTGCAACTCTACAGTAGGTGTTCTGAGTGTTAGTAGTATTATATTTTCATTCATTATTTTGTGTTCTGCTGTTACGGTGGTATCTTAATCATAATGTCGCAGAAGAAAACATAAAAATTGATGATTTGGAGGAAAGTGTCAAGCGCGTGGTGAAGGAATCTTTACAAGACGCCGCAACCCTGCAAGTCCTTACCAACCTCATCAGAGAAAGTGTTACCAACGCAGTTGTAGCGGAGCTGCAAAAAACGATTGAGGACAACAACAAAGTTATTAGTGCTCTCAAGTCAACACTAGAGACTCGCGAGAAGAAAATTGAGGCGCTTGAAAACAAAATCGACGATCTCGAGCAATATCAGCGTCGACAATGCTTGAGAATATTTGGCGTGGCGGAGGAAGCGACAGAGGACACTGACAAGATCGTTATGGAGGTGGCACAACGGATCGGTGTGGACGTCCAACCTCACGACATAGGCAGAAGCCATCGAGTGGGCAGGCGTGACATTAGCAATAATAGGCCACGGCCTATTATTGCTAAGTTTGTGTCATACCGCAATAGGAGTGAAATGTTTAGTAATAAGAAGAGGTTCAAAGGCAGCGGTGTGACGCTGAGAGAAGATCTAACGGCAATGCGACACAACATCCTGAAGGAGGCAATTACGAAGTTCGGACTGAACAACGTGTGGACATTAGATGGCACAATCATAGTGAACATCGATGGAACCAAGAGACGTGTGAACAGCAGCTGTGAGCTCAACATGTAGACGTCGGGAGTACACGTGACACAAGGTCTAGTTCTGAATTATTCCTTACTAGATTTACTTCATCTTCTTAGACTATTAATGCTAGATTTAAGTACATTTTAAGAATTTTAAGTTTTAAATTTAATTTTAGATACTAGTCGTTGTTTCCTAAGTAACCAGCTACTTTTAGTTACTTTGTTTCTTAGTTTTTATATTGGCAATATTGACTTAGTTAACTGGAATGTTCCGACTACCCCTGACGCAAGCAATCCCTTCTCCGACTTTCCCCTCCCACTTAGCAGTTCTTTAGACCACACTGCCAGCTCTAGCGACCCGTTATTTTCCCTACACCCAACAACTTCGGACCTGCTGAGACGGTCATCCACAGCTCTTCCAACCTCACTAAAAATCTCTCACGTCAATAGTCAGAGTCTCCTTTGTCATTTCCATGAATTTCATTCAATCTTCGCACCCCTTCAAATAAGTGTGATTTTAGTAAGTGAATCCTGGCTGAAGCCAACCTTACCGTCGTCCCTTGTGAAGTTAGATGGCTACACTCTTGTTCGAAATGACAGAGTAGGCAAGGGAGGTGGAGGCGTAGCCGCTTACATTAGAAATGAACTGCAACCTAGGGTTATATGCCAGTCTGAATACTGTGGTCGTCCAGAATTCCTTTTTATTGAAATTAAAACTAGCGTACAGAAATGTCTGATATGTGTTATATATAAAGCCCCTAAAATCGGTTATCTCTGTGATCTTGAAAATGCTCTTATCGACACTCTACCTTGTTATGAACACGTCATTCTTATGGGTGACCTCAACACTGACCTCATTATTAATTCTACCTCTGCCACACAGCTTAAAAATATGTTCAATTCTTGTAATATGTCTGTTCTCCCCCTTCAACCTACACACCATACCAGCACATCAGATACTCTTCTAGACTTAATTGTAACATCGCAGCCACAGAGAATACTGAAACATGGACAGTTACCTGTTCCTGGGTTATCTGCACATGATTTAATCTTTGCTGAATACTCATTGCAGTGTCCGAAAAAAAACCTCTAAAATTTTAACGTACAGAGCCCTAAAAAATATAGATGTCACAAAGCTCACAGACGACGCCATTCGACTTCCCTGGAGTTCTATCTGGAACTTACGCACCGTAGACGAAAAAATCGACACTTTCAATTCTTTAGTATTGCAGTTGTATGATAAACACGCACCTACAAAAACAAAGCGTCTGAAGCGCTGTCATGCACCATGGCTCAGCGAATCAATTCGTGATCACATGAGTAGAAGAGATGAAGCCTTTCGTAAATTTAAACGCAATAAAACTGATGAAAACTGGCAAATATACAAGCAATTTAGAAATCAAACCACACAAATGATACGTAACTCCAAACTTCGACACACCCATAGCCTAATCGAGCCGTCCACAAATGCACGTGAACTATGGAACAACTTACGACAAATGGGGATAGGACAGAATAAGACGCCAACGGATCCCATCAACATTCCTCTAGATGTACTTAATGACCTTTTTACATCCGCTTCCACTTCACATCCTAATACTGACCTGAAACAACAAGCCATAGATGAACTTTCAACCGCTCCTATCCCAGACCGCGACAAATTTTATTTCACTAATGTCACTGATCTAGACGTAAAAATAGCACTACAAAGGATTAAAACTAAAGCTCAAGGCACAGATCGCATTAATATTTTGATGTTAAATTTGATTTTAGATATAATTCTCCCTACCTTGTCTCACATTTTCAAAGCTTCCCTCATCACCTCTACCTACCCACAACAATGGAAATACGCCCTCGTTCATCCACTCCCTAAAACCGCCAAACCAATGACTGCAAATGACTACAGACCAATCAGCATTCTTCCCACACTGTCGAAGGCCCTAGAACGCATTGTTTATAAACAGCTGACTGCTTACCTTGGTACACACAATCTATTGGACGCCTGTCAATCAGGTTTTAGAAATAGCCATAGTACGACTACTGCTCTACTCAAGATCTCTGAAGACATTCGTGAAGCTATAGACAGACGTGAAATTACTGTATTGACACTAATTGACTTCAGCCGAGCTTTTGACACTGTCGACATTGACATATTGATTTCAAAGCTAAGACAAATGCATCTTTCTGAGAGTGCAGTCACATGGATGGACTCCTACCTTCGCGACCGCCAGCAATGTGTATATCATGATAATCGTTCTTCTTCTTGGCGACACGTGAGAGCAGGTGTCCCTCAGGGGTCTGTACTAGGTCCTTTGCTTTTCACTCTATATATTAATGACATTTCTTCAGTTCTGGAGCACTGCCGATATCATTTGTATGCGGACGACCTTCAAGTATATATACACTCTCGGCCTGATACTCTTAATGAACGTTTGTCGAGCCTCAATGACGATCTTTAGTCAATTAATAATTGGACAAGAAAATTTGGGCTAAATATCAATCCAGATAAAACCCAAGCCATTCTCTTGGGACAGCAAAGGCTTTTATCCTCTATTACTATGAACACCCTTCAGCTTGTCTCTCTCAACAACAAAATAATTCCTTTCAGTGCTACTATAAAAAACCTCGGCATCTATTTCGACTCTAATATGAACTGGAATACGCAAATCAGATATATCTGTAGAAAAGTTTTCTCTATCATGCATTCATTGAAACGCCTGAAAAATTTCCTTCCTACTAAACTAAAACAAATTCTAGTACAGACCCTTGTAATGCCTCACTTTGACTATTGTGATGTTTTATATAGTGACCTAAGTGCTGAACTTTCTCAAAAACTTCAACGTCTACATAATGTCTGCGTCCGATTTATTTTCAATATCCGCCGACATGATCATATATCGGAATATTTTCTACGACTCTCCTGGCTCCGCTTGCAAGATCGACGATTAGTACATTCTCTTTGCCTGCTATATCGAATTATACATGATTCCACACCCAACTACCTTGCCTCTCGGTTTACTCTCCTAGCTTCACATCATAATCGTAATACACGTTGACAGCACAATCTATTGCTTTCAATACCACGCCATCAGACATCTCTGTACTCAAGTTCTTTCTCAACAGCCATGGCCCGCTCATGGAATTCGCTGCCGCTGGAAATCAGGGGTAGTCTTAGTCTCCAGTTGTTTAAAATTAGGTTGTTTAGAAATATTTTAAATACACAGAACTAGTTTTTAGGTATAATTTTTATTTATTATTATTATTATTATTATTATTATTATTATTATTATTTTACACAGTCATTACTTTATTTTTCCATTAACACTAATATCTAGGTAATTGTCATTGTCTCAATGTAACATGTGCTGTGCTGATCATACTAATTGTACTATTCCTTTAGTTGTGAGATTATATTCATATGTACTAATTTTTTTTTCTTTTAACTTAATACTTGTATACTAGAATGTATTTTTCTGTTTGTGATTATGTATTCAGTCTCTTTTTTTATTACATATATTTTTTTTTATTATTGTTATTTCAAATTTAATACTGACTGTGTATATGTATTCAATCTCTCTTTTCTACTTAATTATGTTTATTATTTTTAAGTTCATATTTGTATACCGGTATGTATTTTTTTGTATGTGATTTGATCCTGGTTGAGTGGAAGAAAAGGCCTGATGGCCTTAACTCTGCCAGGGAAAATAAAACTATTATTATTATTATTATTATTATTATTATTATTATTAAATAAATGCTTGTGTGTACTATGTGCATCCATGAATGTACTGAAGTATGTTTTCAATTAAAATAGCACCCTTTAGAGGGAGTAATATAGTCCCTTTTTTTTTTTTACTATATCAAATGCAACACTTTCCTCGTGTTGTGTAGAGATAAATGTAAAATTGTGTGTGCCATATGTATCCATGAATGTGCTGAAATGTGTTTTGGTGAGTAATATAGTCCTTTTTGAAGTCCTTTTTTTCGGTTATAATTTCCCCTTTTTCTTTTGTCCTTTTTTGATGAAAAATTTTCCCTTCCCTTCGGTCTCTGATTATTATTATTATTATTATTATTATTATCATTATTATTATTATTATATTGAGACAAGGACGCTTCCAATACTCCTCCTCCACAAACAACAAACAACCTTGAGCTAACTCAGTCGAGTGGGTAGCCGCATTCACCGTGGCGAGTCGGGTTCCATTTACGTCTGAATCAAGATGGATTTGTAGTGACGAACAGGGTCCTGAGGGTTTTATGTTTTGTGGTTCTCCTTTTCCTCTCACCATTATCATCATTCCACCGACCCTTCACAATTTCCCTTCAGTCTGCGAGGTCTGGAATCCCCAAAATTCCATTTCTGATCATTATTAATGAACTAAGGTGGTCAGACTCCAGCCTTTCACCCAGACTGGCCCGGTTTCAAATCCCAATCAGGTCTGGAATTTTTCATTGAAAAATCCATAGTGACACTTGTGGCGGAAAAGGTCGCAGTGGGGGTTTTTCTCGGGGTTCTCCCGTTTCTCTCCATATTAGGCATCTACATTATTCCATATTATTCCCCGATCGCCGGCTGGCGACACATGGGGGGAGGGGTTGGCTGCTCGAAACCTGGGTATGCAGCAAATTATAGTGTAGTCAGCCGGTGTGGGTTTGAGAATGCGTCTAGCTTGAGTGTTAGCACAATAGATCGTAACAGGTCGCAATGCTGGATCATTGTGCTGCCCTCCCGTAAATTCCATTCCATGGTGTCCATCTGGTAACTTGGAATACAGAAAACAAAAATGTTGGTTGAGAAAATAACGGATAAGGCGCGAAAGCCATTCCTAGAATGTTATACTTATAAACACAGGATTTGTTTGATGAATCTTTTACTCTATTCGGGGGATTTTCATATTAAATGTTTTTATTTCTGGTGAAATATTACACTGGCCAACACACATTTTGGTGCCTCCAATATTAGACCTGTTCCTGAGTATATTCGACTCGCTGATTCCAAAAATGGCACCAGTGTTTCCTTATCAGTTCTAGTTCTTGAGATACAGCATAAATGCCATATACCTCTATTCATTCTGATCGGTCGTCAAAATTCAAGATATTTTATGGTACTGTTTTAATTAATCTCTTTGTAGCAATTATAATAAACGTGAAATACACTAAATCGACTTATTTGAAACGAAAAGCACGAGTTTATGATACAAGCATTCCAGTCATTCGATACAGAAGAGACTCCTTTTCTAGTAAGACTTCCGAGAGTGGGATCTGCCAGGACAATCTCGCATAATGTTCCAACAGTAATCTGCCATCATGTGTACATCCCGTCTTCCTTGGTATCTGCCTTCTATTGTTTTTATGTATTGGTGAAATCTTTCACCTGGTTCTTCGCTTAAGTCACCAAGGTTCTCTGAAAAACGATCTACGTGAATGTGCAGAATATGAACTTTAATGCTCATTTTACATCTAAGTCTGTTGAAATGAATCAGCATATCCTCTGCTAATTTAGTATAGTTGCCTGCTTTCTTGTTACCAAGGAAGTTTTCACAAGAAGAATAAATGAAGATCAGGCACAAGATTAGATTTCATTAATATTGATTCTATGAAATGTAGGTCATTTATGAACTGCCTGATCGTGGGCCATCGGAAATTTCTGCTTCAGTTTTTCCGTGGTAAGTCCAAGCAATTTATGGGCTATGTATTCAAGACACGAACCATTTTTAGTCACAGTCTTTAATTTATATTTTATGTGTAATGGTGACAATGATTCTGTCTCGCGCTATCAAAGGTGCATTTATAACAATGTACTCTCCAATCACAATATCTTCCCTTGGAGGCCAATCCTTTTTTTATCTAATGCATATGTTTGGCCCTACTATCCCAAAAGCATAGAAAGTAAGGATATTCTGACGAGCCACTTTGTTGACTAAGAAGAAAATGAATCATCTTCAAGTCTGCACAGATGCTCGTGGTAATCTTTTCCAACACTAAAGAGAAGTCGTTGTACTCTTCTTTCATCGTGGTGGAGTGACCGATTGGAATGGAGACGTATTTGTTGCCATTGTTTCAAAGAACACATTTCAAACTACGTTTTGAACTGTCGATTAAAAGGAGCCATTCACTTGGGGTATATTCTGATACACCCATTTCCTTCAGAAGGCCTCCGAAGTCGCTGTAGAATATTACGTTTTTGTCTTCAGTAAAAAAAAAAAAAAAAGAAAAAAGACAGCAAATCTCTTTCTCTCCTTCGATAAAATATAATTTTCATTCCAGGCTGAAGTACATTCATTTTCTTTAGTCTGGAGGCCAGCAATTCAGAACACTCCTTAGAAAGATTTAGTTTCTAATCAGGTCACTCAACTCGTTCTGGTCAAAGCGTTCATATGTGAAGCTGTTTGGAAATCACTGCTGCTGTCGCCACTTTTTTTTACCTTGTCCTGTAACAGACATAACTTATTAAGATCTATCTTCTGGGAGTTGTGCTAACTCATGAAGGGTGGAATAGTAAAAGATGCGAGTACGGCACAGATCTCATAGCTCATAGATCAGGATATGATTATTTCAATTGATTTCTGTGATATTATCAATAAAAAATAAGCCAACAAAATGATTTTTTGGTTCCATGAAAACCACCTAGACGTTATTACAGATAATTTTGTAACAAAAGAGAATTATGATAACGGTATATAGGTTACTATATAATTATACAAATTCAACAATATCTAAGAAACTAGAACTGATACGGCCTGGACAATGTCATTTTCTGAATCAGCGCATCAAATAACCCCAAGAATAGATCCAAAAACCAAGGCACCAAGAAAAAAGTTTTTTTTTTTTTTTTTTTTTTTTTTTTGGGCCTGTTATATTTATAAATCTAAGAGGAGGGAAATCAGATGTGCATCTATTACCCAGAGAGATAATCGCTCTTACTGAAGTTCATGTTCGAGAATGTTTGCTCACATACGTATGTAGAACCAATACAGAACTCATACGCGATTTGTGATTGTTTTAAATACAGAAGTATTCATTTTCCCATTGCTCTTTAAACTGGTATTTTCCGAACGACACTGCGTTGAATTCCACCACTAGACAGCGAATACAAACTCGCTCTACCTTATCATATGAATGACCCGTGAGCTTGAGGAAATGATGCATGTGACGTATGCCACAACTGGCGCTCAGTTTTGTATCCCTGGTTTAGAAGGAACTGTGAGAGAATGAGTAATTGGTTCATTAAATAACTGAATTAGGGAGCTACAATCTGTCTTAACTACCACGTGGTTAAAGCCAGGCCTGCAGCTATCTGTCAGTGCCAGTCCGATCACTTCAACACTGGATTATTGTCGATACTTGTGCAATATATGACACTATACACGATTTAAGACAGCCGCCTTAGTAGCTCAGTTGGCAGGGCGCTGGTTTATGATGATTACGAACTTGAGTTCAAATCTTGGGGATGGTGAAGTTATATTTTTGGTGGAAAAAACCAAGGTTCCGAGAGTTTTCTCAGAGTTCTCCATATTTCCCTCGTTATTGTATTAACATTCCACAATTCTCCTTTCATTATAATCTCACCTCGAAAAATAGGGCACCATTTGTGTTTGGGTGACGCCGAATCGATCTCGGCCATGGTAGTTTGTCTAAACACTGGCAGATGGCAGTGGTGGTAGATTCTGGATGATTCGTATCTATTTAAGAAACATAAAAGTCTCCCCACGTTCTAGCTTGCCTAAAGGGCACATGTAGATGTGTTAGGTATGACAGACACTACCAGAGAATTAGTATAAGATTTAATAGCTGGAGAGTAATGCGTAGTGCGGCGGATGTCAAACCACGTCCCACAGAACTTGTTTCTTCTTATAAACCTCTGGTGATGATTAGAGACCGTACTTTGTCCCATGAGGCTACAAGATTAAGTATTACTGGAGTTTTTATGTGAACGACGAACGTGCATCTAGCAAGCGAAATACTGGTTGATTTGGATATGAAATTTCTAGGATTTATATTGGTAATAAACTGATATCTATTAAATTTTATTTATATTCTAGATTTATAGGATCTATATGGTTTATACCTTATATTTCCACTTATCGTATATCTAACACACCTTTATTTTTGGGTTATAAATCATATAAGGTATTTGATTCGTACTTGTCTGTCCACTCACGCGAATCTTATTTGGTCCAGTCGGGCAAAGCAAAACGTGAACAACTTTAACAACTGCACTAATATTTACAATTTAAATTATTTACACTATGCACACTAAAATACGCTAATTTTACTATTTACACTATCATAAAGAATGTAGGCTTACACTGATCAAAATATTTACATTACTGTGCGCTATTTGCAAAGTAAGTAGGCTTAGTATTTTTAAATAAAATAGCTTGCATTACAATACATAACACTGTAGATAATAGTGTAAATAATGTTTGATCAGTGTTGACCAGCGCACACCAGACGCTATACTATACAAGAAAGATATAACTTATATACAGTGCGCCTAGAGATAGAGTGGACCGCGGCGGTGGCCTTGGATTGGGCGAGAGTTGTCGCACCTACTCCCAGATTTACATGTAAACAACCGGGAAGTCCACTCTATCTCTAGACGCACTGTAGCTAACATTTGTGTAGCATGCGATTATATGTTAACCCGCACACCGAAAAGTATAGCCCGCTATAAGCTACAAAACTCTGCTATATAGCGCGCATTTGATTCCTGGCTATTTTTACAAAGTTGACGCATACGCAGAACGCGAATGCGACCACGAAGTCCAGAACAGTGGTCCAGGAAACATTGTAGCGTTATATTTGCATTGCTTTCAAGATGGAAAATTTAATCTAGGAGGTGAAACAGCTTCCTTGTCTGTGGAAAATGAGCACACAGTTTGTATTATTCCATGTTGCGGAGTGTAACGTTCATGTAAACAAACGTCAGTATTAATAAACACGCTAATTCAATTGTTCTCCTAAAATGAAAAGACACCGGATATAAAGGAAAGAAATCTAAAATTGGTTATGTTATAATGTGCGATTTTTTTTTTCATAAAATTTATAGTTGTTACCGCACTAGTTGATTACTGCACTCAGTGCGGTAATGAATATCATTAGCATAGTGAAATAAGGATGGGTAAGTAGGCATTATTAAACTATTATGGATAAATAATAGATTTACAGTGCTGATATACTAATGCAAGTAAGAGCAATATGAACTGTTGTACAAAACTTATTACCTACATTCCACCAATTTCTTCCTTTGAATTTGTAATTGAAATTACTGTTGGAGATCGTTTTGAATACGATACCAGTTTTCATGCAACTCAATCCCTATTGAATACGATCCAACCTCACTTTTTAGGTGTATCGAACTTGAGACTCAGATCGTTCTGAATCCCTGTTTTCATGAAAGTTTCAATACGGTAAGCGTATTCAAATCCATGAAAACTTACTGATTATAGACGAACTTAGGGATAGTGTATGAAAAGAAATTTGAAGCGCAATGGAAACAGAACAAATGTGGGGAAATGATTTTGTTAAAAGGAAGTGTTGTTGAAACTTTTCCTCATCATTTTCTAGGTCGTGATATAAATGATGGAATTTCCCTAGTTCGTCCCTACGATTAATAATTTCATGAATACAGATTTTACGCTTCTGTTTTAAAGTCAATGCAAATAATAACAGTCCTTCTGGATCCATCCTCTTGGCCATCTTACAGAAAATGTCTCTGATGAAGCATTATTATAGTATCTAGTGTGCTAATGTTCGTATCTTATAGCTAGCTAGTATAATATCGCACAAAAGCACAGCACTACATACGAGTAGTATAGCGTCCGGCTACATACAAGTATATATTATTTTAATGTACCGAAGTACATATGATATTTCCATGCAGATATTCTGCGTCATCATACGAGGAAAGAGTAATGGAACGGAGAAAAATTCTCTCCGGCACCGGGATTTGAACCCGGGTTTTCAGCTCTACGTGCTGATGCTTTATCCCAGGGCTGGGCACATGACGTGATTTTGAGAAATGAGCGCTGTGTGCTTTAAAGAGCTGGTCTCGCGAGCGCTCTGACGTATGAATTCGGTACGTCATTCAGTGTCGGTGCAGTGGTGACTCTGCACTGTGATGGCGAACTTTGAAGACGGAGCTTCCGCTCATACACTAAACCGTCCCGCTATTCCCAATGCGTTTAATGTATCTTGAGAGGAGGATTTCCTTTTGGTAGAGAGCAGTGGATTAGCAAAGTGTTTAATTTGGCATAAAACATTCCAACTGATAAAGAGGTTAAATATCCAACGACATTATTCTTCACAACATGCTACTGAATATGACAAATATGTTGGTAATGAACGCCATAAATTAATAAAACTTAAAGAAAATGTTTCTCAGGTAAATTACATTAGAGTATCTATTTGATATTTACATTGCATTATAGGTTATTATACATTTAGTAATATATAATTTTAAATTATACAAATATTATGATATATCATAGTATAGTATATTACAGTTCATGATATATCATATATCATATTATATATCATGAACTGTAAGATACTATACTATGATATATCATAATATTTGTATAATTTAAAATTATATATTACTAAATGGACTATAATAATTTATAATGCAATATAAATATCGAATAAATACTCTAATATAATGTACCTGAGAAACATTTTCTTTAAGTTGTATTAATTTATGTTCATTTCATATCATATCATATCATATCATATCATATCATATCATATCATATCATATCATATCATATCATATTATATTATATTATATTATATTATATTATATTATATTATATTATATTATATTATATTATATTATATTACATATTAACAGAATGACAATAATGCACTTAGTGAATCGGCTATGAGAATTAGCTACAAAATTTGCCACGAAATTGCAAAGGAATTAAAAACATTCAACGAAGGTAACTTCATCAAGCGGTGTTTAATTATATTGGTAGATGAACTCTGTCCACAGCAAGTAGGGGAAATGGAAGCCATACGTCTGCCTCGTAGAACCGTGGTGAGGAGATTACAGTATGTGCGTATGGGCTATGTAAATAAGCCTAATGATTTGTGTGTGTGCATAGAGCGAAGTTTATTTCATTAAATTAATAAGAGTGTTATAAATTCTGTAATGTACAATGGATTGATGCAATATCCTTATAAACTATTATGTACTGACAGACTGAAAGACTAGAACAACCCTGGCTCTTGTTATATTAATTCAGGGAAGGTAGCTGTAATGCGAGTCCGCCACTGCGTGAGCGTTCTGCTCTGGCTTGGAATTGAAGTGCCTTGCGGAGCGAGAGCAGCTCTGGCAGACTAAATGGAGCTGCTCTCATGCCCGGCCCTGCTTTATCCACTAAGCCACACCGGATACCCATCCCGGTGTCGAACAGAATCGTCTCAGTTTAAGTTCCAACTCTTGGGTTCCCTTCGTGATTTAAGACGGCGCTTATTCCGTCGGATCTCGGCCAACTAGTCACTCATAACGAGTGCACCTCAGCACATGTGTGGACTTCAATCCTACGTTCATAGACATCTATGACGTAGTGCAGAGGGCGGCCACTAGAGGGAACCCAAGAGTTGGAACTTAAACTGAGACGATTCTGTCCGACACCGGGATGGGTATCCGGTGTGGCTTAGTGGATAAAGCATCAGCACGAAGAGCTGAAGACCCGGGTTCAAATCCCGGTGCCGGAGAGAATTTTTCTCCTTTCCATTAGGCTGCGGCCACAGTGGAAGCGTCGAGCGGAGCGGTACCGCTCTCGAAAAATTGAGGAGTGGGGAGGAAAGAGCGTTGGTGTGGCCATGTAGCGCAGAGTTTGTGAGCGACGCGGCGCGGCGTGGAGATGAGATCATGACAGTGTTTGCTTTTAGGCAATTCTTATCTAGAAAGAACAACTTAAAACAGAAATGAAAGAGAATTTTATGTTCATCCATTTAATAAGAGATGTGAAACTCTGAGAATTTCATCGTTTGTATGGAGAATTAGGAACATTTCCAGATAGATGTTTGAAGTATACTCACATACCTATCACAACTTTCGACTATTTTCTAAATAAAAATAAGGAGCGACTACAGAAGCAAGCCATCAAATTTCGGAGATCTATCACTATTGCACAATGGCTAATCATTATATTAAAATAAAATTATTTTAAGTTATGCATTCTTCGAGCAATGATGCAGGTAGGCTATACTGCATATAAATTAAATTAAATTAAAATAGTCCTACGAATCCTTAAATTTTTGTGTTGATGGAATTAAGTCTCATTCATTACGAATAATTGCATGGGTTGCATCTTACATGGCAAAAAACACATGTTTATACTTACGAAAATTTAACATCAGAAATGAGCAGTTTTCAATATTTTTCATTTTGGTATATTGCATTTAAAACTTCTTACAATTGTATGCTGTGCAATTGTAATTTTTCCACTGCACTTATAATTATTACTTTTCATATGCGGCAAAAGAGACATTAAAAATTATGCTCAGGACCACTGTATATAAGGTACTATTTTAAATAACCAATTATTGATAAATAGATTTAACATAAATATATTTTTATATCAGTGATAACTTATATATTTAAATAATTCAGATTTATATTCGAGCCCTTGGCTTTGGTGCTGAGGCATTCGAAGACATATTCGTCTGAAATGATACGTTATCATCGCTGACAATTGTCTTTACTTTCCCTCAAATCAGGACTATTTGGAGTCGATGGGATCTCCTGGAAGGAAAAATTTCCTACAGTCCTATCAGAAAGGACGACGTCCTTCATAAACATCGTCAGGTCGAAAAACGTCCATAACGATGTAGCGATTCAAGAGCTTCGGAACCGCTTCGTTTCTTTGGGAGCTTCTGGAGTTCCTTCTCAAATTTATCTTTTAAATTCTACCACTTATTTTTGCCACGTCTTCTGAAATAGAATGCAATAATGAATATTTAATGAATTAGTGACTAAAATATTAATATATTCTAATATTAAGTCTTCTACTACGTTAAAATGAAGAAAAATTTAAGGTAAATTTCTAACATTACTCTTTCTTGTAGGTTTATAACCACAGGGACATCATTGCGAACACTGGCATTTTCCTTCAGGGTAGGAAAATTTACAGCAATTGTAATGGCAAGAGAAACGTGTGAGGTAATAAAAAATGAATCGATTAAAGAATTTATACCATAACCAAATAAAGAAAAATTAAACGAAGTAGTCAGTAATTACTACGAACGTTGTGGTTCCCTAATTGCTTCGTAACAAACGACGAAAAGCATGGTCAAGTAAAGGGTCCTGGTAAATTCGGTTCCAGATATTTTAATTTACGTAGTATTACTACAGAGTATTGCTGGCGCAGACTAAACATTTTAACCACTGATTTGGTGGGAAGAGGAAAAAACAGTGATGGAGGCATTTTCACAACTTTACACTTCTCAATTTGTTGGAGACCAACAGGTTCAATGTGCCTGAACTATCGAACTTACATGTAAAGGTATCACTTGTACTTATTGGAGATGAAGCCTATCATCTAAAACTTTATCTTATAAGGAAATATCTAGTGAGAGAACTCACACATAGAAGGGAAAATTTTAATCAACGTTTATCTAGTGTTCGAAAAATAACACGTGGAATGTGCTTTCGGAATATTGCGTGCTAAGTGGCGATTCACGAATAGAAATATGGACACAAATGTGAAAAGAGCCAGCACATATTATAATCTTCCATTTGAGAAAAGATTGCGACAAAGAATGATCTGCATTATCATGAAACGACTTTACAAATTTACAGAACTGATGATGTGCAAACTCATTAGAACTCAGATCGCAGGAATAATAGTTGCAGTGAATTTGATAGACAAATTATTTCAATAAGTCGCAGATGTTAATATAACATTATAATTTATACTTAATAGATTGTGTTTTTTCATAACAGAAGTGTCAGTATTCTTGTATGAGATTGTAAATAATTACTTTTGACCTAATAGTTTTAATCGTACCCGTATTTCTTTGCTTTAACAATGGTTAATCGTAACAACAGAAATATTTAAATCATATAATTGTACCTTTATTTCGGAGTTGGAATATGTTTAATATTGTACGCAGTACTGAGTGTTTATCCCGACAATATTCTACGAAGTATGATTAATAATAATAATAATAATAATAATAATAATAATAATAATAATAATAATAATAACCATACGACATATTATAAAAATATTATTCGCGTTCAGTAAAATGTCTTTCTACATATTCCTCGTCATGGAGAGGTTTTTGAAGTTCTTCTCCCAATTATTCCACAGGAATATTCCGGTTTTCCCTTCTTAAATGATAACTTCTTTCTCATTTCTTGACAATTCATACTTGCAATTGTGAGCGGCGCCGCTAAAATCTCAAACAAGAGCGAGCGGCCAGCGGCGAGTAGCGTTGTCCTTGAACCAACTTCCCCTCCAAAATGCCGCTCCGCTCACACTATGGCCAGCTGCATTTGCTAGCACGCGTTTGTGATTCATCCACGCCGCCACTCAACGCGCCGCGCCGCTTGCCGCTTGCACTGTGGCCGAAGCCCTCTTTCATCGTACATACAAGTAGTATAGCGTCCGGTGCGCGCTGGCTTTAAAGGAGCTGTCAGACATTGACTACTTTCAAGAGCCGAGTATCGAAAAAACTCCTTTTCGTCTCCAGAGTATGATCTTTCTTTAAATATAACTTTCGTAGAATATGATTTTTGTTTTTAATATATCAATTTTCCTTCATTATTTCCTTTGGTCTAAATTATCTTATTTAACACTAATTGTTAGTGTATAACACTTAGAGTTATAATATAATACATATTATGTAACTAAACACATCTACATTTTGCTCTTAATTTATTATTATTATTATTATTATTATTATTATTATTATTATTATTATTATTATTATATTGTTTTCTGTATTTCTGTTATTTACACTTCTTATATATTTTTATACTGGTTGAGTGGAAGAGAAGGCCTTATAGTCTTAACTCTGCCAGTAAAAATAAATGAATTAAATAAACGAATAAATAATTTACATTGTAGGAAAGGTCATCGTAGTTGTTGTTGTTTAGTCAACTTTCCGGAGACAGGACATAAGCGAAACCAACAAGGCATCACTTATGAGACAACTAGGCCGGGAGTATTAGTCATTATTAGAATGCATTGTCAACAGTCTGTGGGTCTAGTTTTGAATCATGAATAGAACGTCAACTGCAGCACAAACAAGATGCATTTGTTCCCTGACAGTACCTGTATTACACGCCAAACACGACGTCACATCAATATAGTCTATGAACAACTAACTTTATCTCAGTACGCCCTGGGTCAGAATACGGTCCTTAGTGATGATAATTATTTCGTCCGAATTCGAACCAAAATCATTTGAATAGAAAGCTGACTCTGTAAATGTATTTTCAATCCCGCCTCAAATTTATTAAACCTCCCCCCCACGTCGTCACAACCGCCTGGTTTTCACACACCATGAACCTACTGTCCCGTTCAAGTGTGAGTGACCACATAATTGGCAGAATTACAGTACGTAAATGTGCTGTAAGCTGGTATCATCAAGCGATTGGCGTTAAGAGTTTAATGTAATGTATTAGCAGTAATAAACCACAGTTTAGTGACAGGGTTACGTGGATTTTGTAGGCTGCATTCACAACATAAAATGTGGGAATTAGTGATAAAGTTGCAGTATTCAATGTAGTATAATCAAAACACGGTCAACACCATACATTTTCATCACAGTTCCATATGTACTATAACTTACAGTATTCTCTATTTGTGAGAGGCTCAGCCGTAGATGAAGACTTCGAATCAGAGGTTCGTTTCCCGGCATATTCTATGGCATCAGCAGTGGACAGTAGGGTGGAGTGAAAATATGAAGTTTATGGAATCAAAATGTAATAATACCAGGGAAAAGTTGTGGTGAGATATAAAGAACAATGCAAAATACATTTTCTCTAGTAGATTAATATTTAGAGGTGCCCCGAGAGCATCATATTTTGAAATTTTCACAAAATTGTAAGGTTCAGATTTTTTAGCGAAAGAACATTCCCCATTGATTTAATCTGAACAGGATACCAGGAACATGTTAAAAGACTCTGCATATTTTCGGTCTCCTGTTGTTTCATTTTGAAGTGTCACAAAAACCTCAATTTATAAGAAAATTGGGAATAATCACAAAACTCCTAGGCATGATTTAATTAATATAATAAAATTAATGGAAATGCATTCTTCTTATGTTGCTGGGTATTTAAATCAGAATATCTCTAATATTAATACAAGAAATCTGTCTTCTATCCCGTATTCGCAATGCCAGAGGGGCTGAACCCATCACAATTACCTATCTATCATGACGTAATGAATAATATTATCTATGGGTCAAAAATGAATTAAAATCTGACTTCAAATAAAAGAAAAATACGGTTGGAGAGATTTCAGAAAGAGTTTCTATTAAAACTAAAGAAATCCAGGTAAAGGCATAAATTCCGAAGGTCAGTCATACAAGAATATTACAACTGATTCGTGCTAACCATGATCAATACACAAACTTAATGAAGCCTTGTAAGAAACGACATAGAGACAACTAAAATGACAACACTGGCAAATTCAAAGAAGAAGCAAACAAACTATTTGATATATGTAGTTGCAAATGTAAAAAAAAAAATAATACTGTAGGCCTAATTGTGATAAAGACCGCCGTGTTCCAAAACAAGAAAGAATGTTTTACTAGATTAAAGAACAGAAAGAAGGATGATAATTGGACCTGTTGATTTAGTTACCACTCAGAAAGAAAATGAAAAAGACAACAAGAATAAATTCTAACTAAAAAAATAATTGGGCTGAAATGGAATTTTTGTCATAGCCTATTTTATGTAAAATACTATATATTTTGTCCCTTTGGATCCCCTGAAAAATATTGTATACTGCAACCCCAATTTAGAGTCTTCCGAATAAAGTTTAAATATGTGATCTTACAGCAATTCATTAGCTATGTAATGAAAAACAAAATAACAGAACAAATATACAAAGAGCCCTTGGGGCACCTCAAAAATTAAATGTAGAAACTCCATATTTTTCACATTTCTAAGTTAAGTGAAAAAACAGATTTTTGCAACTACTACATTTAGAAAACAGATAAAAAACAATTTCATGTATAAATTCACTCCACCCTAGTGGGCAGTTTTCAATCTTTCCCACCATTCTTATTTAACCACTATATCTTTAAGTGAAATTTGAATTACGGAATAATTTTAGAATAAATCGTAAATAAAGAACCGTTATCAATGTGTAAGCCAGAAGGGCATTACAGGCAAGAAAATAAAATAAATCTCTCTTGTTTTCTTGATCTCGGCACTAGGACGCGTGTTCAGTATCATGCTCCGGCAGCAGGGTACTGATTATTGAGTCGACACTGTAGTACCAAAGTCTAATAT
The DNA here is from genome assembly GCF_040183065.1 of Periplaneta americana. Classification (NCBI taxonomy): domain Eukaryota; kingdom Metazoa; phylum Arthropoda; class Insecta; order Blattodea; family Blattidae; genus Periplaneta; species Periplaneta americana. The sequence goes on along the minus strand of NC_091127.1, from coordinate 103,894,895 downwards.
ATATAGTCACGAAGCTCAATACGTAGTAAATATGCATCCATAGATAGCTGTTAACCACTAGGGCTACTAATATCGCCTCATTACAAACAATGCGAAAAAGTACCGGCACAGTCTATTGTTCCTAGCACCCTCACAACTCAAGCTTCGTTACTGCATATACTAGACTGTCGTACTACCCTGGAAAGAGCCGGTAGGTACTCAAATTTACAGGAGGCTCAATGAACTCCAGAGTCATTCTGAAAATGATATGAGAAACCCATCTTTGCCTGAACTTGACCAAGGGTTATTTCTTCTATGAAAAGATTTAACTTGGTTCCAAATTACACACACAGGCCTACATTTTCATTACACATTTTACAAGTAAGGTAATAATGTTGAATGTAAATTTTAATATTGTCAAGATCACTTTCTTATATACAGGGCATTTCAAAAGTCAGTTTCAAATATTAAACCGCTATAAATATTATAATATTTGAGATAAGGAAAAAAAAAAAAACATCACAATGTTGGGCAAACAACCGGGTTTACAAAATATTGGGAAGATGTCCGCCGTTCTCTTATTCAACGTCTAGCATTCTTTCTGCGACACCATGGATAGTATTTTGCAGATAATGTCTTGGAATATTGGCAATTTAATGCGAGATGGCATCTTTCAGTTGCAGTAGGGATGTTGGATATGTCAGGTAAACTCGTTCTTTAAGGTAACCCCACAAACAAAAGTCGGCCGGAATCAAATCTGGAGATCGCGGAGGCCACATTGTTGGAAAGTGCTGATTACTTTGATCGGAAAACAAACCTCAATTACGCGTGTTAACTCCACCATTATTTTTAGTAGGTAGGATGGAAGAGAAGGCCTTATGGCTTTAATTCTGCCAGATTAAATAAATAAATTTCTATTTTATGACGCTTTATCAACATCTTAGGTTATTTATCGTCTGAATGAGATGAAGATGATAATGCCGGTGAAATAAGTCCGGGGCCCAGCACCGAAAGTTACCCAGTATTTGCTCATATTGGGTTGAGGGAACACCCCGGAAAAAACCCCAACCAGGTAACTTGCCCCGACTGGGAATCGAACCTGGGCCACCTGGTACAATAGTATTGTATATATAGGAAAAGACATAGACAATACAGATTTGGGACTTTCTGGCTCAATAGTAATGCACCTTGCAGACTCGTGGCGGGGTCAGGGAAGAACTTTATAATATTTAGACAACTGGTACAGTTCACCTAAATTATTCATAGAACTGTTCTACAATAGGGGAACTAATGCGTGTGGGACAGTACGCACAAATCGAGCTGGTTTATCCAAAGTCATTCGTAATCAAGTCCTCAAGAGAGGAGAAATGGAGGTAAAGTAACTCCTTCTCCTAGCATACGTTGTGTGGTGTGATAAGAGGGAGGTGTCAATTCTATCAAACTGCCATGCCATGGTAAATATGATAGAAACAGGGAAAGAGAGCCCACAGTTGAAACCTGACGTAGTGCACGAATACAATATGAATATGGGGGCGTGAACTTGGTGGACCAAGTGACACAGGCCTATTCATCTATACGTAAAACAATAAAATTGTACAAGTAATTATTTTCGCACATGATGGATGTTACTCTATACAACAGCCTCGTCATATGAAAAGTGCTGAATCCAGGGAGAAAGATGCCTTACTTAGACTTCCGACTGACTGTTGCCAGTGCACTAATTCAAAAGCACTACGTTGAACGCCCCATCCATACTGGTGGGAAAAAGTAATAAAAACCGGCAATTTTCCGTCTAAAAGAAAAACATTTTCTGACATGAATCCTCTCCAAAGAAAATAAGAAATATGCAGCCCGTCGGTGTTTCGGTTTGTGTCCAAGCGTATCTGCAAAGAAGTGCGTACCTATCATATATGCTGCATGTGGCATTGTTCCCTTGTGTTTCCAACCCTGTTTCGGAATGTATCATACTCAACACAACATTTAGAGGTAAGTTTATGTTATATTCACACTCAAAAAAGATGTTTATGGAGCATTTTCTTGTAATACAATCATTAACTGTGCACACCGCTATTTGCATAAAAACTACGTCCATCACAGCCAGCGTGCGCGCGTAGATTCTACGTCCATAACAGCCAAATGGACAAGTGATAAACCACAGAGTAAAAGACTGACACTAGAAGAAACTGACAAATTGCTCAAAATTGTTGAAAAATATGAAGTAAGTAGTATGGTAAGTGCAAGACCCTGTTTCGTAATTGTACCCTAAAGCAGGAGTCATCAGCTCGAAGCATTTAGGTTTCAGAGGCAGTTTGGAGAGCGGGAGAAGCGTTCAGAGAAGTGTAGGCGAAAGAGGTGGACAAGATTACTAGTTTGATCCGCACTGCATAGAAGAATCTTACGGTTCAACGTAATTGAAGAGAAAACATTAAACTAGTAAGAACGGACTCGTCTGATTGTGTTATTTGCAGTGTGTGTCATCAACAATGCATTCGTAACAGAGTCCAGGTGGTGCATCGTAGACTGGTAACATAAGTCTTCAAAAAGATGATGTGGCGGTTAGCTGTGCGAATTTTGAGTGCGAACGCAACTAAGCTGGCAGTGGGAGGCGCTGCAGCAGGAGGGGCCTACTATCTATGGAACACCGATAGAGAAAAGCCCCGTCCTAAATTGCCGACCATGGACGATAAGCTCTTCTCATCTCCAAAAATACTACACCAGGAGGACACAGCAAATTCTGCGGAGAACATAGAACCACGATCTATTTTAATGAAACCGGGTGACAAATCCGAGAATAAGACTGTAATATGGTCGGATCCCCTCGAGATCGGCCCACACGATCCAGGCACCGACATGAAGGACTCTACAGAGCCTTCAACATCAGAGGGGACACAGCCGCCACCGACACCACCGACACTCGAGGAAATAAGACGAGTGGCTCAGAATTTCCGAGGAGATGCTAGACGACATACGAAACAAGTAGTTCGGTAAGTGCAAGACCCTGTTCGTGTTCCGTAATTATAGGCTACCCTAAAGCAGGAGTCGTCAGCTCGGAACATAGGATTCAGAGGCAGCTTGATCGGCAGTTCGGAGACGCGGGAGAAGTGTTCACGCAAGTGTAGGGCGAAGCGGTGACGCGTACCGACCATTTTTCCGAAATCATTATTCCTATCATCAGTTTTGCCGAATTGTAGGCCTACATTTTCCCGAAGCAGTTATTCCTATTGCATTGCATCAATGGTGCGGCGTTCTGTTTGAAAAATGCTTAGAAAAGTAAAATGACAAATTCCAAGAGAATATCTCGCGGCCCGGCGGTTCTATACGAATTGTCATATGCATCATTATATGAATACTAACGTTCATTAATTATGCAGAAATTCCATGCAAAACAGTCACGTTTAGTTTGAGGATTCCACGTTAAATGCTCTTGGGCCACAAGCAACACAAAAGTAACTAGCTTTTTGTTTCATCGCCTTGATTCTGGAGCAAACAATACATTTTCTCTGAATCCTTATTGTTTCTTGTCCGACTTTGAAAAATTATTGGAGTTAAAAGAAGTGCTATGTTAGATATGTCTGAGACACGAATCCACGTTATTCTGTTATCAATATTCCATTTTACTTTAACAAGTTTCCCATGTACCTTCAATATAGTTCCTTCACGTATCACCAAAAACAGACTTACTCCAAGCGTTACTTTCATTTGCATCAAAGAGAATTGCTTTAGCGAAAACTCGCGCACCATTACTGAAAGAATCCGCCATATCTCAGCAAAAATATGTCGTACCAACTTAATTCTTTTTTGCACTAATAGAGAAAGAAACGCTCTTGTCAATGGTGTAGGTGAACATTCCCTCGGCAGGACAAGAAATCCTACATAATCACTTGAACTTGGTAGGACGATGAGGACATTATGTCCTGCCGTAGGATGGTGTACGATTAAATACAGATTTAAGGATTGTTTTTTAATGTCGGACAATTGTTAAAAAATTAATGCTATCATTTTTGTGTGTGACCTCTCTCATATTAAAAAATATAGACCCTATTTTTCTTCTTATAATCATTATAACAGGCAGAGTCGGACATTCAAAGCCCCTTAAATCAAGCGCTTACATTGCTAACGCAAATTACAATAACCAATTTGTCATAGAAAATGTTGGAAATATGTCACCACACAGCTCTCACGACTTTAAAAAAATTGAATTAACAAGCATTAGTTCTTCTGAAATAGCTTCTTATATTGTATTTTAGTACTTCATCCATATGTCGGTTATTTCGATATATTTTACTAAATATTTTATCTATTTTCTAAATTCCCGATGAGTACAAATCGTATATGTACAACATGATCCATGTAAGATCTCGAAATTAATGTGTCTACTATATCACTTTATTTGTTCAGAAATTGCAGCCACGTGATAAAGTGAGTCGAGTAAATTTCTGCAATATTCGATGTTGAATAATGTTAATAATTGCTTTATTGATCCATATTTAATTTTTTTCACGAATAGCATGGTTTTATTCACATGACCATGTAGTAACACAGAACAACAGATACTGGAGCACAGAAAAACCAGATTTTACAGTGATAACATAATTACACCATTTCTAGAAGTATTGGACCACATTTTGCAGAAAGGAACCAACCCACATTATACCTAAATTGAGAAAAACGCACTTTAAAGGTAAACGTGAGTGATAAATTCACAAGTAAATATAACTACATACTTATTGCTTTAATCAAAAGCATATTATACCAAGTAGCTTTGTTCAAAATGTGGATCCTTGAAATTATTTAATTATTGAGTAATTAAATTTATTTGTGGATTGGTTTCTTTCTGCAAAATGTGTTCCAATTATCTGACAATTAATGTACAAACCCAGAAACAAAATTTGGGCCTCCTAAATTTTCCAACTTCCACTGAGCACTGAGCATGCGCAGTATGTTATAACTGAAACTTGGAAAATTCAGGTGGCCCAAATTTTGTTTCTGGGTCTGTACACAGTCATTTTTTCAACAAGACTCCACTACAGCGCATTTATAGCTAATCTCTCGTTAGCATTAATTGCGGAAATGTTTGAAGATAGGGTAATCAGCAAGAAAATATGGCCAGCACAATTCCCAGATCTGATTTCTATTTATGGGAGAACTTAAAAAAATAAAGTGTATCTAAATAATCCACATACGTTGGAAGAACTGAAGAATATAAGAAGGAAAATTGCATAAATTTCAGAAGAAGAGCTAATGCATGTTAATGCAAATTTTCTTAAAAAGTGTGAGAGATATGTGGGGTGGCACAAGGACATTATTTACAACATCATCTATGACAAAGAAGGGCAGTTATTGTAATCTGCATAGGCAATCAATGTGCTTGACCTAAGGGGCTATGAATATCCGACTCTGCTGGCAATCATCATGCTTCCAGCCACCACATGCAGTCACACTCAAGGAAGAAGGCTCTGAAAATACTCCAGCGACCCAGCGTCTACTGTTCTGTGAACATGAGCATATAAATGAAGCTCCACTTCATTTGAGGAATTAAATTGTGGCCATGTGTCGACAATACCATTAGCAGAATCCAATAATTATATACATTCACTCAACTTAAGAGTAGGCCTACATTGTCATGCAGTTGTAATTCTTGAATTTGCACACTCTTCAAGATTTTAGTTTTTTTTTTTTTTTTTTTTTTTAGTGGCTTCATAAATTGATAATATGAAATATCTATTTCCTGTGCAATGCAATATATATATTTATTTACAGAATGTTCTAATGTTCTCCAATTTCAAGCTTTTTCTTTAATAATACGTCTATTTCACTTAGGAATTCTATCACTTAAAGATCTGTTTTCCTAAATTTAAGGACAAGTTTTCATACTGTATAACTATGTAGAACTGGCTGGCCAGGAAATTTTTCTAAAAATCGGCTACAAACTTCCCTAAGTCACATAACTGTCATACCTGAATCAGAGTTAACTTGTGAAGCAGCAGAAGGGTGGCAACATTTCCGAGAAGCACTTATCAACACACATACATGCCAAATGTCTTTATATGCAATGTATGTAATTTTATGTATATAAATGTATGAATCTCTTAATTTGAACACTATTTCCAACATTAATTAATACACTGATTCTGGTTCACGTTAATACTTTGTTAAAAAAACTAATTAATATTATGAATTTAAAAATGTAGCACATTAACCTAACAATAATTATGTGATTGAAAAAGTTAACCTAGGTGCTTAATTTATTTGATTTCTATTACACCTGAAAATTTGTACGGTTTTAGTGAGGCTAGTGAGACTTTTGTTGCTGTCTTCTGTCCGTTACCTTGTTAATTCTGGGATGAATTGAAGTGATAGCCAGACTGAGACAGTCAAAGTTGCAGCAGGTGGTTCCTCTGTTTCATTTTAAGCATGGTCATGGCAGAAAATGAAATTTCACGAAGATATGTGGTGGATAAATAAAGAAGAAATCTGATTGCTATTTCATGTAAATTTGAATGTTCATTTTTCATTCTAGCTCAGAATGCATCAGTGAAATGTACAGCAGAGTCCGTATAGGCCAATTTCTGTCTGATGCTTTTCCAATTCACTGCTGGTTACAGTAAGGAGATGCACTATCATTTTTACTTTTTAACTTTGATCTAGAATGTGTCATTAGGAACGTCCAGGATAACAGAGAGGGTTTGGAATTGAACGGGTTACATCAGCTGCTTGTATAATGTGGATGATGTTAGGAGACAATTCACGACCTATTGGGAGAACACGGGAATTTTACTTGAAGCAAGTAAAGAGATAGGTATGGAAATAAATTTCGAAATCACAAAATAGGCCTATGATTATATCTCGTGACCACAACATATACGAAATGGAAATATAAAAATTGGAAATTTATTGTTTGAAACAGTGGAAAAATTCAAATATCTTGAGCAACAGTAACAAATTTAAATGACACTCAAGAGGAAATTAAACACAGAATAAATATGGAAAATGCCTATTACTATTCAGTTGAGAAGCTTTTGTCATCCAGTCTGCTCTCAAAAAATCTGAAAATTAGAATTTATAAAACAGTTATATTACCGGTTGTTCTCTATGGTTGTAAAACTTGGACTCTCACTTTGAGAGAGGAACAGATGTTAAGGATGTTTGAGAATAATCAATCAATCAATCAATCTTCTTAATGTATCCAGCTATTTGCTGACAACATAAAGTCCACTATAGTCCACTGTAGTCTATTCAGTTGTTGTTTTTCACGAGAAATGAGGGGTATTTTTATCAGTGTTCATTATAGATGCCTGTTGCTAGTAGCCAGAGTTGGGGTGTAGTCAATATATACTGCAGGGCTGTCTCTTCTGCAACTGGTACTGATGATTTTAATTTACTTCTTTTGTGGTTTATGGATCGACAGTATAAAAGAATGTGTTCCAGATCTTCATCATGATTATTACACCACAAACAAGTAGGATTATCAGAAATCTGAAATCGGTGTAGGTACAATTGAGTGACAATGTGACCTGTTCTGGCTCTTGTTAAAAATGTTTGAACATGTCTGGGCAAGTTTTTGTACATTTCCAGGTCATTTGGTTTCTTTTGTAGAGACTGTAAAATTTTTCCTTTGTCAGAAGAGAGCCAATTGTTGATCCATAGGTTTGTAAAACGAGACTTTACTGAAGCAAAAGCACTGGATAGAGATATCACTTGAAGAGGTTTTGGTTGCAAATATGTTGCCTGTTTTGCAATATTATCGACTTTCTCGTATCCATTGAAATGTTATTTTCTTTTGGAGTTGTTTAGTTTACTTAGTTGTTTCTGAATTGGAATAATTCTATGTGCATATAGGTTTGTTACACATTTAATTATATTAAATATAGCCCCCTTGGAATCAGTAAGTATTCAAATAGATTTTTCAGAAATTTGAGTAGCACACTGAAGAGCAGCATCAATAGCTAGCAATTCAGTGTCAAGACTGGAGGAGGATGAACATGGTAGGAAATAATTTTCTTGATATTTTGGAATATAATACCCTGCTCCTGATGTCCCATTATTAGGATTTAGAGATGCATCTGTATAAATTTGAAGGTATCCTTATATGTGCTGCAGAGTAGTTCCATGGCTCTAACTTAAGAATGTATGGAGGATCATTTTTGGAATGAGACATAATGTTTGGGAATAAGGTGCTTAGGAAAATATTTGGGACTAAGAGGGATGAAGTTAGAGGAGAATGGTGAAAGTTACACAATGCAGAACTGCACATATTATATCCTTCACTTGACATAATTAAGAACATTAAATTCAAACGTTTGAGATGGGCAGATCATGTAGCACGTATAGGCAAATTCAGAAATGCAGTGTTAGTTGAGAGCCAGGAGAGAAAAAAAGACCTTTGGGGAGGCCGAGACGTAGGTGAAAGGATAATATTAAAATAGATTTGAGGGAGATAGGGTATGATGATAGGGACTGGATTAATGTTGCTCAGGATAGAGACCGATGGAGGACTAATGTGAGGGCGCCAATGAACTTCCGGGTTCTCTAAAAGCCATTTGTACTTAAGTATTCAGAATTTCGAATTATTCATAGATTTAAAATACTTTCCAGTCCTTTGTCCGATGACAATTCAAGAAGTTGACCGATTTCTTCATGGGAAAGGACTATCTCTTTTTGTTCAACAAAAAGATTCACAATCCACATGTTTTGCCTCCGGGAATCCTCATGTCCGAGATAGTACTTTTCTATTCTAAGTGCATCTCATGCTTCTCTTTTATACATGAAAAATTCAATGGGTTTGTTCACTAAATCGGAATGTTTTGTTTGAGATGTCGAAAAATTCGCGATGGCTTCACAGCTTCATTTACCAGAACAGCAGCACAAGTGACACATTGAGGTAGTGGTAATTGGTCAGTGTCAGGGCATTGTATGAAACCACATTTTAATTAGTTGTTCATGTACTTACGAGTAAATGCAGACCGTTTCTTCTGTGTGTTAATAGTTTTACACTCCTTTTACCTATCCAGGAGATCACTCTGTGGACTTGGAGTGGATGCATCACTAGTTGTTGTGTCGCAAACACCTTCAGTACGAAATTTCTTAATACCAAAATTAAGCAAAGTCCCTTGTCTTTTATTCATGTTAATACTTAATCTGTATGCCTATTACTTTAAAAAAGTCACGACGCTTAGATTTTTAAACAAGCGCTTGCACACTGCAACGCGAATTTGCGAAGAGGCAGTATTCACTGTGACTCTTCAGTATCGAGAACTGGATACAATGCCTTAATCTTCAATGTAAGTGAAAAAAAGTTCGTTTATACTTCCCAGCTACTTCTCACTGACATCTGCAACACATGTTATTTCGTTCATTTTTGAGAACAAAGTATTAGCCATTGATGTAATCACCTTGTAGGCAATTTTTATGACCGGTCCCAATCAGCAGTATTCCATTTCTCGAATGTTGAAAGATTTCTAAGTCTAAAAAATTTCCGATCATTAAAAAATAAGTGGCTTAATCACTGACATTTGCTACATAGACATTATTTAGTTAGATTTTAGAATTTAAAGACGATCTGAAGCTGCACCTTTTGACACATCCACAGTTACTATCCATGGTTCTATCAGGTGTGGCATGTACAGCAGTAACTTTGACGATCATCTTTATGACATCTTTCCATTCGCTACAGGTTAGTCCTGTGCAGTGACACAGTCATCTGATGGCAGTTGATCTCCAAGAAGAATGATACCTTTTCCTTTATTTGGAAAGACGTACCTTCTTACTTATTATATAAGTATATATTCATCCAAATTAACCTCTGTAAAATGGCTGGTAATTTTATTTACCAGTGTTGGCAACCCTATCCATGAAAAATTGTCCAGAATATTTACACACAGGAGTGTACTTTGCGGGCTACCGGGGCTACCAGCGGTAGCCCAAGGAAATTACAAAAGAAAAAGTTTATAATATAACATAATGTAATAATTTTGTATTATTAGTTTTACCATAGTAATTAAAATTAAAGTAATTGTTAGATATATTTTGTGTAATAATAGGGCCAGCGGTAGCCCAAACCCTTTAACCAGTATACACCTCTGTTTACACATAACACACAAACAGTTTTCTATATTTCCTAACCTAATGTAACTTGAATATAAATTAACTAGTAGACTGAAGCAAAAATAGCTGCTTGTATATTGGATAATTCAGATATTCTAATGGTAGGTATGTTTAACTTTTCCACCTGGTCATCTGTTATGATTATTGAGTCGACACTGTAGTAGCACAGTCTAGTATAGGCCTATATAGTCACGAAGCTCAATACGTAGTAAATTTGCATCCATAGATAGTTGCTAACCACTAGGATCGCTAATATCGCCTCATTATAGACAATGCGAAATAGTACCAACACGGTCTATTGTTCCTAATACCCTGACAACTCAAGTTTCGTGACTGTATGTACTAGACTGTGGTAGTACTCCTTGGAATCCCCTACAATTAAAAGCATCACTTCCTTGTTGTTTTCATAACAATTGTCATTGACAGAACACACAATAACTCGGGTCGAATATTCATCAACAATACCTGTATTTAATATAATACCAAAAACGTGGCTGACAACCGAGTTTTCCTTGCATAAAGTTATTTGAAATGTTAATATTTCCACCGAGATTATTAGATTGATGTGTTCCATTTCCTAATTGAAATAACCTTCCTGATATGTACCATATGTATATTATAGTAATACTAACTAGTCCCCTACAAATATAGCAAATTAACAAATTAGGCCTACACAAAATAAGAGGAATCAGTCACTGCACTCACACACCTACTGGCACTTATGCCAGAAATAGTTTCATATGTGTAAATATATTTATATTGCTATTTATGTACAATGGCTGGAGAGGGCGTCCTGCGCGTATAAGACCCTAAATCGGCCTCTGGCTCAAAGCCAGAAATGTCAATAAACAACAACTCAGAAAATGCTCGTTCATTGACATTGGCTCGCATATTTTGGGTCAAATGAAGAATAATAAAGGACTTCCAAATTTTACATTACCTCGTTAACATGTTTCAGCCATTTTCAGAACTGGTCATTGCTGGTCTTGGTGCCTTTTGTTTGTGTTTCCTGTGGTGGTGTGTTTGTGTAGTGTAATGTGGAGTGTGTGTGTTCTGAAATTGAGTTGTGTGTTGAGAATTTCATTTGGTTGTTTTTTTGTATGTCTATATATTTCGTAGAACACTAGAACAATGCGAAATAAATAGGCACACAAAAACACATCCAAATGAAATTCTCAACACACAACTCAATTTCAGAACACACACATTCTTTGACTCCACATTACACTACACAAACACAAACACAAACCCAAGCCGCCAAGACAAGCAACAACCAATTCTGAAGATGGCCAATAACAGGCTGAAACATGTTAACGAGGTAATGTAAAATTTAACACGAGAAAGGACACATAATACGTTTTGCGAAGTGATATAGTGTTAGAAGTTGTGTAATCAAGATGTATAGAAAACTATGAATGAAAGAACTGCTGTTGCATTGGAAGCTGAGATTCTAAATTCAATGGAAGAAAAGAGTATTTCACTAATCAGATGCCATGCCAAGATTAAGACAGTGCAGCAAATATACTTGGGATCCATAATGGTGTAAAAGTGAAGACTGAACCAAAAAAAAAAAAAAAAAAAAGTTAAATGTTCATTGTGCAGCACGTAATTTGATTATAATGTTAAATAATATTGTTAGAAGTGTACCAGAAAATAAGATGTCTTTTCAGTAGTTGAAAGAATTCATCTATACAGCACAAAAAAATTAGTGGAACAGGTTTTTTGTCTCCTGTAAATTCTTGGTATTAAGGCAATAGCTATGCTGTAATGATATCACCATTTGCGTTAACATCTTTTCTAATAGGAAACACGACATATGGTTTTCATCTTCATCATAGTCCAAGGAAACCAGATAGTAATCCATTCATGCTGAAAATCAATATGATTTAGCTTGATATTCTCTATTTGACAATGGCTGTTTTAGAACATATCTGGGACTATAGTCATTGTTGTGGTCTAATTCAGATGTTATTGCAAAGGAACTACAAAATGGTTGATATCAAGAAGTTGAAGTCCCACGAGCTGTCACCCTCATTCAGCAGGGATGGACTTATCATCAGATTGCCAATGACCTCCGTTACTCTGTGTCAGTTGTGTATAGAGCTGTCAAACGTTATAGGGAGTCAGGGCAGTACAAAAGGAAACGTGGGCAAGGACGTAAACGAAAGACAACTTAAAATCAAGACAGATTTTTAGTTCTTTCTGCTCTGCGTCGGCATACATCCATTGCTCATAACTTGCAAAACGACCTCAGGTTACTACATGGAATAGCAGTAAGTGACCAGATGGTCAGGAATAGATTATGGGAAGTTAATTTGAGAGCTCAGAGACCTCTCTACATGCCCCTCATTTGGAGGTTCATCACAAGCGAGCAAGGTTAAGATTTGCTCTGAAACATGTAAATTGGCAACTTCGACATTGGAGGCGAGTAAGTTATTGCTTACAAAAGAATCAAGATTCTCCCTTGACTTCCTGTGATGGAAGATTACGTGTATGGAGACGTCATGGAGAGCGTCTCGATTAACCTAACATTCTTGAAATTGACAGGTTTAGTGGGGGCTTAATTATGGTCTGGGCTGGCATCAGCTTAGAAACGAAAAACTGCCCTGACTGTCATTCCTGGCTGGTTAAATGCAATTGGTTATGTTGACAATAAATTGTGACAACATGTTCTGCCTATAATGGAACGTATAGCTGTTGGATTTCTGTTGATGCATGACAAAGCCAGAGCTCATGTTGTCGCCGTCTCCATGAAATTCCTGTAATGGATTAGCCAGCGATTACTCCAGATTTAAATTCTATTGAACACATATGGGAATGCTTAAAAGACGCATCCATAGCCATCCCGCAGAATCTCTAAGAGCTTGCAATGGCACTTAATAAAGAGTGGATGAGTATACTCCAAGTCAACATTCGGTGGCTTGCGAGAAGCATGTCTCACAGATGTCAAGCAGTAATTCATGATCATGGAGGCCACACGAGGTAATAAATCCCTGCAGAGATTGTGAGGACTCATGATAACATTAAACATGATAAAGAAACAGATTTTTCACTTTGTTTTGTGCAGTATCAAGTAAGATGACCATTGTTGACAACTCGATTGTAAATGGCCATGGAAAGTAATTTTTTATAAAATATAGTGTCTGAAGTTCATGCTGGACTAAGGTCAACATTCTACGTTTTCATTGTTCAATAAAACATTAATTTCAAATCTTGTTGCGCTAATTTTTTTGAGCATTATATTTTTCAGTCAAAGTAATGGGACGTGTTATTAGCTTCTTACTCATTAAACAAACTTTGTCTAACACATTGGGCATCAAGATTCAAGTCAATAAAACCTCTAAGACATGAATATAAAGATATTATGAAAGTTATAACTGCAACAGTGCTGCAATTAAAAAATGTCAATGACTGTAACAAAGCCAGTACACTTAAAAAAACAGATGAAAAAAAATTGAATTTTGTTTTCACATTGTACTTCATTTCAAAGCACTTGACACTGTTCATTTGGTGTCAAAATTACTTCAGTCTAACAACACTGATCTTTCTGAGCTTCGACACTAGTCTACTTCAAACTGCTGCTAGTTTGCTAAATGATTATAGGAATAATTTCCAAGAAGGATTGTTGTCCAGCATTTCTCTTGCAAAACAATGAGGAACTGATTAAGATACATTTTTATGAACTGGCTCAGGATTAACGGCTATCAGATTCTGAAAAATGTTTTCAAGTAAATGTGTTTACATGAAATTAAATATGATTGTTAATTAAATTCAAATTCAATTCAATTCTATGAAATATCTCAATGACTTGTTCATTGTACTAACTCCATAGTTTCTATCTGCAATATACAAGGTGTTACATAGCAAAGCACAACATTTATTGATGCAATATAGGCCTATTGAAGATTTAACAGAAGAGTTTGCATTTCAGTTACAATGCTTTAAGTGTGCAATAAAAAATGAGATAAAATACAAAACATAAGTTCGAGAATTAGCACACCTCTTGCTAATTTGAAATTTAAACTTCAGCATCAAACATTCCAGATGTTTGTACTGCTTCCTTTTTATTTATCTTTCTACTTGTAACTGATGCTTTATCTGAGCGGTCCATTTCAAAATTATTCAACATCATCATCATTATCATTATCATCATCCTTTCTCATATTAGGCCACAAGGACTGTTATGGTCCTGTATTTCCCTCCATTTCCAAATTAAAATTTATAAAAAGATATTTACATAATATCATGTCACAAACGCGATTAAATAGAGTGCAGCAGCTGGGCAGTTAACTCGGTAAAGTAATGGAGTTTTGTTAGGGGAACCTAAATTGAACTTTGTTGGAGGGGGGGATCTTTCTCTGTTACACCACTAGCAGCTACTACAGTTTCTTTACATACATCAGGTCTGGCAACATGTCGATCGTCGACAGGTTGATCGTTAAACATTTTGTGAGCGAGAAATATTCAGACCCCCGAAAATGGAATAATTTATATTTCAACAAGCCTTTGTCGTTCAAGTTGACATCAAACTAAGTTGCTGCATCACACGAACAATAGATGGCAGAGCACTACATGGACTTTGCATAATGTTTGTCCATGGGAACAGGGTTGGCGACTTATTGCTGCTAAGGTGATGACATTGGCAGTAATCATCAGGGAACCCTGCATAGGAAAGTGAAACACGGACTGTAGCAGTCACTTATTGTGCCACAAGTGTGCTGTGTGTTTCTGTCTGTTTCAGCTTCATTACTACCTTCATAAAGGTATTGCCTTACACTCATACCGCACTTTGTAACATTAATAACAATGATTGTTATATTTAGTGATATAAGAAACAAGTTTTTCTAAAAAGAGTAAGACTTATCATTTTCATAAAGAATGGGAGCATAATTACTTCTTTTTTATGATTAGAGCCCGGATATTTAGGCATTTATTTTGGTTAAAATAGGCAGTTTTTATTTTGATGTACCGAAGTACACATGATATTTCCATGCAGATATTCTGCTTTCTCAGATGATGAGACCCCGGCCAACTAGTCACTCATCTGAGTGCACCTCTACACATGTATGGACTTCGGTCCTGCGTGCATAGACATCTATGACGTAGTGCAGAGGGCGGCCACTAGAGGGAACCCAAGAGATGGAGCTTAATCTGAGACGATTCTCAACGGTGTCGGGATTGTATCCGGCGTGGCTTAGTGGTTAAAGCATCAGCACGGAGAGCTGAAAACCCGGGTTCAAATCCCGGCGCCGGAGAGAATTTTTCTCCGTTCCATCTCTCTCTCATCATCTGAGAAAGCAGAATATCTGCATGGAAATATCATATGTACTTCGGTACATCAAAATAAATATGATATGCGTAATAAATCACTTTGTGATTTAAAGACGGCGCCCATACCGTCGGACCCCGGCCAACTAGTCACTCATCTGAGTGCACCTCTACACATGTATGGACTTCGGTCCTGCGTGCATAGACATCTATGACGTAGTGCAGAGGGCGGCCACTAGAGGGAACCCAAGAGATGGAGCTTAATCTGAGACGATTCTCAACGGTGTCGGGATTGTATCCGGCGTGGCTTAGTGGTTAAAGCATCAGCACGGAGAGCTGAAAACCCGGGTTCAAATCCCGGCGCCGGAGAGAATTTTTCTCCGTTCCATCTCTCTCTCATAAAATAGGCAGGCATATAGGCACTAAAAATGGTAAAAATAGGCAGTGAAATAGGCATTCATGGAAACAGGCAAAAATAGACAAATACTTAATAAACTATCTCATACAGTACTTTCCTTGGTTACATGTCACAACAAGATGCTTTTTTAAGTTGTCAATTGTCATAGTGAGCCGCCTGTCAGAGAGAACGTTTTTCATGGTGGAAAAAGAGCTTTCTATGATTGGAGCAAACTTAAAACAAGAACTGTCTCTACTTTCTTTCAGAGATTGGAAAAAGCCGACTGTGTATTGTCTCAAAAGGAGGGGTGTGAGAAGGAATTAGAAACTTCAAACACGTGACTTGTGCATGCAAACGACAACAGTATCGGGACCTGAGACTTGCTTTTAATACTTCCCTCATCCCCTTTCTTTTGCTGGTTAACCCCGAAGTGACCTGAGCACTGTTATACTGTTCAAACATCTTTGTTAAGTGACATATGGGTAAAAGATGGAATTGGTGGGGGAGAAAAGTTTACGACTTCTTGGAAACATATGTATTGCTGGAGAGTAAGTTCTCAGCTAATATTTGTGTGAGGTGAATATATATTTTTTAATTTGTACAACCGTTCTTTTTTGTTTTTTGATATAATTTATGTGCAGTTTATTTTAAATTCATTAAAAATATAGAAAATGTAAAACAACGAAGTAAAAAGGCTAAAAAAAAAAGGCATTTAACCTTAAAATAGGCAACGGGAGCTAAAATAGGCAAAAAAGGCAAAATAAAAATTGGGCCTATCGTCACCAAATGTGTGGAAATGTGTTTATCTCTAATAGGTCTTTCATACATACGCTCAGTTTAAAAAAGGCATTTTGCCTAACATCCGGGCTCTACTTATGATAAAAGACAAATGTTGCCTTATTTGTAACGCCTCAGTGGCAATATTACAGTAAGTATTAGGGAATTTAGAATGGCACTTCAACACTCTCCACAGCAAATATCAGTTGGACTTTCCAACCAATAGTGAGATTAGAAAACACAATGTTGCAAGGACTTAAATCTAAATTATCGACACAACAGAACCTCTTTGTACAAACAGCTTCATAATCGAAAGCATTAATTATTGCATCATTCAAAGTAGGTCACCTTCTTGCAAAGAAATGTAAACCATTCAGTGATGGTGAATTTTTTAAGGGCATATTTCTACAAATATCAGATGCACTTTTTTAAAGTTTGAAAAACAATAATGAAATTAGAGCTGCTTTTTAAGATCTACAGTTTTCACGAAATACTGTGATGCAGCAAGTTGAAATAAACAAAGTTTAAAAGTGCATTATAAATCATTGTTTCTTCAATATCTCGTACATTATTATAAGAGTACCCAACACACATGGACAAAGAGTTCAAAGATCTTCAACCAACCGTAACTTGGACCACAAAAAAAGCTTGTAATCACTTCTTTATTAAAGATATAAAACTAGAGAACAAATACAAATAGGCTATATTTCAGTTATTGTCAACAGCTGCAGCATGTACAGTTTCCCTGGAAAAGGATGAGACGATTGAATATTCTTAAGTCTCAGATGTGAGACACTGCGCATGATCGGAGACCAGAGCACTGATACACAAGATAACGAATATTGAGTTACTTAAATTCAGGCTATTTGGTTTGTTACTAGCATCGTTCCGAAATTCACTTCAAAAACTGCAAAAAAAGATAATATTACGTAAATAAAAGATAAATATATACATAAATCGTGTAGTTAAATCGACAATGGACCTTCATGACTAGATCGACACTCCGCACAGAAAGGAACGCTTTCGTGTCGTTTCAATAGCTCAGACGGTAAGACTTCTGCGTGTTGTGTAGAAGAGTGCGAGTTCGATTCTTAGTCTACACAACGATTTTTTTTGTCTAAATAACGTTGAAATAGAGTTTTAAAAAGTCCTGAGATTAAGTGTTAATGATCGCAAACAATACAAAATTACAAGTTATAATATTATAAACGTTAATCTAATGAATGCATTTATACACACATATACAATGTAAATGCATATATATTAAAAACTAACAATAAAAATTAAATTAAAAAATATATGTAATAATAGACAAACTTTTACAAAGGTTTAGAGTCCTTAGGCTAAGTCATTTGTCGAGTAATTATTACAATATTTTTATTAATAGCTTTCCCATATGTGTAAGATATGCACTCGCACAAAACAATTTTTGTTAAAAGTATGGCTTTGGATTATTTCATTCTCACCCCTTCAGTTAATTTTAACTATTTTATCTACGTGTTTGCAATAGTGTTTAATTTAATGTGCATTCAATTTTATTCATGTTATGATTGAATGAAAAAGCACTGTTGCAGTTATTGACTAATTACATATATTAATATAATTATTAAATGCATCTGTTAAGTAACCAATTGCAGTATCTTTTGCAAAATCTTGAATGTTTAAGTTGTCAATAATATTTCTGTACTATATACTATAATACGTTAAAAGAATTTGCAATAGATTTGGGATCCTCTACTTTATAATAATTGGTTTTAATGAAAAAATATTTTCTTTCTTAGGATATCTACAAGTTTAAATTTAACAATATTTCGAATAGGTTTAATTGTATTATCTGAATTTTGTACTCTTCTATTCAAATATATTCTATTTCCCTCTTTCATAATTTTTTATGAATTACACTGTACTTCTTATAGGCACCGTGCAAGCTCCTCTGGTGGCGACTGTTGTTACTGACTGCGGTACAGCAGCGATAGAGTTCTGCTTGAAGCATATGAATATACTTAACATCTCAGGTTAAATGATTAGAAATATGGATGATCCTAAAAAGCAGAAAGGTAATGCAAATTGCTGTGTTCTTGAGTGTAGTAATGCTTATAGGAACACACCAACCGATATTGTTTTTATTCATTCCCAAAACAGAAAACTGAAGCGCAACGACGCTAATTGTGGATCCATGCAGTACGCAGACTAAAGTAAATAAGGCTACACTGCTTGTAATCATAGTATTATTATATACTAGGCCTGATATAAAAATAGAATGTATATAGTATTATGTTTATCAATAACCATTAAGTTAACAACAACAGGAATTTATCATTTAAATTTCAAAAAGTACATAATTACTGAATAATAATATACTTATTTTTAAATATATTCATATCAATTTGTTTTTTTTTTATAGTATTGTTGCTATTACTATAATAATTGTTGATAAATTCTTGATTTCAAGTGCTGATGGTTCACCTTGGAAACCAACACCTGCAGCATGAATTTGCGGAATTCATTTTATTGGGAACGAGATCAGAACACCCCCAAAACTAGCATACCGTTCCCAATATTTATATAAAAGATTACAAGAAAAAGACTGCCTCATCTCAACTAGCTCCGGAAAGGTACGAAAGAGACGCATAAAGAAGAAGAAAAGATGAAAATTTAAGTTTTATGGAAGGCGAATGCTCAACAAATGTTATTTCGAAAAATGAAGTAGCCATACAGGCAGAAGTAAATGAAACCATTCTTAGTGATTTTGTTTTTTCTTTCACAATTGAATTGTGTGAATTGTCTACTCAAGTGTCTATTCCATTACATGCCAAACTGAAGTCACATAAGAAATGTTATGACAAGCGTTCAGGAACAGATGATATGTTTAATGAAATGCAAGGTTTCCGAAATTATTCTACAATAAAATATGAGACAGAACTACCAGACTTAATGGGAGTGACATTTGTGGTTTCGAATATATTGTTAAAATTGCTACCAATTGAAACACAATGATACCCGTAGAATCATAAGAAATATTTCCAATTCTATCATTTAACCCAAAAATAGCTACCATAGATAGTCGAAACACCCCAAGATGTAGATCATACATATTATTTTTGCCATTTTTATTAGTGAATTTCACATCGAAAGCTTTCGAAAAATTCTGTCCAAGAGTAAGATTAGTAAAGAAAATCGTCTACTTATATTTTCCAATTAAAATGAAAACTGGATTATCGTATTCTGCTATGAGGGTAATGCTAGGAGTTAATCGTACAATTATAAAATGTATTTTACCGCCACTTTAATGTTGTTGACATCCACAATGGTTACTGTAATTTTGGGTTTTGGTCTAGCAGAGAAAGTATTCAGGAAACAATGCCTGCAATATTGAAAAATGTAGAGTGACAATTAATTGTTCAGAAGTGGAACAGCCACCCAATGTGGATCAGATGGTGGCCTTCAAATCTAAATGCTACCTAGGCAGATCGAGTGACACATTCATAACTGATTGCGGATTATTGACAGTGGTGATGAAGTCAGGTTTTCCCGGAATAATAACAAACCTCTCCGATAAAGGGATCATTGTTGTTACTCCACCTTATCTGCACGATGGTAAATTAACAGCTGAAGTCGAAACTACTTACAGCGTAGCTAGTGTTCGAATTCATGTTGAAAAGTGCATTCAGCGAATTAAAATATACAGTATAACATTTTACACAAACTATCAATTGAACTGCTTCCGCATGTTGATCTTGTTGTTTATTCAACTGTCCAAAGAGAAGTCTGAACCTCACAAGTGATACCAACAAGGCACCACTTATGAGGCAACTAGGCCAGAATATCATGGGGTAGAGTGGCCAGTTCCTTTTCCCTTCCATTGCATATATCGCCGACTAGCTAGAAATTACACTAGTCAGACTTCATATGCATACAAACAATATTGTTCTTCCTCTGACACATATCGTCAAGTGAGATGTACAGCCTGATAACAGATGTACATATCAGCCAGAACCTCAATCAGAGGTAGTATGTTGATGATATTGTTCATTACGTGTTGTGTTTTAGAAAATTTGTAGTCGTCCATTATTCAGGAAGTGTAATTAAGAATACTTTTAGAATTAAATCACATTAAAATACGTAATTTATAGAGACATTATATACACAAATATTACACACGTCATGACAGCAAATATAAGTATATCAATGTTTCCGTAATATCACTGTTCACCCTCATTCATTGGGCTTAAATCTGATTTAAATGCCAAACAACTTCACTGATATTTCAGGAACTTTGTAGTTACATATTTACACTCCTCTAGCAGTACTGAACTTTCCACTGAGTCTATAAAATAATTAAAGACTGTAGATTGCTGGGTTTGCAGTGAAAGACCTGCCCTTGGGCAGAACACTATGAACCAATGAACCCATTCTTACTAATATTACAACTTTTTATCGGCAAAAAGCCGCATGTAATTTCTATATCACACATTACTAGTGAATGACTGCGAGCCTGTAGTTAATTAGGAATTGAGACACTGCGCGGCGCCACCAGTACGATTTTGAGACCCATGCACGGTGCCTATAGTATTTAAGAACATGAGGATCATTACATTGCAACTCATTACATATAGATTCTTCTTTTTAATACATGAGATTTTGAAGTCCCTGCGTTATCTACATGTTTTTACTTTTGAATTTTTTCACAACATTGAGTGGAGAACATCCACTGAAGTGATTATGAAATTAAGTGAAAAATTCAATACATTTACTCTTAATATCAGTAGTACCAATATCATATATGTTTTTCCAAGATTCATTTTGTAGACATAAATGTAAATAATCACTAGATACAGCATTTACGATCCTTTCTTAGTTTTTAAATTAATATTTTGAAATTGTTCAGTAACATTGGAAACACTTAGGATTTGTTTATCATGTTCAGACAAACCATTGATTATAGGTTCTGTCGAATAGGAATTCAGTATAATTCTGTGTACAAAACATTTATCAATGGCTGTGCTACTTCAGCTTGTATGCTGTGGGAAAATGACTCTGCGACTAAGGTTTCCAGTTTCAAGGAGTGAATTTAATTTACATTTACGGAAAAGTTCCGAAAGATAATCTATGTATATGTCACTACAGATCACAAATTCCATATGAGATTTCTAAATTCTTTTCTTTACAAATTCAATGTTGGCTATAAATATTAATAAATAATGTAAGAAATATGAATGATTGTAGTTAGAAGTCTGATTTACATTATAAAAAGCAAGAAGTTACATTCCTCCGCAAGATTCGAACTTTCGATGATGGTTTTGTCGTCCAACGCACAGCCACGGACCTATTCAATGCTTATGTTAATAACCTACAATTTAGCTGTAGCAATGTGGTGTCATAACTTGGAGTTTATTTACTAAATGTAATTAGATTTAATTTGATTAGTTTCGTAACAATTGGACTTCCTGTTATATCCTGTTATTTATATATTTAATTTAGGGTTGATTTATTAACTCTTACTATGCAAGATGCCTCTTATTGCAATAATTCTATATCACGTTAAATAGTCATTGTCTGCACTAAAGTATTATTGTCACCCCTCATTTCTCATCGTAATGGCGAACCGACGTGACATGAGACAGCGAGTTATAGCTCTAGTTGAGGCTGGATATGGGGCTAGATCTGCTGGCCGTTTGGTCGATGTTCCTGGAAGTACAGCTGCGAGGTGGGTTCATCGTTACCAAAATTTAGGGGAGGTCGAAAATCGCCCTATTCCTGGGCGTTCGCGGATTTCTTCATTGGAAGAGGATGCTCTCTTATTCGAGACAGTTCGACAGGACCCCTTTCTGACTGCTAACGAAATAAGAGCAACATCTAACTTTCCCGGCTCTTCACAGACTGTATTGTATTGTATTGTATTTATTAACATTCCATGGTATTCATACATGCTTACAGCTAGAATATGGAACAAGTCAAAAAACTTGATACTATTATAGTCACAGTCTAGATGAAATATATACAGACGAGATTTACAATATAGTCTACTAGTACAACACATAGTTTTAGTATCAATTTCATGAAGTGTTATTGAATGTCATGAATTCACCTACAGAATAGAAGGCGTGAGAAATTAGGCACTTCTTTAATTTGGCCCTAAATAATTTTATGTTTTGAGTTTCATTTTTTATATCGATAGGGAGGCTATTAAACATTTTTACTGCCATATAACGCACTCCTTTTTGATAGCACAATAGACTTGCCCATGGAGTATGAAAGTCATTTTTTTGACGTGTATTTATGCTATGAACTGTTGAATTAGTTACAAAGTTTTCACGATTACATACGAGGAAGACTATTAATGAAAAGATATACTGACAAGCCATGGGCATTATTTGTAGTTTTTTGAAAATAGTCCTACACGACTCCCTAGATTTCGCACCTACTATTATTCTAATTACTCTTTTTTGTAATAGAAATATACTGTGATCAGCAGGTTGAGGAACAGCGGTATTAGGAGCCGGAGGGCTGCGCAAATGGAAATATTGGGGGAAGCACAAGCTGTCGACCATCTTGCCTTCGCTACCAATCGAGTGGATTTCGATTGGAGAAATGTAATTTTCTCCGACGAAACAACCATCTCGAGTGATTACGAAGGTCCTGTCTGTGTCTATTGTGAGGATGGTCTCCGACATGACCAGCGCTATGTGCACCAACGTGAAAGATCGGGGCGCTTTAGCATATTGTGTTAGGGGTGGATGTCTTACGATGGACCTGGCATTATAGAATGCATCGATGGCCGGTTTAATGCGGGAACTTACGAGCACATTCTGGAAAATATATTCCTTCCTTCCGCCCGAGAACGTTTTCCCGAAGGAACATTGCTGTTCCAGCAGGATAACCATCCCGTGCACTATGCTGCAAGCATTCAAAGATGGTTTCAAAGGAGACCCGAGATCGAAATCATTAATTGGCCTCCGAAGTCACCTGATTTGAATGTCATCGAAAATTTATGGGCGGAATTGAAAAAGAGAAGGATAGCCACCTATGCCCACTGACGCCCTCGAAATCGAGACGAATTGTGGGGTCAAGTTGTTGACACCTGGGAAGATCTCGCCGGGGATCAGAACTTATTCCACAATCTCGTGACATCCATGCCGGATCGACTTAGAGCTGTAATAGAAGCTGATGGCATGTGGACAAGATTTTAAGTTAACAGGTCTCTTTTTGTTTCTTATGATTTTTGTTTGAGGAAGAATACTTTTAACTTCCAAGTAAGATTTATTTATTTTTTTTTGATGAGGTTCAGCCCACTTGTAAGACCCAGAAATTGGGCATAAATTATTCCATATTTTTCGACAAATTAGACAGTCGAGGAACTCTGAACAAATTAATTACACCTCAATAAAAAAAAAGTTTTACCCGGGATCGAACACGAGACGTTTCAGTTATACAGTGGAACCGACATGCTACTATCTGAACTAACGAGACAAGACAGTGACAGCAGCAGTCCAGAATGTAGATCCCTTAGCAGCCATTTGCCATTCGGTACAGTGAAGCAATGATATTTTGTGACTCGAGCTATGTTGTGAAATCCTGGCCTTAAATGGCTATCTTCTTCGTGATCCTTATTCTGATACTTGTCCTTGTTGTGGTCCTTGTAACAATTCTTGTACTATTTGTCATGTTATGTATCGTTACGTCGATATCGAGTGAACCGCGCTGTAGAACTTTAACTTCCGACGACCAAGAATCGCTCATTATTTTTCAGGGTAACTGTACATAGCTGAAGATAAATGTTTCCACTAAATGCAGCTAGAAGTGAAAACCGTGTCATAATGTTGTGAGAAATCAAGGCCAATTGTACAGAGAAGTTAGTAAAGTAATCATTCCAGGGAAAATACTTACATTTCAATTGCAGATTTTTTTTGCAAGGGAAAGTACTTCAATTTTTTGGTCAAGGGAAAATATTAGTCTCTATTCGCTAATGAAACACTTTACTCATTTTAAATTTATATTTTGCAACATCAGGGTTGCCAGATTTTAGATTTTTTTCATCATATACAGTAACTTACTTATGGTTTGTCTCAAAGGAAGAGTGATATGAATATGAAGAGAGTTGAATTTTTTTAAATTTTCATGACTGTAAAAAAAGAAAAAAAGAAAAAAGAAAGAAAGAATAAAAAAACTATCCTTTTACGTGAGTTGAAGACACTAATATGAATCTCAAATTCCAATTTTAATTCGGGGGTTTAGAGTCATAACGACGTATCTACAAAATTCATGTTTTGAGATAAATGCAAAAGAAGTTTTGCAACAACTGAAGCACTATCACTGTTACCACCTATGTTATTGTGTGCGACATATGTGATAACTCGTTATTAGAGTAGGCCATGTTTACATTCGCTCAACAATTTTTTTGTGTTTAAGCTAAGGCCCGGTTGCAGAAACGCAAATCAAATCAGGTTGTGATCGGAGATTACTTGATGTCTTGTTTACTTGACTGACAGATCGAGTTGCAGGAAAGTTAATATACGATCAGATGGCTGTGGTCAACAGATTGTCGATTTGACTGAGAAATACCTATGGCAACAGCGCCATACCAGCTCGCAATACAACCTTCAGCTGTTTAACAGCGGTAAATGAACGTTTGTTTATTATACGCTTTGAGGTTAGAACATCAAGATGTCAATGAGCGATTCCAATAAAAAAAAACCAAGGGGCCCAAATTTTAGCTCCATTGACAGAGTTCTGCTATTAAATATAGTGGAGGGATATATGAACATAATTGAAAACAAAAAAACGGATGCAGTTTGGTCAAAAGAAAAAGAAAACGCGTGGGCAGACATTGCTGTCGATTTTAATAGGTGTTCGTCTGAGGGCGAAAGAACTGCTACCCAGTTAAAAACTGCATACGAGAATTACAAAAGAAGAATAAAAAAGGCAGCAGCAGATGATAAGGTACATATGCTATTTACAGTTTGATAAAAAGGGTTGTACTGACTAACTGTAATTTCTGCTATTGTTGGCTGTGCTCTAGTTATACAGATGTAAAACAAAAATTATTGTGGGCCTAATCAGTGCTCTACTTTGGTGAAAGGATATGGGAATGGTGTATTTGTATTTATTTATCTATTTCCTTTATAGTTTACTGCACATTACATAGGTCCATCAGAATACATAATTTCAGCCATAATTAGTTCAAGCCAGTTTAATTAACAATAGCAGGTTGAGTTGCATAATACAGTGGGGGATGGTTGAAAAAAATACTGTATTTTAAATCAACAAACCAGTCTCTTCATAATTTATTAAACCTCAGTACTTAAACAATTACAACCTATTTCCATTAGGAGTGTTTAATCAGATACATTTTAAAAATAAATTTCATTACAGGGATTTCATTACAATATTACTATTTATTAAAAAGTTTTTATTTTATGGTAAACATATATGTGTTTATTCTATTTTCAGGCCAAGTTGCACAAAACAGGCGGGGGATCATTCAAGAGGAAGTTAGATGTAGATGGGGAGCGGCTTATAGCCAAACTCCATCACAACTTCACACCTCTTTGTAATCCGTGCGACAGCGATGGCCAGTACCAGGTCATTGAAGACGTAGACGCTGATCCTGTTTCCTATATTGAATCAGTGGAAACGTATTTTGATGGTCCTCTGCCTGTCATGAGTGTTGAAGAGGTACAGACGGAATCTCATGAAGAGGTGGTAGCTCATGAGACTGTTCTATCACCTTCGCAGTCTCCATCTGTAAATATACCAGAAGCAATTCCAACAGCAGGCCTTCAACAACAGATGCAGATTACAACAAGTAGGCCTACTGCACGAAAACACAAGAGAAACAGGATGGAAGACTACACAAGTAGTAAAGTGGACTTTAATGATTTAAGGTGCCGCCTTCTGTTGGAGAAACACAGCATGGAGATGAAAATAATGAAAACAAACCTTGAGGTTGCAAGAGTGGAATTAGAAATAAAAAAAGCTATTTTGGCTAATAAATTTAAAAATTAAGTTGCTTCTTTGAAAATAACCTTGTATTGTTTTACTTACCTTTCTGCCATTTCTGTGAAGTGTGTATTTATTAAAGCAGTCCTGACAACATGTCCTCCATTTCCTCTTCCTCTTCCTCTGAATAATGCTTGTTCTCTTTCAGCTTCGGGGTAGAATCTTCGTACCAAGTCTTCGTCTGGAGGTGGGGGTTCAGTTTCTCCATGCTCTAACAGTAGGTTATGTAGGACAAAACATGCCATAATACACTCAAGTGTTGTTGATTGCTGCCTTCTCAGCTTGAACCGGAGACCCATTGACAAGCATGGAAATCTTCTTTTAACAACTCCAAATGCTCTTTCTATACAATTTCGTGTTTGTATGTGAGTTGTGTTGTAGAGTTGCTCTGGTTCAGTCCTTGGGTTAGAGAGAGGTGTCAGCAGAAAATTAGAGCAGGAATAGCCGCCATCGCCTAACAGGATTCCATTTCCCATTTCTCCATTCACAAACTCAGCACGTAACCTGCTCATGAGGAATATCGTGCTGTCATGTGTGGAACCTTGCCAACGTGCCACTACATTCCAAAACAATAATGAAGATGTGCACACAGCCTGCACATTTATCGAAAAGAAACCTTTTCTGTTCCGATAGAGTTCAGCATTATTCCCACCAGGTGATATGATAGGGATATGGGTGCAATCTATACAACCAATTACTCGTGGGAATTCAGATATTGCTGAAAATTCTCTTTGAATCTCAAGACGTTCCCTCGCAGAATTTGGAGGCTTTATATAAGTCTGTGCTAATAAAGCTAGTTCATGGGTAACTTCTCTCACCACTCTGCTGATAGTAGATTTATGCACCCCTACAATATCACCCAAGACTATCTGAAAGGTACCAGTTGCATAATACCTTAACGTAATTAAAAGCTGGTTCATTGGAGACAGAGGATAGTTTCTGTTAGTCTGTCTACATATATTTCTTTCGATTTTCGAAAGTACCATACAACATGATTCTTTACTTAACCTAAATCGTTTTTCAAACTCCTTCTCTTGAAACATAAAATATAACTCGTCTCGTCTTTGTATATTTCGTTGCCTTAACAATATTTCTTCCTCATACCTTTAAAAAATTTCTTCATCTGAAGAATCCATAGCTCAATATTTTCGAAAATAATATAGAATTAACCTATAAATGCAACATACAACACAAACTTGATCGGAGAATCACTATTTGACCAGCAGAAAATTGCTGATCAAATCTGACGACAGTTTGATCGCCGATCAAATACTGATTGCTGTTTCTGCAACAAGAAAATAACTGATTGCCGGTCAAACTCTGATTAAACGTCGATCGAAGTCCGATCATAAATGATTAACGTTTCTGCAACTGGGCATAAGTGTTACATAATAAAAAAAAGGACTGTGTTGTAGATACGTTGTTTTGACTTTAAATAAATTGTTCTTTTTGCAAGTTACACTTGATTTTAATATTAATGACAATAGAAATAATGCACTGAATTATTTATATATTATTCTGTAATTACATCTAATTATTGTGAAACAAACAGTTTTATAAGTCTTTCTTCTAATATTGATTAGTAAGGTGCTGGATAATATGCGAAAATGCTTAAAATACTAAACTGATGGCAATATACCATAATTCACCATAACAAAGTGCAATGACTTTTACACAAACCTGTATCACTGAATCAATAGTAAAAAATTGTTATACTGAAGAAGGAATGGTCCTCATAATAATAATAATAATAATAATAATAATAATAATAATAATAATAATAATAATAATAATAATAATAATATTCGTAGCGCTACAGCACTTTAAGGGTCCAGACCGACCAGCCAGCTGCTGGCCTCAAGTACAGATGCTTAAGCAGAGATGGAATCTAACTAGAATAGAGGTATCGTGTGATTAGCACGATGGCCCCCCTACTAGCCATTATAGCTGGCTTTCTTAACCGAATTTCTCTACTTATCATAGCTCTCCAAGTGCATCACAATGCTGATTATCATCATCATGATCACCTTCATTAACTTTCGCTTCTTTCCCATCTATAACATCATTTATTAATTACTTATAGCATTGTGGTGATACTGGTCAGGAATAATCCTCATATTGCGTAGATCCAGAAGATCTTTAAGTTTCTGCGTTCTGAATAGGAACTGGAGAAGAAAACAAAGGCTGAAGTGTGAAAGAATCTCGCATTCTTGTTTTAGTTCTGCGGATTAGTATTCTTCTAAACTCAAATTCTTGAGAAGTCCTGTTGCTGTATTTAAAATAAATGTGTTCTAAGTCTTCTTTCCTGTACTGAAACCAGGCCATCTTGAGCCAATTGACATTATTTACATCACTGAAAACTTTTCTGTCCTTTCTCATGTAGCGCCTCAGTTCTGAAAAATTCGGTACATGCTAAATTTCAATTATATGGTTTTTTTGTTTGTCATTCTGACAATAGTGAATCATCCCAATGTGAAATAATTTTGTTCTTTTCTCTACTGAGACATGATCAGAGTCGTACTCTATTTGTGGTCTGACTCATAGAACATATCATTGATCAAAGGGATGTCAAGATGCCCAACAGCATGCAGAAACATAACAGACATATTTTATATTTCTGGTTTGTCCACCGCATGTTTTGAAAAAGGAATTCCATTCCTTACCATCTGCACTTTTTGTTGGAAATTAAAAAGACATGAAGCAACTTCTGCAGATCCACGTTTGGCAGTTCTTTTACTCCACATAGCATGTGACTTCTCTACAGAAAGTTTATTGTTGTACACAGCCAATCTTCGCCGATAAAATAATGCTTTAGCATCTGTTTTGGGACAGTAGCAGACAGCCTCCAGATCAAATTCAGCTAAATGGATTTCCAGTTGCAGCTTCCGCATCAATGTTGTCTTTTCTAGCCCTAGCTAAACATTTCTGTTCATTGTGAGCTTCCTGATCTTGACAGTGAATTTCTTTGCCTGTGGCATTCATATGAGAAAGTCTGTAGCATGTATCGCAAAAATCATTTTAGGCAAATGGAAGGGCAAGTTAAATTCTGTGTTGTGAATATATTTCGATAAAATTATTCTTTTTAGTAGTTATGCCATCATTTTCACGTTTTTCAACGTACAGTTTGAGCATTTTCCTACGATTTAACTAATGAGGCAAGTACTCTTTCTCTGAATATTTTCAGGCATAATGTGATATTATTTTTGGAAAATCATTGATATGAAATGTAATTCCTTCCATTACAACATCTGACTTAGACAAGCTGGTTTGTGCTGACCTCTTGGATCTCTCAAAATTATATAATGTTCATTCCTTTTATACATACAGCATTTCATGTGTGAATGATTCAGGCAAATCGAGTGTTGCAAGAAACTATGCCTGACAAACATGCCATTTTTCACCATCTACCTTTGGTTAAAATCTGATTATCTGTGTCATTTAAATTCCAAAATTCTTCATGAATTGGTAGCCACTCAGCCTGAGTAAATTTGAAGCTGCATTTCCTTATACATTTTGAGTAATCTTTCGGTTTAACTGACCATCCAGCAATTGATTTGCCTTTGGTAGATATTCTGAACTTTCAGATTATGGAATATGGCCGTAATTTTCTGAATGTGCATAAAGGGATCATTTTGATTTGAAGTATGTACGTAGTGACTAATTTTTAAGTAAAATGGTTTATAAGCAATTATAATGCACTTGACATCTGTTGATTTTATCAAAATTCTAAAATTGAATATTAACGACGAGTAATGAAACAACATTGCCGGTATATAATCTTACCATTGCAGGCTTCAGTATTGATCCTTAATGTTGAAAAGGCATTGCGGAAGTTAACTGAATCTGAATTCTCTTCAGTAACAAATTTTTCATTTTTCAGAAGATCAAGAATTTTTATTCCTCTAAAAAACACATCGATTGCTCAGCATAAGTTCATTGAACGATATCTTTGCATGACTGAAAGTACCGATAATATGTATAAATGTTAAATGTTATGTTTTATTTAACCACGCTCGCAGCTGCAGAAGTTATATCAGCGTCGCCGGATGTGCCAGACACACTTAAATGCCATCGACCTGGCCCGGGATCGAACCCACAACCTTGGGCATAGAAGGCCAGCGCTATACCAACTCGCCAACTAGGTCGACAATATGTATAACTGGAGTGCACTAGGGATAACAGTAATTTTTTAATCCTTTATTTCAAGGATTACGCCAACAGAGAGTGAATATAAGGATGCAGATACTCTGTATTATGATTTCGTATCTGAAAATAAGTGATACGCATTTAGAGACAAAACAACGGATCTACACATACGCTGTTCTGACATTCAACACCATAGCATAATATATGGAGCCAAATTAACGTATAAGGAGATACGTTGTTCTGACATTAAATAATCACGTGCATTTGTAGATACGCAGCACACTATCTCCGTAAGGGTTAAAGATAGAGGTTCCGTTGTTTTGTCATTAAATAGATTGGTTCCCCAAGTCAGTAATGATGTAGATATGTCAAAATGGCCAATTTTGTAGATACGCTGTTATGACTCTAAACCCCCGAATTATGGACAAAAACATATTGTAGGTACAGGTTTCCAAGTACAAAACAGTAGTCATCTGGCTGTGCTACATCACATTTCTCTGGCGTCTTTCTGGAGGGCTTGTGGCAATAATATGTTATGCCATATTATTAACTCAATGACTTAATAGTAGTCGTCTCATAGATTTCCCCAGCTGTTTATTATTAACTGCACAGCACAAATTCCAAAAGATAGCATCAAATGTGACAAAATATTTAAATTTCAATGTTTTATTAATTGACTAGCTGTACCCGTGCACTCCACTGCACTTATTAGAAATAAATATAAAGTAATTACATAATTAAAATAGAACATTGGACCCAGGGAACATTCGTGTTTGATAGAAGAATAAATAGTTTAATATACTACTTAATTTAAATCAGGGGCGTATTTTGCGGACTACCGGGGCTACCGGCGGTAGCCCAAGGAAATTACAAAAGAAAAAGTTTATAATATAACATAATGTAATAATTTTGTATTACTAGTTTTACCATAGTAGTTAAAATTAAAGTAATTGTTAGATTTATATGCGCTCTCTGCTCTCGAAAAGAAACAAGTTGTCAAGGCGGCATCGCTGGAGAAACCGCTTGCTACGTGAGGTAGCCTGTGACCGTACCGCGCATGCTGTCCCCCCCCGCTCCCTTCTGTTTCTATCGTGCAGTGTAGGCGGGTGAGTTGCCGCTCTCGTGATCGGTTTCTTCGAAGGCGCAAAGCAGCAAAAACGCTTAGTACGCTAGCAATTGAATGTGATTGTGTTCTTGCAGTGCATTATTTTAAATCTGTGATTTGTTCGAGTGTCTAAGAGTTATATTAATTGTGAATTATTAAGTTTTTAATTTCCCAATTAAGTGATATTGTGAAAAATATGGCAGAACAAGTTTCTGGAGAGGTTTGTGTTGAAAATGATTATGTAATACAAGGTTTATTAAAAGTGCCTTTTAACTGTCGTACATAACAACGAGAAAGTTGAAATTGTGAAAATGGAAAGACCAACTCCTGAGTTAAATTTGTCCATGGACGTAAAAGAAAAACAGCGAGAGTACACACGCCATTTCACTTCAACATCATATGGTAAGTGGAATTGGTTGTGTGGTACTTCTAAACTGTCTAAACTATTTTGCTGGCCATGTTTGTTATTTAGCCGCGAAACTAATGTGTGGTCAAAAGAGGGGTTTTCTAATATGAACTCCCTTCGAACGGCAGTCCTAGAATACGACAAATCAAAAGCTTATATTTGTAGTAGCATGAACTTTGCAAACTTTGGGAAGACAAGAATTGATTTACAGCTAGATAAGCAAAAAGCTCTACACATCAACCAACACAATGCTCTTGTGAAAAAAAAAATTGGGAGATTTTACTGCATCTTATTAATGCAGTCTGCTTTCTAGGAAAACAAGAATTGGCTTTTCGGGGTCATAACGAGAGTGTGGAATCAGACAATATAGGAAATTATATTGAATATTTAAGTTCCTTAAGTGAATTTGACCATTTACTGGCCAATCATCTTGAGAGTTCAACAGTATTTCGTGGTACTTCTCTCGCAATTCAGAATGACTTAATATTTGCTATAAGTGGGGTTATGATAAAGAACATAAAACCTTTTGTGGCCATTGTTGTTGATGAAACAAGTTACTGCTCTAATCAGAGTCAATTGTCCACTGTTTTAATATACGTCGACAGTACTGCCAATGTTCAAGAACGGTTTATAGGATTCACAAATGTCAGTTCGGACAAAACTGCTGCTGCTTTTTTTCAGCATGTGGAAGGTGTTATAGCAGAATACAATGTCGGCAATAAGTTAATTGCACAGACATACGATGGTGCTTCAGTTATGGCGGAAAATATTAATGGCTTAAAAACAAAAGTTCAAGAAAAGTATCCTCAAGCACTATTTGTCCATTATTACAGCCATGTTCTCAATTTAGTTTTGCAACAAACTACTTCATCCATTCCAGAATGCCGCATTTTATTCAAAACACTGTTGGGTTTAGCTGCATTTTTCTCATCATCTCCTAAAAGATCAGAAAACTCAAGGAATTTATGAACAAGAAACTCCCAAAAGTAGCACCAACTAGATTGAATTTTACATCTCGGCTTGTAAATACAGTAAAGGAATACAGAGAAAAGCGGACTGCTTTCTTTAAAAATATCATTTGTAATGACTCTGAAGAAAATTGGGATGATGCTGTAAATGTGCAGGCTCAAGGATATTTGAATTTTTTCACACAGTTTCAGAATATATTTCTTCTTGAAGTCTATGCTAGAGTGTTCGCACATACAGATGTGCTCTACAATATTCTTCAGACAAAAAGTCTAGACATGGAAATTACTGACCGATTTTCTGATTATGGAAAGCTTCAGTTCACACATCTTCTAGATTCTCAAAAATTTTCTGCTTATAGAGAAAACTTCCCGAATGAGGCACTAAACAAATTATTTCAGTCCTATAACAGTCACTTTGATCAAGTACGTTTGAAAAATGAATTAAGTGTAATATATTCAGCAGAAATCTTTGATTTTTCGAACAAACCTATCCATGAAATATTATCTGCCATATATGAACACCAGCTGAACCAAGTTATTCCTGAAGTCCTTAAATTGGCAACATTAATTGTGACAATACCAGCTACGTCACCATCGGTAGAAAGAACATTTTCTGCGTTGAAGAGAATAAAATCCTACTGTAGATCAACTCATACACAAGAACGTTTATCCGGCTTGGCACTAATATCCATTGAAAAGTCATTTCTACAGAAACTTTGCAAGTGGCCCAACTGTAATTTCAAGGACGAAGTCATCAACGTATTTTCGTCCCAATCAAGACGTCTGGAATTCACATAAATATGTAAGGAATTTTATTATAGGGATTTTAAAATATATTTTGTGTAATAATAGGGTCAGTGGTAGCCCAAACCCTTTAACCAGTATACGCCACTGATTTAAATTCTATTTAAATAATTAAAATGCTATCATTTTGGTCCAGAGACCACTCATTTGGTGCCAAGATAATTCGTTTAACATTTTTCTAAATTGGTCTTGAATGCATCCTTTAATAAATCACTCCAAATTAATAGAGTTGATTGTGTACGAAGATCATTTTTATGTTAACCTTACTGTACATCTTTTTTTTTTTTTTTGTTAAGTTTATTTTATTCACGCCTTAACATCTGTGGTCATGTCGCGTGTTTAGAATGTGTGGGTATATCAGCAGGCCGTTTTTACTCATGTTGAGTTCCTGTTTCTATTGTGTGTTGTAGATGGCTTGTGTTCATGTAACTGATTATAAACTTTGATTAATGTTTTTGGTATTGGTAATTGAGGCGGTGATGAATAATGGCATGTATCTTTCCATTCCGACATTTGCCTTTATGACTAAGGGAAATCATGAAAAACCTCAGTCAGATTGGTCGGCCATGGGGTTTGAACCCGGGACCCCCGAATGCGTGTCTCAAATGCTACCGCCTGAGCCAACTCGCTCGGTTGTATATCATTGTTTATGCAAATAAAAAATGAGGTACCCTACATAAATATTATTTTAAGAAACACAGGAAACGAATATGGGTAAATTATGAGCGCAGGAACGCCATTTCATGACACCTTTTAAAATACCTCAGCTCCAGTGATCTCTATGGTAAAATGAGTGTATAAAATTAGAGTATTTTATGTGGACCAAATAAAGTTGCAATAATCAAGTTATACAATATTTCGACAGAATATCAAGTTTTCTGTGCGTACAGATTTCTTTTCATCTTACCTCAGTCCTCATTTGTAGCATTACATCCATCTAGAGAAACTACTAATTTCAAATAGTGAAGGTTAATTAGGTTCTGAGATTACTTCATACAAACACACAAAATATTCTCTGTATATTAATATTGATAAACATCAAG
The DNA here is from genome assembly GCF_040183065.1 of Periplaneta americana. Classification (NCBI taxonomy): domain Eukaryota; kingdom Metazoa; phylum Arthropoda; class Insecta; order Blattodea; family Blattidae; genus Periplaneta; species Periplaneta americana. Next base: position 103,859,899 of record NC_091127.1, on the reverse strand, counting down.
GCCGCCTTAAATAGACGGAGTGATTTGTTTTGATTTCATTGTAGCCATCGTCGTCGTTCCTGCAATAACTCCTATGTCACATATCGATTTTCAGATTTTTGCTCTATTAAATAACTTAAATAGTGATGTAGCAAATAATACAATCTGCTATATATAATTTAATTATATTTCTTTCTTTCGAAAATGTAAGAATTCACGATCTCCTATGCACTACTGCCATAGAATGAATACATTTTTCTTTCTACTAAAAAATTTAATATTTTACACATAGAAGTTACAGAACAACGACACTATAAATAATCGGACGTGGCGGTGGAAATGTATTGTATTTTTATTTTAAAACTTTTGCATATCCTTAAATATCAGTCCTATCAAAATTTTTCCCAGGATAAAACTTATTGGAAATCATTTTTAAAGAAACTTTTGTTATGTAACATTTTTCACAAAAATCAATAATAAGCTAGATATTTCGGTTTATTTAATTCAGGCCCCCTTATAACCCTCCTTTTAAATAAGGTATTTTGAATGCCATATAGCCTAAAATCTAAGTTACAACGACCTTAATTTATATTCCAATTTTCATCGAAATCCGATCAGCCATTATCGCGTGAAAAGGTAACAAACATCCAGACAGACAGACAGGCAGACAGACATACAAACAAAATTTTCAAAAAAGCGATTTTCGGTTTCAGGATGATTAATTATACATGTTAACACCAATTATTTTTAGAAAAGCGAAAATTACCAGAAAAATTTCGCTTACAGATTTATTATTAGTATAGATTACGATGACATAAAATTTAGATGCCTAAATTCATAATTATTTTGTGACTTGGCATATTACTGCTACATAATTTAACATATAGTATACATTTTCAGAGCATACATATTTATTACTTGCATTTTCAAGAAGCTTTCTTTCCATTCTCTGTGCCATGCATGTTCAGAAATATCATATTCACCACTGAATTCGCTGCCACAAACCTTGCACTTGCCAAAATATTAGGTTTTTTTTCCAATGTCAAACCTACATCGTTAAGAAAATTACTTACTTACTTACAAATGGCTTTTAAGGAACCTGCAGGTTCATTGCCGCCCTCACATAAGCCCACCATCGGTCCCTATCCTGTGCAAGTTTAATCCACTCTCTATCATCATATTCCATCTCCTTCAAATCCATTTTAATATTATCCTTTCATCTACGTCTGTAAATACTATGCTAAGGTGAAAGGTTTTTATGAATATGAAGATGTTTCCCGACAACTCCTTGGAAAGAAAGATTTTATTAGGCCTATAGCTCGTACATGGGAATGGAAAAAAGTAAGTTATATGAAAAAAAAAAACTCCTTATCTGCGTGAAGTATACATACATTAAAAGAGCTGAATCCAATTGGTCTGTCAACATTTTGTGAAATGCGGCCAAAACATGTTAGGCAGGTCTCTGATAAGTATCAGGTAAGCCTAATGTGCTACTGTCCTTACTGTGAAAATATGCAGTTAGGTAATGATTTCAGTAGCACACTGGAAAACAAATGAAAAACTAAGAATCATCCAGGAGCTTCTAAAAAAAACAGTTTGTGAAATTGAAAATAAGATCTGTATGAAAGGAAGTTGCCATGTGTAGATATTGAATCCACACCGATTACAAAAACTGATGATGACTGTGGTGAGATTCACACTAAGCAATGGAAAGGTGGACATCTGGTTCAAGAAAGTATGTCTATAGCCTAAATCAGTAGTCAGCTAATTCAACTATCGAATTACATATAGGCCTACAATAAAACAAGCCAATGAAAGAAACAGCAGTATCTTCATGGAGTTACCTTTCAGCACAGTGAATGGAAGCGAGTTCTACAATGAAATGCTACCATGCAAAATGCTGAGCAATTTTATGACATCACAAAATCTAATACAATATGCCTACATTGTTTTTATGTCCCTGCCGGTAAAATTAATCAATAGCTGCAAAGCATGTAGAAGAATGGAAAAGTACATTGCCAGTAGTAGGAATCCAACATAGGCCTACCCGATGTGTGAAAGTTGCCACATCAAATACAGTTATGCTCTTCTCAATTTACTGGAGCTTAACCACTTAAGAAACATAAAAAACTTATCATTTTTTTTAATTATCACTAGGATTTTTTTAAGCGTTCAATGCTGACTCTGTAATGTTTGTTACACTGTTGTAACGTTTGTTACTCTAAATATAAATTATTTTCAGGTAACATTAAAAAATTAAAAACGTTTATGTCATATAATTCTGTAATTTTCCTAGATTGAAGTTGTATATTTTTTATGTCATATGAAATATCATAAAAACAGAGATTCACAAAAGTCTTTCATAACATAAGAATCCACGTCCTCTGATATAACGTTTGTTACATTTTTTCAAATTGTAAGACAAGAACATGCACCATCACAAGATTATATTTTTGGCACTATAATATAATCTTCAAACTATCCTCTATTACCAGGTAGGCCTATGTTCCAAAGTATTGTCCTTGTGTGTAGTTTACTACAAAAAAATTTCAAATGTTGAAACCCATGATGTAAGAATGTAACGTTGTTACAATGGAATAACGCGTTAGCATTATCATTATAAAAAAAGGATATCAATCATAACATGTTCTATCTCCATTTGAGAGTGTATGTATTGTATAATGCACCCCTTTGTCATAATTATGGTACAATTAAATAGCCTACAATTATTATTTGTGCACAGTAACTTTTTTTTGCCTGGTTTCTAAAGTTTTCAAATATAAGGACTGAAGCCTTAAAAGTTGAGATTTTTATCTCTGGTCTCTAGCAGTGAAGGTACAAAAACAATTTTACCCAAACATTACCGGTATTGCAATGAATTTAGATTTACTAAATCTCATAATTCAAGTTACACCCTTTTGAGATAGCATTTATTTTAATCAACATTCGTCATCAGATATCATTACTTTCAAAATATTAATTTACAAAACATCTTAACTAAAAGAATGTAAATTTACATTTCCTGGTAATAACAAAAGCTTATTTAAAATGCGTGAGAATGACACCATTATCAATGTAGGAGGGGCCGAGACCTAGGTTACCTTAGCAACAGGGACGCCTTCTTGGTATTTAACACTACATTTAATTAAATAAATCAATATTTACTTACTTCTATAGATGTGGAAGAAACACAAATCGTGAAATTCAAATAATATTATCACTTAATTTAACAAATACAACTACATTTACAAGGACACTAATCATACATCGACCAAAAAGTGAATCAGATGCAATGTAATTTAATAAAAATTTCCCGCAGTGACAGTAAAACATCCCGCACTGAAAGTAATATACCTACAACATAAAAACTTTCAAACAATTTGCGGTATTACATTGCTTTCAATTGCATGTAACATTCTATAACTTCATTTGATTGCATTAAGATATTTATATTTAAATTCAGTTTTCTATGACTTGAAAGTAAATATACCTTATATTATATCGAGAGTAATTTTCGCTTTAGTGTAACTGTAACTCTACAGATGTCACACCTCCCTGCTTCAGATCGTAGCATACTAGCATTGTACTGGCATCAGCAAAATATTTCAATATACGATATGAATGATATGCTTGATTTAAAAGCAATAGCCAATTAACATAAATTACCTTATTTATCCAGTATTTCATGTAATATTAATACTTCTTAGAAAATACGAGTCATAAACATTGACGAGAACGATTTTTTTAATGTGAATCGCGTATTTTATTTGTATTTATTTCACACAGACTCCTTACGCAAAAGCTCATAATTACGGCAGTACATATCAAATATCGTATATTGCAGTATATAAATTGTGAATCAGAAAATTGAAGCTCCGGAATGTTCGAGTGTCAAATGAATAAAAGACTACGAACATTTCAATCTCTGACGTTGCTTAGCAACGGCAGTGGATTACATTATTCTGACGTCACTTGCATAGTAACAGATCAGGCTCTTACATGAATATGGAGTTCGCGTTTAACTTTCTTGCACGAATTTTTTTCTCTTATTGTAGATCCATACTAGTAATACATACCATTAACGACTCTCCAACAAACCAATTCAGATGAAACACAGTTAATTCCAAATAATTCTCCAGAAAATCTACACCAATGCTGCCTTTTATTCCCCCACCCCAAGTAGCATTAGAGTGTATGGGTTACAGAGGGGGATATTTGGGTAAGGAGAAACAAGCGTGGTGGGGGAGATTGGGAGGTCTTAAATGGCGACATCGTGGATGATTATGGTTGGTTTACAAATGCATGGATCTATTGGCGCGCAAGTAAAAAAAAAATACTTTCACATGTAAACCTTCATGACGTGCAAGTTTCGGCACTGCATGCAATGTTTGGAAAAGTTAGTGGCATTCTAACTTTTCAGTGTGCTAGTGGACATTTCTGTTGCACGTGTAAACATGTAGTTTCTCATCGGCATGCCAGTATTATTCATATTCATATTCATTTATTGCATCCAACTGATCACGTACGTGATATGGGACATATCAAAAGTAACACATAATTACTAAGCTACAACATAATTAAAATACAACATAAAACATAAAACATTTCAACATTAACAAATAACAACCACAAGAACAGACATAACACTTCACAAGACAAATCACATTTCATTTAGCAGTCTGGAGTCAATTCGATCAACATGTCCTTCATGAGAAGACATCCTTCTCGAAGTCAGAATCTAGAAAAGAGGAAGTAAAATTTTTTAAGTAAGGTGTTTGTTTTCTATTCAGTTATGGCGATTTTCAATAAATTCGTTCATACTGTAAAAGCAGTTTTTGATTAAAATTTTGTAAAGAGCTTTCTTAAATTTTTGATGTGCAGATATTTCTTTACGATAATTTGGTAGGCCATTATACATAAGAAGAGCAGCATGAATGAAACTGTTTTTGAGATAGTTTCATAAATATAAATATAGAGTAATGGCAAGACATGTAATTTAGGAGGGGATAATTTCTATCTGAACTCTACCTTCTACCACGAGCATCTTACCCTTTAGCGGATTGGAGCTGATGCTGCCCGCAATACACTCCGGCACAGATAGACTCCATCCCCACATGCGCAAAGTTACTCCACAGATTCCTGGGACAGACCATAGTAGTCCGTTGATGCCTTTGAATCAAGTTTTGTAAATATGATTTATAATAATTAAGAATGAGTAAGTAGAGCTCTGAGATAATCATCAAGTTTGTTGTCTTACATGAAAAACACCCTTGTCTGTGGGATGTGCACTTTAATCTTTATAAAAAGAAAAAGATGCCAGAATAGAAGCTTAAGAGAACATGGTAAGGATAATGAAAATTAATGGATTTGAAATTACCGAAGTGAAATTAAAAATATAATTCATACAGAAATAAGGAAAATAGCAAAAGCCTCAAATCTGGTACTGCAACAGATGACATCAACAAACCTAAATTAACATGGTTTCCAGTTTTCTGATAGGATTTTGCACCAAGTGGTGCAAATGAGAAAAACACAGTCTTCAGAAATGTTGAGTATAAATAAACATTACAATTATAATTTGTGTACTATGAAGTCTATGAAACATTAGCATATAGATGTCATGTAGACCTACTACCGGTACCTTATTATCATACATCCGATTTTAAGGCAAATGCATTTTGTTTCTTTAGGAGAAAGGAAAAAATAATGATTAATATGTACGTTGTATGAAAATTGAAAGCTACTTATAGAGCTTGATAGTGCCCTAAAATGATTGTTAGAGCCTGATTTGTTAATATTCTGCTTAAAATGCCTAAATCAATGTAAAGTTTCGTTATTTCACTATTTACTCACATGCTTATAATGCAAGCAATATTATACATGATTTCCATGGATAAACACTACCAGGAAAAGCAACAATGGATGGAATGTTGTATTTTCGTCAAAAAGAATTTCAACAGCAATGCTGTATAATGGTTACATAGGTGGAGAGAGAACCCAAAACCATAGAATCCCGATATAACGAGGTTATGTGGGACATCATTTACCTCCTCCATTATAGCCTCACTGTGGTATAGTATATTGAAATATGATCATTTAATAAAGAGGGGTCATCTTTCTAACTGTAGGTCTACTACATTTTATAATAGGACATAATTTAAAACAATCACCTTCTTTTTCTTCTTGTACATAAACACATGCATACATCAATAAAACTACGTAACAGTGCTATCAGAAACATTTTTATATGAAGCTTATCTTCCTGAAGAAAGTAATCAGCCCATACTGCCGCCTCCATATCTATTTCAACTTCTAACATTCTCTTATTTATTTGTGGCACTGAATAATGATCAATAAATTATTTTGCACTTTCTTTGTTTAATCTAAAAAATTCTTCACATGACATTGCTAATATCATACCTTCATCTGAAAATCTTCTTTTCATTTCTGTTAATAGCATGTCAAGTACAGGATACTACAAACACGTAAGATATTTCATACTCTGTGTTGCTGCATTGTCTGCCCTTTCTGATTCGTTTCCGTATCTTTGCCCCATAGATTCACTAACAACATAGTCATCCATTTTTTTTTAAATTATGCGAGGTCGTTTTAGTCTGTATTTACATCTCTTTTCCTCTGAAAATGTGTCATTCTCTTCCGAATCATCTTCAGGAAAATGTTGTAAATTATTATTGTTAAAAAAACTCTAGTACTTCTTCTCATATCTTCAACCACATCTTTTCATTCCTACTTGACTCCAAATTTGTAATAGCCCCTTGAACTACCTGATTGCAGGAAGCAATACATGAATTGGGATGCTGCAGTGATTTACTTACAACATTTATATTTGAAAAATGATGTTCTAATATTATCAGTAAGGACTGAATATTTTGTAGCAGTCCTTTAGCAATGAACATCTTGGGTGTCTTAAGTCTTAAGCAACATATCCTGCAATAGTATTCTTTAGCACCCTTACTGGCCACTGTACTCCATTATCTCCTGGCCTAGTTGCCTCATAAGTGGTGCCTTGTTGGTATCACTTGTGAGGTTCAGACCTGTCTTCGGACAGTTGACTAAACAATATTGCTTTAACGGAAATCAAAGCTGTAGGTCTACAAGCCCAGCGAGTGTTGTTTGTTGATTTCATGTTTATTTTAAGCTTTTTCTGAATATTCACAAACTGCGCAAATTGGATGAGAGAAAAACTCATATAATGACTGCATTATATTAAATCCATAACAAGCAATATCATTTTCATTGCAAGTAGAAACTATAACAGATTTAATTTGTGAGCCATGCAGTGTATGTAAGTTGCATACTTGTGGTTTTCACGAACTAAAGCTTGCAATCCATTATTAATACTCGCCATGACAGCTGCGCCATCATAAGATTGTCCAGTCATTAATGCTGTGGTCCCCAAATTCTTAACACAAGACAATATGGAATGTGCACTACATGTAGTTGAAACGTCTGCAAATCCTAATAATAATCTTTCCTACACAGCTGCTACCTAAAGGTATCTAATGCATACACACATCTTTTGGCACATAAGATTTAGCTTCATCCACAAGAAATGCATAAAACCCAGCATCATTAATTTCTTCAACAATTTTTGTCACTGTTTCATTACAACACATCTCGAACAATTATTTAGTTCTGTACAGTACCACTGATATGGTATGGTATGGTATGGTATGGTGTGATATGATATATTTATTTCTACAGTTCTTATTTAGTAATGGGTCGCCACCACATCTCTGTATTCGTGCTCTCCATCACCTTCTAATTACAATAACACATACAAACTTTCATCGACATGTGCAGTCATCTTATTTTACCTTTGCTACCCCTATTGCTATAATACATACCCTCAATTTCCTCTCTAACCTCCCACCTTAAAATTTCCCCTTCTATCTAATGAACACCTCACCACTTTTATTATTTACTTATATTGAAATACTTCCTATGGTCTAAAATTTCCCTAATTTTAAACTAACTTTTACTAACACTGCTTAATTATAATCATTCACTTTCATCTCTAATTTATAATCACTTCTACCTCTTCTCACTTCTGTCATCACATCACTCTTATCCCCTATTCCTCCATTAGTCACTGAATCACATGTTTATTTGTTCACTTTCACCCTGATAAATTTTCCGTTTGGCACTATTTTTGTAAATCAACTCAACCTTCATTTGTAAACTTACATTGAAATACTTTCTCTCTTCCTATCATTTCAATTTCTCTGATTGTATGCTAACTTAGTCGACAGTTCCAACAGTGGCGTATCAGACTAATTATTTAGATATGCAGGGTTTAGAAAGTACCTGACCCATCTACTGACAATGCCGCTGCCGTCAACTCTCTTGAAACTCATTCTCGGAAGTCTTACTTAATAATATGCAAAATTATGATAAACAATCATGCAAGTCATATCTATACAAACGCTTCATAAGGTGAACTGGAGCTGTCGAGATTTCCTAGCAACGAATCTGTCGATCGCTGATGATAGGTTCTTCAACAAATCCCAACTTTTAACCCTCTCAATGGTTAGAATTGCTACATTATAAAGCCTTGTGCTTGACATGATTGTCGAATTTTTCTTCGTTTCAGAGCTTTGAAAAGTTTTGTATATTGTCTTAATGAAGGACGAACATTTACTAATATCCATTTTTGGAGACTGAGGTGCCTCCGATAATGAATTTGCAAGTGCAAGAATATCGTCTAAACATACCACATAAAAAAAGATGTCAAATTTTTCTAGCTGATGTAACAATTCAATAGCCTCCACGGCTTCCTTTTTTTATTACTGCCAGACAATTTTTTAGGCCCCATCCAACACAGTTAAATTGGCTCTTGAAGAAATGAACGCATTTTTGACTTCTTACCTTAATGCTATCGACTGTAACTATTGCTCTGGATCCATGGTTTAGTTTTAATGTTGAGTATTTTCCATAAAAAACGCAAAAATTCGCATATTTTTTGGGTGGGCCTGGACCCACCCGCTGACTATGCCACTGACTTCCAATATTAGTAACATTTCACTACCAATTCCAATTAACAAATACTTCCAATTTCCTCTAGTCACCTCCTTTATCATCTATTGTTTCTCTGGACACTAATTCACTTATTCGTTCATACATTTTCCCTCCAATTATTTCGATAGTTACTCTTACTCCTTGAACACTCACTTAATTGTTTCTATGTCTTTTGCCACTCTTTTATCACTTCCCGCCTTAAGCATCAAATTCGTAGACTGGTCAGATTATAATAACTACATAATTCCAGAAAGTTTTCTTTATTGCACGATTCTTCACCCTAATTATGTCCTCTTATACCTAAACCCTGCTTTGCTAAGTAGAACAATATGTCAATTATCTTAAATAAATACTTAAATAAAAACATGCATAATATATAATGTATATTTAAGCATTTTTTAGCTTAATCATGCATATAATATACATTGTATTCAGTTTAACTGCATGTTTTAATGGTTTTGAGTGGACACCTCAGTTTCTCGATTTTTATAACCTTCATTTTAGTTTCAGGAATTAGGATTGAAGAAGGAAAAGAAAAAAAAAACTAAATTACAGAAAAAGGTTCATTCAAGTTTGCACTCATAACTTCTTGCGGTGTAGAGGGGTCATTCTCTGCCTACAAAAACATGACTGACAAGTGCAGTAACCTAATAGAAACGAATTTAGAAATGTTATTTAATTTTTTTGTTATATTTATTTATTTTAGCTAGCAGGCTAGTGAGTACAAATTAAAATTATAAAACAAAAAATTATTCTTCATCTTACGATGTTTGGGTGACGTATATACGTCCGTTGATGTGACATATTAATGAATTAAATACTATTATAGTCACTAAAGTGACTATAATAGTATTTAATTAAAAAAATTATTAGTTGTTAACTGAGCAAAAAAAGTGAACTGAAATAAGAAATTTGCAACAAAAATGAAATTGCATATTTTAATGTATTTTTCGCTTGATCGAGCATGTTTCATAGTTTGATAGTGCATGAATGCATGCATATTTTGGAATTTTATAGTGCATAAAATTCTCGTCTCTAATCATGAGCAATGCTGGACAGGGAAGGAGTGGCTGCTTCACACATTCACACTTAAGGAGACTAAAAAGTTATATTTTAAGACGCACGTCATAGTAAAAGTTGACCAATTTTTCTTCACTAGCTTTTTCCATATTCAAAGATAAACCACACATGTTGGGCCAATTATACAGTGTTCATAGATTTGATAAGAAACGTAAAAAATTATATATTACAGTTATATGAACACTAATAAATATAATATAATTATTAAAAAATTAGTAAAAGTCAGACATGTTTCGGAGATGCTTCTCCATCCTCAGTGACTTTACCTTTAAGCCAAGCAAAACGCGGTTTGATCACCTGAACCAGCCGTCGTGGTAAAGTCACTGAGGATGGAGAAGCATCTCCGAAACATGTCTGACTTTTACTAATTTTTTAATAATTATATTATATTTATTAGTGTTCATATAACTGTAATATATAATTTTTTACGTTTCTTATTAATGTAACACGTTTGCTACTGAAAAAGGCTAAAACTGACCTATATGATACTGAATTGCTTGGGAATGTCTGTGATTATCAGCTGTGTTTTATTATGGAAATTTAAAATCTGTAACTTGAAATTTCTACTGCAATCTACTGTTTTTTTTTTTTTTTTTCAAGTTTGAATATCCTGCTTTTGTAACTGGTAAAGCTGGTAACATTCCACATACATCACAACAACCGTTTACTGCACTGTACACGAAAAAACTGCCATGGACTGAATTGCATGTTCAGATGGTAGGCCTATGCCTACCACATAGCATTCCTCATGAAGTGTTAATACAATTAGCATATTTAAAATTTGTTCCGTCAGATGCCTTGGTGTCCGATATTGTTAAGACAACATTCTGCAACATTTTCATAACAGTAAAGTCGCTGGATCGAAACCACACGAAGTTATACATTAATAACATGTCGTAATTACAGGACGTAATAGAGAAGAAACAAATGATTAGGGAAAACACGAATATTTTACTTGAAGCAAGTAGAGCGATAGGTTTGAAAGTAAATCCCGAAAAGACAAAGTATATGAGTATGTCTTGTGATCAGAATATTGTACGAAATGGAAATATAAAAATTTGGAGATTTATCCTTCGAAGAGGTGGAAAAATTCAAATATCTTGGAGCAACAGTAACAAACATAAATGATACTTTGGAGGAAATTAAATGCAGAATAAATATGGAAATGCCTGTTATTATTCGGTTCAGAAGCTTTTGTCATCTAGTCTGCTGTCAAAAAATCTGAAAGTTGGAATTTATAAAACAGTTACAGTATATTACCATTTGTTCTGTATGGTTGTGAAACTTGGACTCTCACTTTGAGAGAGGAACAGAGATTAAGGGTGTTTGAGAATAAGGTTCTTAGGAAAATATTTGGGGCTAAGAGGGATGAAGTTACAGAAGAATGGAGAAATTTACACAACGCAGAACTGCACGCATTGTATTCTTCACCTGACATAATTAGGAACATTAAATCCAGACATTTGAGACGGGCAGGGCATGTAGTACGTATGGGCAAATCCGGCAATGCATACAGAGTGTTAGTTGGGAGACCGGAGGGAAAAGGACCTTTGGGAAAGCCGAGACATAGATGGGAAGATAATATTAAAATGGATTTGAAGGAAGTGGGATATGATGATAGAGACTGGATTAATCTTGCGCAGCACAGGAACTGATGGCGGGCTTATGTGAGGGTGACAATGAACCTGCGGGTTCCTTAAAAGCCATTTGTAAGTAAGTAACAGAGAAGAAACAAAGAGAAACTTGAAAATGGGGAAGGAAGGACTGTGAAGAAAGAAGAAATGAGTAAGCTACGAGGTGGGAGGAAAAGGCAGAGAGAAAATAAGACAGAAGAGCTAGTGCTCTTTGCAATAAAGGTGGGTTTACACATGCAGGGATTTATTCGCGTCAGTTAACATGCCAGTTGTACTTTTGTGCCAGTAAAGATTTACACAGATTTCTTTATTTTGCCTCGCCAGTGTCATTTTCAAGAGCAAGCTGCTGTCTGAATATTTCAAATAAAGTGAAACATGTTCACGCACTTTTCTGAAATTCGCAAGTTTGCTGATTAAGGTGATGATTTCTGACACTTGGGATAACGGGGGAAAAAAAACCAAACAAAAGAAATGATCGTACATGGGTGAAAAAAATGAATTGTTCGGGGGGTAGCAAATATAATGACTTTAAGAGGAATGTAAAGGATCACCATTACTTGTAGACGGGTTGTTTACAATTAATATATCAATGTAGGTGACTTTATATTTGTTTATTTTATGTTGACTGACATGTACTATATTATGTGTTTTCAGTGTGATAGTATTTCTGTTAACAGTGACTTATTTAATATTTTTCTTCTTTAGAGATCACCAATTCTGGCCATCCTGTAGCTTCATCAAATTTTCTCCTGAAATGCATATCACATATTTCTCCTAACACTACCTCGGCTGTTGTGTGGACAATGAGATCACCCACAACATATCCAGACATTGTATTCCCGTTGCTATCACCAAGTGTAATGTGGAGATGAGCACCATCCTTGCAAACTGTTCCAGTCAATGAAGAAATTTCAAAATACTTGTTAATTGTTTCTACCTGTAAGGAAATAACAATTATTGTTAAAATTCATTAATATAATTTAAGAACTGTTTTTCAGTGAGCTATACAATGCAATTAGAATAATGGTAGCACTTCATTTGCTGTACGTATGAGTGACAAAATTTGAAAAATGAAAGAATTTATACAAGAAGTAAGGAGTGCCTATTCATAGAAGAAGTCCTCATTTATTTTATTAACACTCCGAAAGTTTCTGTTAAACTTCGAGCATGAATATACCTAGAGAGACCATGCCATATGGGCCACTGGCGTAACTCAATCGGCTAAGGTGCTTGCTTACCGATCCGGAGTTGTGCTTAGGTGGGGGTTCGAGTCTTGCTTGGGATAATTACCTGGTTGGGTTTTTTCCGAAGTTTTCCCCAAATGTAAGGGAAATGTCAGCTAATCTATGGAAAATTCTCGGCCTCTTCTCGCCAAATATCACCTCGTTATCACCATTCCCATCAATGCTAAATAACTTCATAGTTGATACAGCTTTGTTAAATAACCAAGTAAAAAATTAAAAAAAAAATCATGCCATATGCCGATACCAGACGGAAGTGGAACCAATATTACGGGGCTTTCGATCAGCTGATGTTGAGCAAAACATATGTTTTGTATACAGTGTTTATATGGCAGGGTTTGTGTTCATTTTTTTATCTTTATACGATAGTGCCTATTATTCTTCTGATTCCAGAATGTCATTAGACTATTACTGAGAGCAGAAGAGCTGTAAAATAATGTAAATTTTAACCCATTTTAACCTAGCGTTACCATATGGTAACGCAGTGCAGAAAGGAATATAACTTGCTTCATACACATCCTTAATTAATAAAACTGGAATTTTTCTTTGTGAATCCAAGCTACATGATTGGTTCTTTCTTATTACATTATGAAATTACAAATTTATTATACCAGTTGGGCAAAAGCAGCTGCGCGATTTAGATGTTGCTTTCTCAGCAGCAATTTTGGAGAGCAACAAGAAGTAAGGTAATTTATTTGTTACTTTGATTAATTTGATTGTAATGTTTGTTGTGGTATTTTACTTATTAATGATTGAGTATTCATGTACATCAAGCACAAGTTTACAATCCGTAACATTGTTGTGGATATAATACATTCTTTCTTACGTTAGCATATGGTAACGCTAGGCTAATATGTTGTCACTCATTCTTTGTACTCTCTTGCTATTAACAGTAAGATGGAGGAGTTGCAAGAAAGTACAAGTAACAAAATGTATGTTACAAACAGTGCGTGAAAGTGCATGAGATACTTTTGGAATTAGAAAACGAAAAATTAGAGCATTCTACATACAGCCACCAAAGCCCAACTTTGTATCTGACGAGAACTCTGCACATGTAGAGGGTGGCATGTTTGACAACCTAAGAGGAAGGAAACCGAGTAGCTACTGAAGCTAGGGTTATTATTGTTAATAGCGACTGAATAGGTGCACAGATGATATTCCTTTTATAGAAGAAGAGGAAGTTGAAGAGTCATCTGTGATAGAAAGAAAATGATACAGTCAATATTGCAATGTGTGGAAATGGTGCCATCAGGGAAACGTAAGTGGATAAAACAGTACGTTATAACAATTCAATCGATTTCTCCAGAGAGCGACTTTTAAAGACAGAGATATGACAAATTTTGTTTTCATTATAAAAATTCGCTTTATGTATGTAAAAACTGTTTTAGCCCATGTTCACATGGTTGTTAGATGTAGCTATACAAAATGCTTGGCAGCCAAGTAGAAGATCTGGCTCACCATTGAATGAATTAGAATTCAAATAGGAGATTTGAAGAAGTCGTGGAGCATCCCAAAAGGCAAGGGGTGACCGTCTACTTCCAAATACAGCGATATTGGAGCTACGAGACGTGTCCAAAAAGTAAGTTTCCCTGGGGCCGTTTGCAGATATAAAATACAATTTTATGGAAAGATTTATTCGAACAGATACAGGAATTGTTGTGCTATTTTTTCAACATATTTCCACCTGAACTGAGACTTTTTGTTACCATGGTATCAACAGAGAGGTGCAAACGGCTCTCACACACTGGTTCCGATTCCAGGCGGGAGACTTCTACGTGGGACAAAAGTTGTTCCCATGGTGTGACAAATCTCAGTTCCAGTGGGAAATATGTTGAAAAACAGTTAAACAATTACTATATCTGTTCCAATAAATCTTTTCATGAAATTGTGTTTTCTTTCTGTAAACGGCTCTGGGTAAACTTACTTTCTGGACGTCACTCGCAGAACATCTGATTATATAAGATACGATGGAATGGAACATTAGTGATTCCGATACCCGGAAACAAAAGACAGCGATGTGCTAATGAGAATGCTCTTCCGACATACAGCTTCCTCAAAATTTGATGTAGCTCATGTTTTTTGTCATATCATAAGAAATGTTTTACCTTACTACCGAAATATGTGAAAATCACATAAAAAATTTATGTAAAACTTTATGTTACGAAAATGTATTTTGTTCATACGAGTATTTTGTGACAATAATTCTATTATGTATATTTCTTCAGGTATTGTGAAAGTAATTTTCTTATTTTTGTATTGTTTGTATGGAGTGTGGTATTGTGTGGGGCAGAAAGGTGGACATTACGACGAAGTGAAGAGAAATCAGGGGCGTATTTTGCGGGCTACCGGGGCTACCAGCGGTAGCCCAAGGAAATTACAAAAGAAAAAGTTTATAATATAACATAATGTAATAATTTTGTATTATTAGTTTTACCATAGTAATTAAAATTAAAGTAATTGTTAGATATATTTTGTGTAATAATAGGGTCAGCGGTAGCCCAAACCCTTTAACCAGTATACGCCCCTGAGAGAAATGAATAGATGCATTTGAAATGTGAATAAGGAGAAGAATGGAACGTGTTAAGTGGACAGACAATAAGAATTGAAGCCGTGTTGGAAAGAGTGGGTGAAGAAAGAATGAGCTGAAATTTATCAGGAAGAGGAAAAGGAATTATTTGGGTCACTGGCTGAGAAGATACTGCCTACTGAAGGATACAATGGAAGGAATGGTGAACAGGAGTGAATGGTAAAGAGTTCGGAGCAGAAGAAGATATCAGATGATAGACGACATGAAGATATATGTATCATACGAGAAGAAAATCAGGAAGGCAGAAGATAGGAAACATTGGAGAATGCTGGGTTTGCAGTGAAATATCTGACCTTGGGCAGAACACTGAATGAGTGATGAATATATTATTTGTATGCTAAAGTTCAGTTAAGTTCAATAAATTGCTTGAAAGGTGTCATTATAAGGCAACAACCCATTCTTTAAGATTTGACATAATGGAAACGCCCTGTAATTCCACATATTCGGATCAACAATTGAAAACAAAAGCAATGTTGTGTTCAATTACATCCATTTAATTAGTCTATAACGAAATAAACGAAAAACTTGACGAAAAATAATTCAGGCTTTTAAGGGTTAAGATTACAATTTAAATTATGTGAATGCAGCACTGAGTAAGTGGAACGTTTCGGAGATATGATTAAATGTGCTTTTTTTTTTTTTCAAGAATTCAGTTTTAATATATGTAATTTTCGACCATGAAGCATATCATTTTGTGTAGATCAGTGGTTGCTGCGCTAAAAATTCATATTCCTCACATTCTACAAAATCATAATCCATAACATGAGTTCTGATTGTTTCAGTTTTCAACCTTGTAAGAAGAAGAGGGCATTTTAGGTAAAAGTTCTGTTATTACTTAAAGCTAAGTTCTTCATTGCTATGAAAGTGCACATAGTTACAGCTACTCAATGTTAATCCAACACTGAGCTTGTAGGATTTTATGGGAGGTTTGTGTTTATAATTACATGATATAGTCATACTCAGTGGCGGCCGGTGAAGTTTGAGTCTAGGTGTTGCACTTTCTGTGATGAGTGGGGTAGAATTAGTTACCTTTATCAATACATGGTCATGAACATTTTAATCCAATGCTGGTACTTAAAAGATCAATAATGCCCGTTCTTGTCCACAACTGTTTCCCATCAAACGAAATACACGGAAAACAAAACAGTGCGTTTTTCACTTCACAACCACAAAGCCAGTCATGATTATTGTAAATTTCCTTTCTAAAAATTCCCTTGAACTGTCTTTTCCCCGTAGTAACTGTGTGGACAATATTTAGATCAGGCAATGGTCTACCAAGTTGTTAATTTTTTTAATTTTTCTTCGTCAGAAAGTACAGAGAAGTTCTTGTTTTGTAAACTATTTACAGAATTCGTAATGGCAAACGCATGTATATCACAAACTTGAAGAAAACATCACTTCACAATGCACTATAAAAATTGTGATAACTACCACATTTCACATAAAACTCATTAAACTCCAAAAAAGTTCCTGTTTTTTAAACAACTTACAAAATTCATGACGTTATATGCCTATGTACTTATGTCACAAACTTGACGAAAATATCACATCCAATAAAAAAAAAATTGTATTATGCAGCACAATTCACATAAAACTACTTAAATTCCAACAAAAACTAAATATTTAAGAGAGGATTAAATGGATTTCACACGATTATAAAACGACTGGACCACGTGCTCACCTAGCTACACGTTGGTCAGGAAACAGGAAGTCAGAAGTAAGAAACGAAGACTCGGAAAAAATCTGAAAATTTCGTCACAAGTCACTATTCATCCAGCGAATGTGTCCATTTGGAATGGTCACTTCTGCAATCTACGGGCAAATACAAGAACTATTTGCTTCCGGTTGTTGCAGGAGCTTCGCCGCGACCAGCTGTGTTAACTGCTGGGATAGGGAACTCTGAACTGAGCCTATCTTCAATACCAGCCGCTACACAAATCTGGCTGTTGCTTGAGCCGCACAACGACCACTTCTGAAGTATTCACAATTTGATAAATTTTATAAATTCTGATTATTTTATACTCGAATTCTTGAATGATATATATATAAAAATATGTATATATTTCAATTGGACGAGAAGGAAACTTAAAATCTGTTTAGTTATTTAATATAAACAAAATTTTAATGTGCGGGAAAAACTTAGTCGTTGTGCAACACTGCAACATGATCAGCGGCCGCCACTGGACTACGTTTTTAAGAAATGTATTTCATTGTAAGCAGAATGTTACAGTGTCCTCAATCCAACATAAATTTAATCCCTTAAAGTTTTTGAGAGAGCTTGTTAAATTTATAAGTGAAGCCAGATCAGAATTGGTTAGGATACAACTTTATCTAATAAAGGAAAGATTTGAAAAATCTGAATGATTGTAATAGTATATTTAAATTTCTTTGTGAATTCAGAGAAATGACAGAGGATTAAATTAAAAAATGTTGTTCTGATTTAGACGTTTTCCTTCAAATGAATACAGAAGGTTCAACTTTCAAACAGAATTATTCCGGTACATGTCACAACATTCGGACTCCCGAGAATATTGCGGCAGTGAGGCATGCTGTCACCACATCTCCACGATGCGACGTTTTCAGTCATTAAACATGCTCTGGTATTGGGAATATCTGATCGGAGTGTCAGACGAATCTTACACCTACCCCTCAAGTTCCATCTCTACAAAGTTACGGTGGTTCAGGAACTTCAACAATGTGACTGGCTCATCCGCCAAGATACTTGCGAGACCATATTGAAAAAATGTGCCAGTAGTAACTAAGCTTATTCCTATTTGTCGGGCTGTGTCAATAAACAAAACCTTCGGTATTAAGCCCCAGAAAATCCTCATGAAATACATCAGCGACTTCTCCACAGAGTGCGTGTTACTGTGTGGTGTGCTCTTTTTTTTTTTTGAGGAAGAAAGACGCATAGTCACTTTTCCAAGAGTGTATAGCTCGTGAAGGCAAGCATTTCGACGATATTTTTTTTTTAAACAAAGTGATGTCAAAATGGCAAGTATTCTTCTGTAAAATGGTAAAATAAAATTTTGAATGGGATCTATGTTGTTCTTTTCATTTATGTTTCAAATTGAAGAGATTATTCTGCCGGACCCTGTGCTTTCCAATTTAAGTCCTGACCTGCAATTTACTTATTTTTAGATTCTGCAATGTTTCATAGTCCTGTTCCTGGCTATATTTTGTATTTTGAAGAGATAACATAAAAGCAGTAGCAGCTATTGCAATCATAATCTGAATATAAAATTACAATAAGGTGGAAATTTTATGAGCATAATATATATACATATGCAGAAAACAGGAACGATTGGAAAATGCTGGGTTTGCAGTGAACGACCTGCCATTTTACAGAATACTATGTATGTATATGTAGATATATACAGTCGTCCTTTCCTACTTTTTCATTAGGAACAGCAATACATTTCTCAGTAATATAATGAATTAGAAGATGACAACACCCTTAAGAGAATTGTCACTTTGATTATCTTTCCCTTGTATGCTGATCAGTGATCACAAAGTAAGCTCCATTTCTGTGTAGCAATGAGAAGTAGTGGGAGAACAATGCCATTTTGCACGGCAATACATAGTGGATCAGTAGCATCCAGCAGTGTGAGGGAGAAGGTCGTGCTGCTGTTCGTCTGCTTGTGAATGCCATTCAAAATGAGTCCTGCAATACAAAATCCCTCCAAGTGTTAATTGCGAGCAGTGATAAGATATCTGCTAACGAAAAACTTAAAGGCATCTGTACTTTGTAGTGTTTATGAGCAAAATGTAATGAGTGAGGGTGTTGTGGGACAGCGGTGCCTAATGTTAAAAAATGGACGAACAAATATTCATGATGAAGAAAAAAGTGGCTGGCCGAGTGTTGTCAATGATGACTTCATTCAGAAAGTTGATGAAAAAGTTTGTGAAAATCGTCATTACCATATCAGAACTCTCCAAACAATTTCCTCAAATTTCTCGAATCCTTTTGTATGAGATCACTACAGTAAATTTAGGGTACCGAAAATTCTCTCCTCATTGATTTTCAAAATTGTTTTCTGAACAACACAAGTCACATTGGATGGAATCTGCTTTAACCTTCCTGTCATATTACCGCATCGAAGGATAATAATAATAATAATAATAATAATAATAATAATAATAATAATAATAATAATAATAATTTATTTATACTGGCAGAGTTAAGGCCATAGGGCCTTCTCTTACACTCTACCAGGTCACAAAGTATACAAACAATGAAAATTTAACAAAAAGTTAAAGAACAGAATACTAGCATATTACAAATAATAATAATAATAATAATAATAATAATAATAATAATAATAATAGCATAACAAAATCGATACTAAACAACATGAAAATAATATCATAATAGAAAAAGAAAGTAAAATACATTGGAATATAACAAAAGCAACTCATTTAGTACAAGTAGTTAATATGGAAGACGTAAGGAAGAATATAACAAAATGGAATGTAATAAAATAATAATAAAAAAGAAAGAAATACGAAAATTAAATAAAATCCACAATAAAAAGGGTATGATAATAAATTCATCTGGTGATCAAGAGAACAAAAAAGGGGAAAGGAAAGAAAATAAATATATATATTTTTTTACAACACTATCGCAGAGAAAAGGGCTTATAATTGAAAGGAATCTGAATTGAAAAAGTGAAATTCTAGTTTATTTTTGAAACTAGACAATGTCCGACAGTCTCTGACATGTTGTGGTAGAGAGTTCCAGAGATGAGTTGCAGAGACGGTGAAAGATGGAGAGTGGAAGGATGTTCTGCGTTTAAAAATGGAGAGTGTGATATGGTGTTGTGAGCGAGTATCTATTTCGTGATATAGGACAAATGTTAAAAACGAGAAGCTAAGTAGTTAGGGTTAGAGTTCTGAAGAACATTGAAGAGTAAAGTGAGAGAGTGAAACTTCTTTGCCCTTTGAGACGAACCCAGGACAGCATATTTAATGAAGATGTGATATGGTCAGATCTACGGACGCTGCAAAATAAATCGAACACATGCATTATGAACACGTTGTAGTCTGTCTGTCAGTCTCATATTAAGGTCAGTGTATAGAGTGTCACAGTAATCAAAATGAGGCATCAAGAGCGACTGCACTAAATTCTTCTTGAGACGCAACAGAAGGAAATTTCAGATTCTTTTTAGTGTGAAGAACTTCTGAACAAGGTTGTCACCAATGACGAGATGTGGGTTTTGTATGTAGGCCTAAACGTTTAAACAAAAAGTCAGTCAATGGAACTTAACATTGTAAGTTGAATTCGTATAGCTTTACTCTACGATATAGTCAATTAATTCCTCTTGTTTAACTCTTACACAAAATCCGGTCTTATAAAGTTTCAATAACATTTCATTTAACAGACAACTGTTCCGTGCGCTTGCGTACACATAATCTCTCTACGAGATGTTCTCTATTTAGATTCATGTAACTTATTAAGATCATGGTAATAATAGCATTGTGATTTATATATGCACTTTGTTCTGGTATTGTACATCACTTTCTTTGTATTTTGAGTATAGATATTACATTTGATATTTTCTTCCCCCACAGTTGTTGCATCTAACCACTATCAGTTTTGGAATTCCACATAGACATCAACCCGATAACTACAATTGTTTTACAATTTTTAAAGCTTATTATGTAATAATTTTAGCATCAATATTTTAACACCTGAATATGGCTTATATAGCCAGTTTTATATAATAATGTAATATCGCCATATATTTAATGTTTTACATAGAATCATGTTATTTGATATTATTTGGGTTTATTTGTATTGCATTATATGTGTACCTTTTTCATGCATATGGGCATAAATGGTTCTGATGATGGCTCAATAGAGCCGAAAACGTTCAATTCAAAGTATATGTAACAAAGTATTGAAAACCAATAAATTTGTTAAAAGGATAAGCATAGACGGTATATGAAATAAAACCTTGATTGTTATTATTAATTCCATTAACAGTCAAAGATTGTGCTATTTGTCACTAATATAAGGAGGCTTTTAGCAGTTCTTAAAAATTCTGAACTTTTAATTGTCTTCAAAGTTTCAAAGTTCTCAAGTTTTACTAAAAACTGTGAATTACAGTTTTTGTCAATTGGTAATATCACAGTTCAGATACATATTTACTTATTTTGTGTTGATGATCTTCGAATTGAATGTATTGTGTAATAATAATGATGATTCTGTTCTATTGGTATATCACTGTCATCTTTGTAATAAAACAGATATATTAACTTTTTAAAATATAATTATTTATTGTATTTAAATTATATTTTAAGAATGTATTCCTGAACTCTGTTGAATAATGACCACATTGCATATTTATTTGTCAGTGATATTAACCTTACAATGAATCATTTTGGAATTAATAGACCTGTAATAATAGGGCCTGCAGTAGCCTACATATAGTTACAGATTAAGCAGCATGTGAAGTTAGTGCTAATTCTCAAGTAAAATTCTGTGCTTCCCATTTTTTCTTGTTCCTGTACTTAAATGTAAGCTGTCAGAGATGCAATAATGTGCATTTTCTTTTTATTTAATATTACATATTTTGTGAATTGTTTATTTATTTTTCCAAGTTAATAGATATGGTGAGCATGTACTTATAGTTATTCATCACCAGAGGCACTAGTGATGCTCAGCTAAGACTGTCACAGCACTATTAACACACAATTTCATATCTGTATTAATACTTATACTGTGATCCAATACCTCTGACTGAGGTTCTGGCTGATATAGGCCTATACATCTATTATCAGGCAGTACATCTCACTTGACGCTATAGCCAGAGGAAGAACAATATTGTTTGTATGCATCTGAAGTCTGATTAGTGTAATATGTATATAGTCAACGATGTATGCAATGGAGGCGCAAAGGAACTAACCACCCTACCCCATTATCTTCTGGCTTAGTTGCCTCATCAGTGATGTCTTGTTGGTGTTACTTGTGGGGTCCAACCAGACTTCGGAACAACTGAGGTCCAACTGTTTCGTGGTTGTCCTGATATTGTCTTGATTTTAGGCAATGCATATTCAAGCCTATACAGCAAGAGAAACGAAACAAAACAACTATCTTTGGGCAGTAAAATTACGCTTATCGGTAAGGTTGTAATTATTAAACAAGGTCACCGTATTTGTTGCAACACTCAATCGGAACAAACTAGATGTGCATACTACTTTGGCAGCCAGCAGCATAGCTCAGTCGGCTAAGACGCTTGCCTGCCGATCCGGAGTTGCGTTCGGACGTGGGTTCGATACCAACTTGGGTTTTTTCCCCAAATTTTCCTCAACCATAAGGCGAATGTCAGGTAATTATGGCGAATCCTCCATCTCGTCTCGCCAAATATCATCTCGCTATCACCAATCCCATCGACCCTAAATAACCTAGTAGTTGATACAGCATCTTCAAATAGTCTAACCAGGTAAAAGAAAAACTACTTTACATCGCGATCAAAGATAGATCTAAACTAGTGCCATGGTGGAAATATAGTAGAGGTGTGGGACAAGCTGTGCTTGTTTTCGTTCAGTCTGCGCATGACGTCACCTTTACTGCAGGCCGCACTCGAATGACACAGTCAACATAATAGATTGTTGATGGTTAGATCTGCGTCCATAGATTTAAATGAATAAATAAAACTCATGGTTTGTGTATACAGTATAGGCTATAATAGGGTCTACCTTGAAGTGATAACATTATAAAATAGTGAACAATAAATTAAATTCAAGAGTCAAGAAATAATGTAATATGGTAGTGCAACGTTAATAATTGCCTTCTGTAATATAAACGTACTTTTATAATAATTATAATACATTATGCTACAAATATGCACAAAATTAGGCCCATATATCACACAAATTATATTACACATGAATTCAAGTACAACAGGAACTACCTTGAAATGATAACGTAATAAAATTATGATCTATTACATATTAAACTCAAGTTTCAAGAAACAATGTGATATGGAAGTGTGTCATTAATAATATTGCCTTCTATAATATATACGTGGTTTTATAATAATTACAATACAATGTGTAATAAATATATACATACTTAGATCTATACAGTTATTTATAACATACATTATTTTGTACATGAATTCAAATACTTTTGAACCTTCATTAACATATGTATATGAATTTCTTGGAATAATTTGTCATTATAGTAAACAAATATTTTTTATATATTCAGGCTATTGGAGACATAATATAGTCTACTACATTATTTACCTCAGGGGCGTATTTTGCGGGCTACCGGGGCTACCGGCGGTAGCCCAAGGAAATTACAAAAGAAAAAGTTTATAATATAACATAATGTAATTTTGTATTATTAGTTTTACCATAGTAATTTAAATTAAAGTAATTGTTAGATATATTTTGTGTAATAATAGGGTCAGCGGTAGCCCAAACCCTTTAACCAGTATACGCCACTGATTTACCTTATTATTCCACACACGACATAATATAATTTCACCATTATAAATCCCACTCCGTTAAGTAAATACTTATTCTTATGCAATCTTTTTCATTTTCTTTATAACATTTCTCTTTGAAATTCCAGATATTTTTATTATTTTATTAATTTCTTTAATTCTAATAAATGTTCTTGTTCTAACCAATGTCGTAATTACTTCTGGCGGAAGAGGAGAACTGATTTCTGCTTCGTTTTTCTTGGCAGAATTAACCAAACTTACAGTCTTTTTTATTATAAATTTCTCATGAGAAACAGAATCTCCGTGCACATCTGAGAATATACTGTCAATAAGCATGGCAACCAATTGCAGATCCTTAGAAGGGAGAATTAAGTTTCCATGGGGCACTGTAGTAATCCAGTCTTTTTGATTAGCAGAAGTTGACAATTTTGTGGGAATTCCAAGATTCGGGTATTGCTCCATATGTTTTGATGCTGCATATCCTGCAATATATTTTAATCCTTCCTGGGATATCCGCTGTCTTGCAGAGATTTCATATATTTTTTTCTGGGAGGCCTATATTTTCTTCAGGATCTCGATCGTTGGTAAATTTAACCGGTTTCAGAATGCCTTTAAGAAATTCTGCCGTTGCACATAGTTCTTTCTGCAGATTATCATTGATTTCTGATTGGCTTGTACTAGGACCCACTATTAATGCCTCTTCTTCCGAAAGCAAATTGGAGGTGTTTTTGTTCTCACAAAACTGAGATAATGGATTTCGACCTACTATGTACCACTTCAGTCTATGTTTAAAATCTAAAGCAGAGGGATGATCGTTTGTTCTACCCATGCTTCTAATTTCCGAAAAAAAGTTTTCTACCAGATCTTGGTTAAGTTTTCTTGTGATGATGTATTCAATTTTGTACTTGTACCTCATTGCCGCATACAACAATGTTAATGATTTATTATTTATTAGAATCCCCTCCTGATACGGTAATTTCCTGTTTGCTTCTCCTACTTTAACTGTGGTCATGAAGTCATTCATTTCTGAGAGTATAATATTCTGATCTTGAAGGTTTATTCCGTAACTATGCAGTCCACGGTGGGTACCGAATTTAGAAACAGTATTAAATAAATCAAACCAATCATTAGTTAATTTTATTGCCTTTGAAGTTTCTTTCCATTCATTTGATCTCAACAGCTCGTTTTCACCACACCATTTCAAAGCCTTTGCAACTCTGTTGGAAAATAATTGTGCTGCCAAACTAACTTTTTGTCTTTGGGTACCACGGACACTTAAGTGTAACGGAGTTAACTTGTAAGCTAATTTGGTATCAGAGGACGATGATGCACGTAAAAGTTCATGAATTGGTTCTGATGAAATGTTCAATCCGTTCAAGTTGAAACCATGATCTAGAAAGTGATTCCTGTGTAATTTCAATAAATGTGGAGCGTCTGAAAAAACAAATATTTCTCGAGTTGAATCATTTGGATTAGGAAAACTGCAATTTAGTTTGGTAGAAATTTTCAAATCACGCCACAATTTTCTGTTACTTCCACCTAAATCGCTAACTGTGGCCACAACTTGAAAACCACTGCCTTCTAACTGGCAAATTATGTCTGTTAGGATTTCTTTTGTCATTGTCTGATCATATTTATAGTATACAGGCTGCTTCCACCTTGCAAGCAAACCACGTGCAAAAACAACCTGCACTGCCTTATGAGGTCCAATTATTTGTTCTTCCCTACTGTCAAAAGAAACTTCCTCATTTAAATACATTTCATCAAATGCTAATACTGTTACACGATCTAACTCCGACATATTTGTAGCTCTCGCCTTCATTAATTTTAAGACATCATGAAGTACACCTTCCTCAAGCGATAATTGTTTTACTGCCCATTTTCTCAGAGTTGACAAATCAGGTAACGGGTAATTTAATTTTGTTCTTAAGTATCGGTATGTTTTTGGACTTAGGTTTCGAAGTGTTATTGCAGTACCGTAATCTTCTACAGACCATTTCACCCTACGTTTTTTATTCAAAAGAGCATCAATTTGCCCAATAGTGAAAAATGGTTTCAAAATTTCAGCCACTTTAGATTTAACTTCTGTTTGTCTAATGTTTTTCAATGAAATTAAATCCTCATGTAATTTTCTTTTGTCTTCTTCATGTTTCCTGTTGGCAGCTGTCAATTCCTTAATCCTCGTTTCTAGAGAGTAATTCTTCTCTTCTAATTCTTAGTATTTGGCTTCCTCTGTGACAGTAGACTCAGTGGCTCCGCGATTTTCCATTGTTACATTAGTGCTGGATGCTCCTGTTGCGCTGAAGTGAAAGAAAGTTAATAGGTACAGTAGCCTACATGCAATCAGGGGCGTATTTAGGCCTCGGCAGACTAAGCAGCTGCCTAGGACGGCAGATTTTGAGGGAGCGACTTTTAAGCTAGTACTGTTAATTTTTTATATGTTTTTTAAATTTTATTCATAACTCTTTTAAAGAGTACATGAACTTAAACGCACAATGAAAAGGATATGAATAACATTGGCAACAATCAGTTCAAATTATGTATTGTAATTAATGTCTAGTTAGGTTTATTAAAGAAAAGGTACTCAACGCAATGAGCTGCGATCGCTTTCTGCAGTAAAGATGACGTCACACGCCCCGGCCGCTATTGCAACAGCATGCGCAGTCCCACACCTTTACTATGTTTCCGCCATGACTAGTGCATAGCAAGAGGAGTTCTGAAAACACTGATGGTATTGTAATTGCAAAAAAAAAGTTTATGGCTAAAGATAATAAAAAAAAAGGATTGTAATAGGGATGGTTACATTTCAAACATTCATGTTAATATGAATGTAACGGGGATGTGCAAACAAGTATTTTGAAATTCCCGCTATTTCCTGTGCAGGAAGTCGTTTGAAAGTCCCGCCATTTTTGTGCATGTGGCGCTCTACTGCTGGTAAAAAGAAGCTTCATTCATTCATTCTTGACAGATTACACTTAATCCGCCTTTTGAGCCCCTCTCTTCTATTCTACTCCTCTTGTGCATAGTTTCGTTCATACTGACCAACGAGTTAATACTGACATTCCGCTTATAAATTTTCAAGTGTTTAGAACTCTCCCCTCAGTCATATCAATATAACTTTGGTGACATTACAAAAGTTTCACGCTAGTCTACACTCGCATATACGAATCTGTGACAGGTTAGGTTACATTAGGCTTTTGTTATGCCTTGCAAATACGAATCTGTCCAGGATTTTCAAGAACTGGGCAAAGACTGGTGGTTTTTTGTTTTATGACGTCAGTACTGGACACTGGCACTTCCGAAATCACAGAACTTCGCTGATTCACCAAGGATAGTCTCAACACGTCTTTGGTCTCAAAGTCGCTAATTATTTCAATTCATGTTGTTCATGAAAGTCTGAACTGGCAGTATCATTATTTCTTTAAATGAGGAACATGTAGGCTATTATGACTGTAAAGTGTATACCTACTACTTACCATTATTTGTTTTAAAATTATGTTGAGAAGTCTTATTCAGGATTACTAGATTTAAACGCCTATGTTATTTACCCTTATTACGTGTATCAATGAGGGTAGTTCGGGAGTTATCCACTTCAGGATTGGTAACTATTACCCAGCCGTTGTAACCTTGGACTCCTGAGCAGTTAATATGTGACCTGACAGTGTTATTTGCGTTGGCAACCCTTTCTTTGAAAAAGTTGAAGAATGCTGTACGGAGAGCCCCTACCACGCTGTAGCGGAGAACTGAGAAATATGTTCCCAAATTGAAGCAGCAGAAAGCCGCCATTTGTTTGTTAGAAAACGCGCGGGATTTCGAAACCGCTATTTGAATACGTGTTGTATTGCGTATCCGAAAGCTAAATGTTTTTGTTTAAAGGAACAATACTTCCTTTGCGATATATCTTAATAACGTGTGTCTCCTGTCAGCAGAGTTGCTAGGTTTTCTGCGAGGGAAATCGGAATATCAGAAGCTAACTTAAGACATTATATTTATCATCACTTTATCAACGAGATTTATAGTTTTCTGCAAAATAGTATTCGCGTGCTTTTAATGTAATATTCGCCTCCCCGAGAAATACTAAAATACGAAAGACAGACAGTAGGCTACAGTGAATACTACAGGCTAATCGTTTTTTTCTTTTATTAACCATGAATATGTTTTAACCATTCGCTACTAAATTAACTTTGCAACTTTTCTTTTTCGGAACCAGTACTGCAACAGTACATCGACGATGAGTCCATGTTTAAACATATTTCACTGCACTACAAAACGCAGCAATTGTATGTGTCTGTTATTAGTGTAAAATACAATATCAAAACGTTTTTTTTTTTTTTGGCACTCAACGCACCTAAAATACACAATGTTGATTACTTGCGAGAACAGCAACTAGGTACCGAACAAAGAGTTTGTAATACTTTCTAGAGACACATACCCGTGAGTGGCAGGCAAGAAAAATGTCACAAATTGAACCGGCTAGCATCCGCCATTAAAGGGAGTGTTTGCGGCGCGAAATTCTAAAACAGTACCACAATACATTGATGTAGCCTGGTGATAGACACTGTTTTAAACATCTTTTACAAAGGATGAGTCGTGATGAAATAAACGTGAATGGCAGAGGAGCGCTATATTTATCAAAGTATTATAATGGCGATATTCTAAAAAATAAATTAAATCACCATATACACTCGGGATAAGTATGCGAAATATTGAATAATGGCAATGTCAACATTAATTTTCAGTATTACTAGTACAGTATTGTTTTAAAGACATAATAATGGATATTTACTGTAATAAATATCTATATGATCTATATTTCAGTCCTTTCATGCAAGGAAGAGGAAGATATATGGTGCTTAGAAAATATTTAGTGGTGAAACATGAGATCATAAAAATTCTGGAAACTGATTTAAAATATGGGAATAAATTTTATCACAAAACAATCTATTCATTGTGTAATTGATGACCACCAAGTTAGAGGTCAGTACAGACTTTTTAATACAATTAGTAGCGGTAATAGTAGGCCTAGTAGTAGTGGTAATAATAGACCTAGTAGTAGTGGTAATAATATGCCTAGTAGTAGTGGTAATTGTAGGCCTAATATTAGTGGTAGTAGTAGGCCTAGTAGTAGTGGTAATAATAGACCTAGTAGTAGTGGTAATAATAGGCCTAGTAGTAGTGGTAATTGTAGGCCTAGTATTAGTGGTAGTAGTAGGCCTAGTAGTAGTGGTAATAATAGGCCTAGTAGTAGTGGTAATAATAGGCCTAGTAGTAGTGGTAATAGTAGGCCTAGTTTTGGTGGTATTAGTAGGCCTAGTAGTAGTGAGACCTAGTCAGTGCTAGTGGCAATAATAGACCTAGTAGTAGTGGTAATAGTAGGCCTAGTAGTGGTCATAATAGACCTAGTAGCAGTGGTAATAATAGGCCTAGCTAGGCCATCAGCTATATTTTCACTAATTTCTTTGCATTTAATATAACCAAAAATTAGAAGTAGGCTACATACTGTACAAAACGGAAATTACATGATTAATTCATTTATTATGAAACAAAACAGTTTTAGACAGATATAGTCTGCGGATTTTCTTATTCACTCTGCTATTATAATTCACTGTAATGTGATGGCACCTAACCCTTACATACATTGTTGAAACCAGTCTTATAAACCTGATTAATGTGTTTCTGGAAAAACTTTTATCCAAGAAATATTCCGACATTCTGTAAACACATTCAAAGGAGGAACTGCATTTGGAACATTCTTCCAAATATTAAGATATGCATGCTCATTCATTCATTCATTCATTTATTTTATTCCATAGATCTTACATGAGCAATGAAGCTTTAAGATGTGGAACATGTCAACATTTTACAATATTACAATTACAATTTTTACAAAGTTTTATAGTTTTACAATTTAGTAATTTTCTAAAATTTTTACAATGTTGTACAATTTTTTTTTTTTTTTTTTTTTTTTTTTTTTTTTTTTTTTTTTTTTTTTTTTTGCGAGATGCTTTCCTGGGCATCCTACAATAGTGGCTATGTTCGAACAATTATTTGCGGCGCAGTATTTCACCATTTTCTTATTATTTCCCTTCAAATGTACTTATATTTATTCGTACTCCTCAATAAGCATGAACTGCTTGCACTCCCGGCGAAGCATGAACTCCCTTTAATGGCGGCCGAACAGCGGTTCAATTTTGTACGCGAAACTAGCACCGTTGGTGTCTCTAGTTATATATTACAAACTCTTTGGTACCGAAACGGATTAATCAACAATGTGGTAGAATTAGGGGAACTATTATCTTGCGAGTAGAGTCACCTTACGGCAATCAGCTGGGTTACCTCACAGACTTACTAAATTTCCGCGGGTTACCTCTATGTTTACAATGTAACCATCTGAGTCAATATATAAATAAAAATATCGGATAATAGGAAATGCAGACTAACTTGTTTAAATTGCGTTCTAGGCTATTATCCCTCAAATCGGGATTTTTATCAATCTCGATCCGCTTTATCGGGATTCAACCAGGCTGTCAGACTTGCATCATTTTCATAGGAACTCCGAATGTGAATATTCATAACCAAGGTTAATAATGTCTACTTTTTAATTTAATCTGTAGGTTAAACTGTTGTATAAAATCAAAAAGCATTATTATTATTATTATTTATTATTATTATTATTATTATTATTATTATTAGTAGTAGTAGTAGTAGTAGTAGTAGTAGTAGTAGTAGTAGTAGTAGTAGCAAGTAGCAGGAGCAGCAGTAGCAGTAGTATAAAAAACTGTTTCATTAATCCGTAACTAAGAGAAGAGTTACTTTCAATCAGGGATATAAAAAAATTAACTTTTTGTAGTTTATACAGTTTCTGTTGAGTTGTCCAAAGGAACGATGGTGTGAAAATTCCTTCCTCTAACAGGCTATATGGCCTAATACTTGTTCTGGGGGATGAATTTGAAATGTGTTATGCCATTACTTAATGAGTGGTTAGTACATGCAGTATTAATGAACATGTTTCAGCTTTTAGGCTCTGAAATTTGTTTATATATATATTTTTAAACAGGATCTATTTCTACCGTCCCGCGCCTTGGCGTGGTGGTCTAAAGCATACTGCCTAGGACTCGCATTACGGAATGCGCGCTGGTTCGAGTCCTCATGGGGAAGAAATTTTATCATGAAATTTCGGCCAGTGTATGGGACCGGTGCCCATCCAGAATCGTGATGCACTAGGGGAGCTACGATAGGTAGCAAAATCCGGTTGCGAAAGCCAGCTGTAAAGGCTGGGGGATCATCGTGCTAACCTCACGATACCTCTATTTTGGTTGGATGATCGTACACCTCTGCTTCGGCGTGTGGGCGTAAGGCCCCAGCAGCCGGCTGGTCGGTCTGGGGCCTTCACGGACTGTAGCGCCACGGATTATTGTTATTATTATTATTATTATTATTATTATTATTATTATTATTATTATTATTGGGCGGCCGGGTAGCTTAGTTGGTAGAGCAGCTGGCTACGGACTGGAAGGTCCGGGGTTCGATCCCAGGTGGTGACAGGATTTTTTCTCGTTGCCAAACTTTCAGAACGGCCCCGAGGTTCACTCAGCCTCCTATAAAATTGAGTACCGGGTCTTTCCCGGGGGTAAAAGGCGGTCAGAGCGTGGTGCCGACCACACCACCTCATTCTAGTGCCGAGGTCATGGAAAGCATGGGGCTCTACCTCCATGCCCCCCAAGTGCCTTCATGGCATGTTACGGGGATACCTTTACCTTTATTATTATTATTATTATTATTATTATTATTATTATTATTATTATTAATTATGTATCTTCGAATTCGGCGAATAATTTTATTATTCATGTATGCACTGAAACAACAGCTGTTTGAAGAAAGGGAAGGATATGGAGTGGATGAAGGACAATAACAATGTATACGGTAATAACGTAATTTGAGAGGTAACAACTATCTTCGAAATGAGTTGAAACACTGAATGATTCATTGTAGGGTAGAAATTCTCTCTGCGGATTGCACCTATCCATTTTCGGTTAAGGGAATCTTTGCTCAGAGGAAATCTGAAGCACAAACAGCCGTATAAGTACAATAGTTTGTCTTCTGTAACATAATACGGGCCAAAAATATTGTAGAAATTAAATATTAACTAATCAGTGAAATGTAACATTCCTTCCTTCTTTATCTTTACATCTGTGTGCATTGCTGCAATTAAAAATAGCATACGAACTAAACCTGTACTTATTCATCTCAACCAAGCAAATGGCCGCCCGTCGGCTGTTCAATTTGGGAGCATAACACTAGCGCCAGTGAGCGGTCTAGCGGTTATTTAGTAAGTCTATGCTGTACGGTAGCCTTCTGAACCAATCACAACGCAGTATTTTCTATCAGCTGTCTCTGCTGCAAGCAGTGTCACCAACGCAAAGGAAATGTTCCTATATTAAGGAAAAAATCTTACGCAATAGTACAGGGAACCTAGGCTTGATTCTAGGGAAATTTCTTTAGATCGTGTTTTGAGATTTTCTCGCTCGATGTATGCAATGGAGTGGGAAAGAAACTGGCCACCCTACCCCATCTCCTGGCCTAGTTGCCTCATAAGTGGTGCCTTCGTGGTATCACTTATGATGTTCAGATGTCTCTGGACAGTTAATTAAAAACAAAACACTCGTTTCCTGTAGGATTTCCCCAGCATTTGATATGGAATAATTCTTTTCGGGTTCTCAGCCAGATGAGTTGGATACTTGCTTCCAAGCTTTTGAGGACTAGCTCTGCCATCTTCTTCAGGGATTTTAGTGTTGTGGGACCATGTCTAGCTGGTATGAGCGTCATGCTGTTAGCAGGGCTTGCTTCCCACTGCGAGCCAATCAGGAGCTAGTTCCTAATCCCGATCACCTGCTGTGTCCTAGTTGGTCGAAGCGTGTTGGACAATCAGGAGCTAGATCCTAGTCCCGACCGACTGCCTTGTTCTGGTTGGTTGAAGCGTGTTGATGGCAGGTTTCCATGCTGTACTCAGCTATAGGCCCCCATCTCTGTTGAAATTATTGCCATCCAGGGGCGGCCGGTCCTTATGTGCTCATGTGCTACAGCACATAATAAATATAAAACAGAAAAAGATTTTTTATTTTAGAAACCTCAAAAATATTAATTTTAATTGCAATAGTTATCGTATGTTTCCGTTCTCTATTGTTAAAGCATTTGAATCTTCCGTCTTGTCACGTTTCATCATTCACTGTAGTGCGAGATGTGCTAAGCAAGGAAAGATGTCGAAAAGGAGGAATGCGCATGCTCCAGTATCCTTTTCACTTCCCCGCAAGCACCGAAAACCTCATGAAACTGCTCTCCCACTTGTGCTCACGGAAGAGTAGCCAGACAGAATAGCCAACTTATGTATTTAGTACCTAAAACTTCAGTTATTAAAATAATGTATTTAATTACAAACATTTCTTTTTTCTATTAGAAATTTGGTTTTTAGTCGTTTTCAATTCTTATAGTTAATAAAATTAAACATACATGTTTACCTTTGTAAATATATGCATTTTAGCTGTATTCAATTGGGGATTGTCTACTGTTTGAACAAGAGGGTTGGGGATAACTAACACGTGATCGGCACCGGGAAGGCTGCACGCAGTCGTGTTTTTCAAATCCGTGGCTGAAGTGAGTGGTTGTTTGCATGGTGTATTATTTTGTGTTGTTAAGTGTTGTGTTCTTACATCTCCGAGGTGAGTGCCAGTGTTGGACATTGACATGAATTCAGTTGACAATTTGTTAAAAACATTATTTTCTTCTAAATCTCTAGAAGATAAAATACAAATTAAACAGTTAGGTAGACCGGTCCCCGACTTAAACCTAACACAAAAAGCGAAAGGAGCCGGAAGTCGGGAATACACAAGACGGTTCAATAGGAAAGTTTATGATGCATGTAACTGGATTTGTGGTTGTAATATTAGAAATTCACTCTTCTGCTTTCCTTGTCTTCTTTTTGGAAACAGTGATGCATTTAGCAAGACAGGTATCAAAGATCTTGACCATCTTAATTATTTAATTAAAGTCCATGGTGCAAATAAGAAACATATCAACAATGTGTTAGATCTCTCCTTGCTTGGCACAGTTAATATTGCCACAACATTAAGCAGAGCCTACCAGGATAATATTATAAAACACAACCAACAGGTAGAAAAAAATAGACACATTCTTTCCAGAATAATTGATTGTGTAAAGTTCTGCGGTGCCTTTGAGCTCGCCCTCAGAGGACATGATGAATCTAACGAATCAGATAATCCTGGTGTTTTTTTTAGGACTCGTAGACCTTATCAACAGCATTGACAATGGCGTAAAAGAACATATGGAGTCAAATAATGTTTTCAAAGGAACTTCGAAAACTATTCAAAATGAGCTGTTAGACTGTATGCTCGAAGTCTGCCGTGAAGCAATTGCAGCGGAAATTGACAATACAGATTATTTGTCAATAATGTTAGATGAGGCAACAGACGTTTCGGAACGTACACAATTGGTTCTAGTATTCAGATATGAAATTGATGGATGCCCAAAAGAACGATTCTGGGGATTTTTCAATCCTCAAGGACAAAATGCTGACGCCATTGCAGAATGTATTTTGGAGGAGGTGGGTCGTATTTTAAAGGGCAATAAAAGTAAATTGATTGCACAGACATACGACGGGGCAGCTGTTATGAGCAGGGAGACAGGCGGTGTTCAAGCTAAAATAAAGCAACACTGTCCTAACGCTCATTACATTCATTGTTACGCGCACCAATTAAATTTGGTAATGGAACGTGCTGCGTCACAAAATCGAACTGCTAGGATATTTTTCAGTACAATTTCGGCATTTCCAGCATATTTTTCTAGGTCTCCTCAACGAATTGCTGCTCTGGAAGCAATTGTTTCCAGGAGGATTCCCAGTGGATCACCAACCCGATGAAATTTTAAATCTAGAAGCGTCAATGTAATTTATGAACACAAAGATGCACTTGTTGAGTGTTTCTCGGAATTAGAGCAATCTCTTTCTGCAAAATCAAGCATTCAAGGAGCTCGGGGGCTTAGGCTTAATTTAGAAGATCCTGAATTTCTATACATGCTTTCATTTTTCCACAAAGTTATGCCGCACGTGGACATTCTATACAGCCAGTTACAAGCCAGAAATGTCGATGTGGTTCAAGTGAAAAGTAATGTGACAACATTTATTCAGGCAGTGAACAATATCAGGCAATCTCTGGATGATGGTGACAATGAGGCAACAACGCAGATACCTGCCAAACGCCGGAAAAACTCTTGCATGATTAGTGACGCGAAGGAA
The DNA here is from genome assembly GCF_040183065.1 of Periplaneta americana. Classification (NCBI taxonomy): domain Eukaryota; kingdom Metazoa; phylum Arthropoda; class Insecta; order Blattodea; family Blattidae; genus Periplaneta; species Periplaneta americana. The sequence continues at coordinate 103,824,575 of NC_091127.1, read as the reverse complement.
ATATGCGATTGAGTCATAGAAGAGGCTCGCACTCGTTTTCAGTCCTTGGATCACTTAAACTGTGAAAAACTTCTGCGTTGTGAAAATTTTGCTGAATTCTCAAAGACATTCCGAGACAATCACCTTGATGAAGTGTTGCATACTTATTCCTTACTTGACAAAAAGAGACTTACAACAGAACTAAGTATTTTATATTCCCGACCAGACTTCAGAAATATAGCAGGTGCTGTTTCTCAGTTGCGACTTATTATAAAGCAAAATTTAACACAAGACGCATTCTGTGAGTTGACCAAGCTTTTAAAAATCCTAGTGACAACATCTGAGCCAGAGCGATGCTTTTCCACCCTGAAAAGAATTTAAACATTTTTGAGGAATTCCATGAGTCAAGACCGCTTGACAGCTCTTGCAATGCTTTCTATAGAAAAACGTCTAGTGCTACAAATGGAAGGATTTAATACTAAGGTGATAGAGAAATTCGCCAACAGGAAGGAAAGGAGAATGGACTTCAATTTTCGTCATTAGGGTGAGTGCTATTATTATTATTATTATTATTATTATTATTATTATTATTATTGTTGTTGTTGTTGTTGTTGTTGTAGTTGTTGTAGCACATACGTTTAAAAAGTCACGAGCCGCCACTGTTGCCATCTATAAAAAATAGCTGGATTTCGATGGTTTCCTTGATGATCAGGTCCCAATAACCCCGATGTCTTGTCCAAGACAGTGGTGGCATCAAAATCTATCTTGTGGCCCATTTCCAGTCTGTTTTGTACTACTGCCGACTTATCAGGGTAGTATAATCTTATGCTGCATTGATGTACCTTGCTACATTCCATAATGGTGCATCCCATCTGCCCAATCTTCCCACACACACACAAGGTATTTTGTAGACACCAGGTGTCATAAGACCAAGGTCGTCTTTAACTGGTCTCAGCAAGTTCTAAATCAGTGGTCGTCAGCACTCACTGAAATGTGTGATGGGTAAGTGGTGCTGTCCCGTGTGCACTGTCGTGCAGCAGGAAGAGGTAGAGAGCATACCCGCTAGCAGCTACGAGTGCACCACGGTCCACTGCGTTGTCCGCGGGTAAGAGATGCTAGCCCCAGGGTGCTCTGTGCTGACGACCCTCTGTTGGCGGCTTATGGATAGATGTTTTCTTAGCAGCCTGCCAATCTTGACTGAGGTAGGGCCTTAAAACTAGGTCCTGATTGGCCCACAGAGGGAAGCCCTACTGACAGCTTATACACAGCTAGAAATGGTTCCACGACACTTCACTCCCTGAAGAAGATAGCAGAGCTAGTCATTGAAAGCTTGGAAACAACTATCCAACTCATTTGGCTGAGAACCTGAGAAGAATTATTCCACTCTTTTCCTGATTGAAAGTGTACACCCGACTTTATAAACATTTTCATTTTAATGAAATGATATGAAAAACATGGCGTAATTATTCCACATTCTCTTCTTGTCAAACCATGTACATGTCAATTGCTCTATTAGCAGCTGAATTTCAACTCGAGCAAAAAACGTAGGCGAAATGTTGTGAAAGATTTAGTTTCTTCATACACTGAAGGTATCGCTCAACCATTTTTCTAATTACAGCTGGGTAAAACAGTTGTGCTTCTGGAAGGAAAACTTTTTCAATAATAAGACACATTTTTCATTAATTAAATGTTTCCTGACTTTTACCAACATTTTCTCATTGTGAGATTATTGCCAGTTCAGGACTTATCCAATAATAGACATTTCTCTATATCTTTCCATTTGAATGATATACTTTGCTCGCCAACCTACAATATCACACAGATTAGAAATGTCCTTTTATTTTGCACTAGTTTTCATACAAATCTCTTGAGATAGAATTTTATTTATTATATGGATGTATTGAAAGGCAGATCTGAAATAGAAACTATTTATTTTCTTACAGTATTACCTGCTATAATTAAGCATTCTTCTGTCAGGATCATCCTCTGAAAGTTCCTGCAAAAGTTGAATTTTATATGAATGTTGCTTGGCATTTTTAAGAATTTTCATCACGGAACTTTGGTTTATATTAGATTCTAACGTCAAATATGTAGTAGGGTCATTCCATAGTAACACTTTCGAAGTAACTGACGTGATCTTCGCAGGATATTTAATTAAATACTTAGTAGTTCATGAAAAAGACATTGCTAAATATAAACACAAATTCTTAATGAAAAGGAAAAATTAATACTGTAAAAAATATGAAATTTTATATGGTGTGACACACGAACATTTTCTTGCTACTTAATTTATTACCAAAATGAAAATGTTCATATTATTGTGTCAAATGATATAAAAGCATTCAGTTATTTTCCAAACTATTAAGACACTTGTGTAGTACACATAACTGTTAAATCACAAACAAAAAAATAACAGTGCCATTAACAAATAAAATATTGCAAATATGTAGTGACACACAAACATTTCTGTCACGTTGATTACTAATTGTTTTAAATGCACTATAATGCATCACTTCTTGTGAAAGACACTGTGCCTACAGTTCTTATACAAAAACACTTGATTACACTAAAATACACTTTAAGATTTAAAATATTCACGGTTGTTTACAACCATATGTGGAATGATATCTCCTGTGTAATGTCACGTGATGAATACACCAATATGTCCACTTTTTCTGCCATTTGTAATACTTCCCTTCTTTGAACATCACAGGCACTTTGAATCCTTCGCCACCACAAGCTTTTGTAACTTCCCCAGGATATTTGATGTCTTTTTTTTTTTTTCACTTTTTTTTTTAATTGGTTATTTAAGGCTGTATAAACTACTAGGTTATTTAGTATCGATGAGATTGGTGATAGTGAAATGGTATTTGGCGAAATGAGGCCGAGGATTTGCCATAGAATACCTGACATTCGTCTTACAGTTGAGGAAAACTTCGGAAAAAACCCAACCAGGTAATAAGCCCAAGCGGGAATCAAACCCGCACCCGAGCGCAACTTTGAATCAGCAGGCAGGCGCCTTAGCCTACTGAGCTGCGCCAGTAGCATATTTGATGTCATCATATGTTACAACACATCAATCTCCTCCTAAGTTACTTTCTTTATTGTTCTATTACTGCAAAAATAATCAAGTTTTGCTTTGTTAAAAATTTTTGCCTAAGGTGTTGTATGTTTTGAAACATTAGATATAACTGCGTAACACTGAGTACATAGTTGATCATGTTGCCTGTTGTTTTTGTAGTAGAGTAGACCTACTGTAGCATTTATGGTAACTGGAGAAATTGGATCAGTTATCCAGTGGGCTGATATTACCTCATTTTTTTGTGCTAACTCAAACTAAATTTATCTAAATAATTTCAAGGGAAAAATTGTTCCGGGGCCGGGTATCGATCCCGGGACCTCTGGTTGAACGTACCAGCGCTCTGCCAACTGAGCTACCCGGGAACTCCACCCGACACCGTCTCAACTTTTCCCTTTATATCCACACGAGTTGTGTGGACCAGAGGTCCCGGCTCCGGAACAATTTTTCCCTTGAAATTATTCAAATCTGCTTTACAGGGAGCTTCACCTGAAAGACTAGATTTGCATAAATTTATCTAACTTAAATTCTTGAAAATATTATTACAAAAATATTCAAAATGTATAAATATTTGTATCAATAGAACAACAAACATAGATTTAAAAAAAAGGCCCATATTTTAAAATTGCTAAATGATACCTTGGGTAAGGTAATTAATGTTATTAATTAAAACAATTTTACATTCATATCAGAAATTTAGTATGAGAGTATCTCGGTTACAACATGTTAGAAATGATTTTATTAGAGCAGAGATGGAAGCAGAAGAAACTGTAGTAAACAAGATTGAGTGGTACAGACATGTACAAAGAATGGAAAAGGAGGAGAGATAGCCCAGACAGATAATTCATTGGTCCCCTACAGGAAGAAGGGAAAGAGGAAGTACTCCTTTAAGTTGGTGTGGTAGTGTGAAAAGTTATGATTAAATTCGACTTAGAAGATGGCCAGTGGAATGATAGATCCTTATGGCGGACAGGAATTAGAAGCAACCGCTGAAAAGTGGATAGCTGAATTAAGAAGAAGATCAGAAATTTAGTTACCGTTTACCTAATGTGAAAATATATACACCACCAATTTATTTATACATAGGCCTAGTATGGTAGCTACCTACTTACTATAATTATGTATAAGCTTGTTTTTTATATGAAATAAATTAACATAACCAATTTTTGTAAGTTTTTAGTTCAAGGAATTTAAAAAATGAAATATTTTATACGAACTTTAGGCATAAATTAAATGTTTTATATGAACTTTAGGCCTACACACTATATTTTTATAACAACTGTTGTTGTTTAGTCAACTGTCCAAAGACAGGTCTGAACCTCACAAGTGATACCAAGAAGGCACCACTTATGAGGCAACTAGGCCAGGAGATAATGGGGTAGGGTGACCAGTTCCTTTTTCCCTTACAACAATATGGAACCATATTTTCAAGAATGTATAACGTACAGTATAATGTACATTGAAAAAAAAAAACGCACAGGCGCACATGCACGTGCACGCACGCACACACACACACCCACTCCCCCCCCCCCTCTATTAATGTATGGAGCATCTGTTTGGAGAGAAGCAATGTCAAGAGAATACAATAGACTAAAATAAAACCAAAAAACGTGTACGACTGCTGGTTTAGAGGTTAATGAAGTTAAACGTATTAACTACTTAGTAAAACTAGAGACACAGAGAAAATAAATCTAAACTGCTCTTCTTTCACTAAGGATTATCTTGTCATATCACACATTATAAACAAAGAAAATAATTAATGAAGACAAAATATAGTATAAAAAGATAAAGTGACGAAGGAAGATTATATTCCTTTCATCCTAAGGATTTAGTGTGTGAAGTTACTGTTACTGAGCACTTTCTATCCTGTTTATATTTTTGTGCAACCATTCACAGTTGAGATGCAGCTTTTTGCTTGTTTCATTCTGTTTGAACCAGCGGCAGATTTTCAGGGGAGGCAAGGGAGGCCACGCTTCCTCTAATATTTTACCAGAACACAATATAACAGTATTAATTCCAACTGAATTAAGATTACAGACAAGTTATAGCAAATGACAAACATTTTTCCTTTTATATTAATTTTACTATTCACTACAATTAAGATGTAAGTTACATAAAGTCGACCACATCTAGTTGGTGATGCCCACTCGCTATCCTGTAGATAGTACAAATAATTTGTACCGAAAAATAACAGATAGCGCTGTAACCTGTACAGTCGACATCTAGCAGCCTGCAGTGTCTATGCGAGAGCGGGAGAGAGGAGACAGCTACATCACTCTGCTCCCCAGTAACCATGACAACAGCAGTTCAATAAGATAGCTGGTTAGCGAAGTGTTTAAACTTAACTAGAACACACGAGGGGAGCCGAATTTGGAGATGTCCTACCCACCACTGATAACTGTACTGCTGTACTGCTTATAGTCACAGCTAGTTTCGGCTGTATTGGGAAGCTCTTTCTCTTTCTCTCTTCTTGGTTTTAGAAAATTGAGTCATGTGTTGTTAGTTTTCTCTCCCTGCGTAAAAGGTTTTTTTCTTTATATTGGTAGATTTTTCTCTTGTTTGCGGGTGTTCCTGTTTTTTCTTCTTTTGTGTTACGGGATATATTTATTTATACAGTATATTAAATATATCGAGTGTTTAGAAACAAATGCAGATTTGTCTCTAGCTTCTTCTAGTAGCAGTTGCTCAGTATGTGACCTAATTGATCGGCTTGCAAAGAAAGAGGATCGTCCAGTGAATTTGCAGTAAAATTAGGCTATGTAATAGCCCCAGATTCTTAGGTTCCAATCAATTTTGTTGCTATCTCGTTACTCTGAAATATTGCTTTTCTTATTCGTTTTATGTAGTAACAAGTAACATTCCTAAATTTAATATGACCTAAAAAGATCTAATTCGTAGGTTAGGACTTATAATGTCCTAAAGAGAGGCAATCTTTACCAACTTGTTGTAATATATTAACAGTTTGTTGTTTATTTTTATTTATTTTTTTTTCGTAAAATACTATAAATTCCTAAACATAAAATTTTAAATCATAAAGAAATCCTAAATCATAGATCGGAAAACCTAATTTTAGTTTCTTAAAACCTATAAATTCTGCGCATGGTAATGAGGTACGTCACAGGCCTTATATTTTTAATACATGTAATGCAAACTCTCATCAATCACGTCTTGGCCTCCCATCGTCCGCCACTGGTATGAAATGAAACAACCCAGAACTCACCGCGTGGAGGTAGCTGCATGTCGAGTTCCGCCCTGCCCAACCCAACCTCCCTACCATATGGGCAAGTGCACTGAATTATTCATTGTTTGTCACTTTAAATTAATGTTCACACTCTTCGACTTGTAAACAAATAAATAAGTAAAGAAATAAAAAAGAAATAAACAAATAAAGAAACAAACACAAATAAATAAATAAATAAATAAATAAATAAATAAATAAATAAATAAGTAAATAAATAAACAAAGGAAATAAGTAAATAAGTAAACAAATGACAAAGAAATAAACAAATGGAAAATAAATAAACAAACAAACACATAAACAAATAAATAAATAAACAAACAAGTAAATAAGTAAATAGGTAAATAATTAAACAAATAAAAAAGAAATAAACAAATCAAAAAGAAATAAGTAAACATACAAATAAAGAAAGAAAGAAACAAATAAGTAAACAAATAAATAAGTAAACAAGTAAATAAGTAAACACGTAAATAAGAAAACAAGTAAAAAAATAAACAAATAAAAAAGAAATAAACAAACAAACAAATAAACAAACAAAAAAACAAAAAATTAACAAACAAATAAATAAATAAGTAAGTAAATATGTAAAGAAATAAATAAGTAAACAAATAAATTAAGAAACACATAAATAAACAAACATATAAATAAACAAATAACTTAATAGATAAAAAGTAAATAAGTAAATAGCTAAATAAATAAACAAAAAAGAAATAAACAAGTATAAAAGAAATAAATAAAGGAAGCAATAAACAAATAACGAGACAAACAAATAAATAATAAACAAGTAAATAAGTAAACACGTAAAAAGTAAACAAATAAAAAGGAAATAAATAAACAAACAAACAAATAAACAAAAAGTAAATAAGTAAGGAAATAAATAAGTGAACAAATGAATAAGTAAACAAATAAAACGGAAATGAACAAATAAACAAACAAACAAGCAAATAAATAAATAAACAAGTAAATAAATAAACAAGTAAATAAGTATCAAATAAAAAGAAATAAACAAACAAATAAATAAATAGATAAATAAATAATTAATAAGTAAATAAGTAAACAAATAAAAAAGAAATAAACAAATAAAAAAGAAATAAACAAATAAAAAAGAAATAAACAAACAAACAAATACATAAACAAATGAATAAATAAATAAGTAAGTAAATAGGTAAATACGTAAATAAATAAATAAACAAACAAACAAATAAAGAAAAAAAAGAAATAAACAAAACAAATAGAAATAAACATATAAAGAAACAAATTAATAAAAAATAAATAAACAAATAAACAAATAAATAAATAAACAAGTAAGTAAATAAACAGATAAAAAAGTAAACAAGTAAATAAGTAAACAAATAAAAAGGAAATAAATAAAAAATAAATAAACAAACAAATAAATAAAATCATATAAATAAATAAAGCAATAAATAAGTAAATAAATAAATGAGTAAACAAAAAATATACAAACAAATAAACAAATATATAAATAAATAAAGAAGTAAATAAATAACGAATAAAATAAGTAAACAAGTAAAGAGATAAATAAGTAAAAAAGTAAACGAATAAAAAAAATAAAAAAAGATATAAGCAAACAAACAAATAAGCAAATAAATAAATAAACAAATAAATAAATAAACAAATAAGCGAACAAACAAATAAATAATAAATAAGTAAATAAGTGAACAAATAAATAAGTAAACAAATAAAAAATAAATAAACACATAAAAAAGAGATAAATCAACAAACAAACAAATAAATAAGCAAACAAATAAATAAATAAACAATAAATAAATAAACACGTAAATAAGTAAGTAAATACGTAAACAAATAAAAAAGAAATAAACAAATGAAAAAGAAATAAACAAACAAATAAATAAACAAACAAACAAATAATCAAATAAATAAATAGGTAAATAGGTAAAGATATAAATAAATAAATAAGAAAAAATAACAAAGAAATAAACAAACAAAAAAGAAATAAATAAATAAACAAACAAACAAATAAAAATATAAAACAAACAAATAAACGAACAAACAAATAAGTAAAAAAATAAATAAATAAACAAGGAAATAAACACGTAAATTTTAAGCAAGTAAATAAGTTAACAAATGAAAAAGAAATAAACAAACAAACAAATAAATAAACAAACAAATAACCAATAAATAAGTAAATAAATAAACAAATAAGAAAGAAATAAACAAATAAAAAAGAAACAAACAAACAAATAAATAAATAAGTAAATATTTAAATAAATAAATAAAGAAATAAATAAGGAAAGAAATAAACAAATTAATAAACGAATAAATAAACAAATAAATAAATCACATAAATAAATAAATAAATAAATACATAAATAAATAAATAAATCAGTAGACAAATAAATAAATATTTAAACAAATAAATATATAAACAAATAAATAAGTTAACAAATAAAATAGAAATAAACAAACAAGCAAATAAACAAATAAATAAACAATCAAATAAATAAACACACAAATAAACAAACAAAGAAACAAATAAGTAAATGAGTAAATAGATTAATAAATAAACAAATAAAAAAGAAATAAACAAATGAAAAAGAAATAAATATACAAACAAATAAAGAAACAAACAAACGAATAAATATGTAAATAAACAAGTAAATAAATAAGTAAACAAATAAAAGGGAAAAAAAATAAAAAAGAAATAAACAAACAAACATACAAATAAACAAATGAACAATAAATAATTAAACAAGTAAACAAATAAGTAAGTAAACAAAAAAGGAAATAAACAAATAAAGAAACAAACAAGCAAATAAATAAGTAAACAAGTAAATAAATAAACAAGTAATTAAATATCAAATAAAAAATAAATAAAGAAATAAAAAAGAAATAAACAAACAAACTAATAAATAAATAAGTAAATAACTAAACAAGTAAGTAAGTAAACAAATAAACAATCAAATAAACACATAAACAAAAAATAAGCACACAAATAAATAAACAGACAAATAAATAAACAAATGAATAAATAAATAAGTAAATAGGTAAATACGTAAATAAATAAATAAACAAACAAATAAATAAACAAAAAAAAAAAATAAACCAATAAAATAGATATAAACACATAAAGAAACAAACAAATTAATAAAAAAATAAATAAACAAATAAATAAATAAACACGTAAGTAAATAAACAGATATATAAGTAATCAAGTAAATAAGTAAACAAATAAAAAGAAATAAACAAATAAAAAATGAATAAACAAACAAATAAATAAATAAGTAAACAAATAAATGAGTAAACAAATAAAAATAAATATACAAACAAATAAACAAATATGTAATTAAATAAATAAATAAAGAAGTAAATAAATAATGAATTAAATAAGTAAACTAGTAAAAAAGTAAACAAATAAAATATTAATAAACAAATAAAAAAGAAATAAGCAAACAAACAAATAAGCAAATAAATAAACAAACAAATAAACGAATAAAAAAGAAATAAATAAAAATATAAACAAATAAATAAACAAACAAATAAGTAAATAAATAAACAAATAAACAAGTAAGTAAATAAACACGTAAATAAGTAAGCAAGTAAATACGTAAACAAATAAAAAAGAAATAAACAAACAAACAAGTAAACAAAGAAATAAATAAACAAACAAATAAACAAACAAATAAGTTAATAAGTAATTAAGTAATCAAATAAAAAATAAACAAATAAAAAGAAATAAACAAATAAATAAGCAAATAAATAAACAAACAAATAAATAAATAAGTAAATAGGTAAATAAATAAGCTGATAAATAAATAAGAAAAACAAGTAAAAAAACAAGTAAAGAAATAAATAAATAAACAAATAAGTAAATAAAGAAATAAATAAACAAATAAATAAATAAATAGACAAATAAATAAACAAACAAACAAATTAAGAAATAAACAAACAAACAAATAAATAAATAAATTATCAATCTAAGAATATAAATTTTAGTTCTTTTTTTGTTATTGAAATTCAAATATTCGAACACCACCTATGCAATGAACATCTTGAAAAATGTTTCTATTAATTATTTATTATTTCCAACAAAATCACTTTTATAATAACCATAACACACAGAAAAAAAATTAAAAAAATTGAAACGAAACGTAAAGATACTCATGAAAATAAGAATAAAATATGAATAACATGAAATAGGGTACAATAATTTGGAACTAGAGATATAGTAAATTAGGCTTCGAATTGAATTTCATATCCTGAAATTTTCATGACACAGACTACCAAGGGGGGGGGGGGAGTAACCAGATCAACGCACATGAATAATGCCGATTACTTCTTAAAGCACATTAATTATTTCTGTTATCCTTATTTTAAAATGTTAGTAGGCATATAAGGGACAAATACGTGAAATTTGAAAAATAAATGTGGAGAAAAATTAAAATAATATAGAAAAGTCATCAGTAGGACAATCTTGTTACCCCCGTTGGTAAGAGGACGGTTAAAACAATTTAATTTACCATCACTAGTAAAGAAAAACGTAAATTAAATCAAATGAATCCTTCAGGTCCTAAATTGAAAGCCTTACCTAAAATACACAAAAGAAATATTCCAATTAGACTCATAAACTTTCGTACAGCTCCCACATACCATATTGCAAAATTTTTACAAACCTATTTAAAGAAAAGTTTTAAATTTCACGTTATAAAAAACACAAGTATCTTTATAGAAACATAGGTAACAAGAATTATTCATAAACGAAAACTGCAAAATTGCATCTTTCGATATTACTAATATGTACACCAACATCCCAGCAAATGACACGATACAAATCATAAAATCAAATCTAAGGACACACAATATAAACAGAACGGAAATTGAAGAAGTAATAAAATTACTACGTATCTGTACCAGTCAAAATTATTTCTCTTTCAATAATAAATACTACAAACAAAACAAAGGTCTTCCAATGGGTTCACCACTATCTGGCATCTTAACTGAGATTTTTGTAAACAATTTAAAAAAGAAATTCATATAGTTTAATCAACAAAAATAGTCAAGTGGGTTCGTTACATTGATGATACTTTATTAATATATCAGAACACTACCTCACAACAATTATTAGAGAATATAAGCACCCTACATTCTGATATTCAATTCACGAAAGAAGATGAAATAGATAATAAAATAAATTTTTTGAACATAACAATAGAAAGAAAAGATAATAATTTACAGTATAGTATTTACAGAAAACCTACTCAAACAGACGCGCTAACCGTTACTCCACAGGTGTGAGCTTTAATGTAATCAGTTTTAATCATAATTAACAATTTATTATCATATCATTGCAGTTCCCACACAAGATGAGGTAGCATAAACACCGAAACCTGTCTGTATTTTAAATTTTTAATGATTTTTATGAATGTGATCATCAGACATCGGATTCTAGGGCAAATGCCTATTTTGTTTCTTTAGGAGAAAAGTAAAAATAATTATTAATATTTGTTTCATGGAAATTGAAAGGTATTCAAAGAGTTTTATAGTGCCCTAAAATGCCCTAAAACGGTTATTAGAGCCTAATTTGTTAATATTCGCCTAAAAATGCCTAACTCACTGTAAAGTTTCGCATTTTACTCTTACTTTTTATAATTTATACGTGCATTCACTGCGAAATTTAAGGCATTTAAAAAGTGGAAAGTTTGCTTCACACCGGCCATGAAACCATTGATAAAGGAAACAAAATGTTTTGAATCTCACGACACTCGCAATAGATTTCACCGAATTTAACATGTTTGGAGGCATAAATGCCGACAAAGAACCAACCTTAGTTTTGAAGCAGGCAAAAATCAAAACATGTGCTGCTACCGATTCAGAGATATACTATACTATAAAAATGACTGTTTTCGGTCTGAAACCGATTAGCTGTACTGCCGTTCAGAGTGTCATAAAATCACAATTTTTGGAGAAAGAGTGTTTTTGAAATATTTATGAAAAGTCGTAAAACTGCGAATTAGTAGGGTAAACCGTTACAAAATATTTAAAAGAATGGCCCTCCTAGTGTTAACACTACCAGGAAATGCAACAATAAGTGGAACTTTGTATTTTTGCCCAATTGAATCTCAATAGCAACGGTTCATTTGAATGCTCGTTAACAGTTGCTCTTTCCCTCACCTTATTTGTGTTGAGAAGTTTTGAGCGGTAGGACGTTTTCCTGTGAAGTTTAACGCGATAATGCTGAAAAATATAAGTGCAAAATCTACATTGATCCGGCAATGGCTAACAGAATATTCAGAATTCACTTATGATGGAAAAATAATATTCTGCAAGATTTGTAGCAAGCAGGTATGTAACAATAGTTGAAATATATAAATTCTATTAATTTTAATGAGTAGGCCTATAATATTTATACATTGACTGAGCTATCCTGAGGTATAATTCTTTTTAAGACCACTACACTTTAACCTTTTAAATTCCGATAGTTAAAGTATTTGCAGGTCATTAAAATTTTGATTGTTCGAACCCACTAAGTTTGTGATAGAAATACGGTAATACAACAATTAGGATTTTATTTTAATTCAGTTTACTTTACATTTTTAGATTTTGCAAGAAAAGAAGTGCCACCTAAAGCAGCATGTGCAAGGAGCGGCTCATAAGGCTAAAGCTCAGCAAAAAAATCAACTGCAACAAACTTTACTAACACAGCCTACTTCATCCAATCTCAGCAGCAATTTCTATGCTGATTTAACCAGAGCGTTTGTTGCTGCTAACATTCCCTGGAATGCAATTGAAAATCCGGTTTTAAGACAGTTTTTACAAAAATACTGCAAACAAAATATCCCATCTGAGTCGACCCTAAGAAAAAATTACTTAGACAGAATATACAATGAAACTTTAGCTTCCATTCGGGAGGATATAGGTGATTCTTACATATGGGTCTCTGTGGATGAAACCTCAAATCCTATGAATAGGTATATAGCAAATATGGTAGTAGGAAAACTTAGTCCTGATGGACCTTCGATTCCACACCTCGTATGTGTTAAGGAACTTTCGAAAGTGAATAGCCAAGCCATTGCTTATTTTGTAAATAAAGGCCTACAGTCTTTATACTCAAGTAATATAGACGATTCTAAAGTTCTGTTGTTTTGTACTGATGCTGCTTCATACATGGTTGCTGCAGCTCCACTTCTTAAAACATTTTATCCTAACCTCACGCATGTAACCTGTCTAGCACATGGCCTTCACAGGGTTTCTGAAACAATCCGGAATGAATTTCCTCTTGTCAATTCGTTTATTTCTAACACAAAAAATGTTTTTGTAAAGCCCCATCCAGGATTTCAATAGTCAGAGAGAACTTTCCAGATATCCCACTCCCACCTCAGCCGGTTGTTACACGATGGGGAATCTGGATTCAGTCAGTGGTGTATTATTCTAAGTATTTTAAAGAAGTGGTCACAGTTATTGATAAATTACCTGAAACTGATAGTGCAGCGTGTGTGAAAGCAGTGAAAGATTGTCTGAATGACTCACGAGTGAAAAACGATATTGCCTACATAACATCAAACTTTTCTTTCATACCTGCAAGCATTGAACAATTAGAACGTGAAAAACAATCTCTTTGTAGCCAAATAGCAATAGTAAAGGAAGCTCAAGTGAACATACATTCTGCTTTGGGCGAAACTGGGAAAAAAGTTATAAAAATAAGTGGGACAACGTATTAAATAAGAATGTAGGATTTTCATTGTTGGAAAAAGTATCAAGAGTGATATCGCGGGAAAGTGTAAATGTTCCAGTAAGTATTGATGTTTCTATTGTACCTAATTTAAAATTTGCGCCTCTCACATCAGTTTCGGTTGAAAGAAGTTTTTCTGCTTTCAAAATGATTCTCAGTGACAAAAGGCAAAGGTTAACTGTGGAGAATTTAGAAAAAAATTCTGGTGGTGTACTGTGCAGATAATTATAATAAAGTCTGAGCATGGAACTGAATTTCAATAACTTAAAATGAGTAATCTTGATATCAATAATCATTATTTCATTAGTTTCAATATATTTAATTTGTGCAGTTCTGTTTATAAATATAATATAGTATTCTTTTTTAATGTTTAAACATACCTTTTTGTGCGTATTTTAGTGTATAACTAAAAATTTCAGTGAAAGAAATAAGTATGATACCTTGATATGCCTAAAATGCCTATTTTCATTAAAATAGAGCCTAATTTTACAAATTTTGAGCTTATTTTAGGCGCCTAAAACTGCAATTTTTAGTGCCTAAAAATTCGAAGTCTAGTGATCATACAACTGTTCCATTGATTTTTATTTATTATCATATTGTAAAAATAAACTGTACAAACTATGCTTTCGACAGTATTACTATACCTAATACAGTTACTTTCTTTTATTTTGAAAATCCTATTTGATACAGTGAGACAAAATTGTACAACTAATATAGTTGGCTCTCAATACATCGGTACAGATAGTGCGAATTTAGAAAAGAGCCTAAATTGTGTTTTGCCTTGGTGTCACAAATTTCGAAGGTATTTATTATTTGTTACTATGTGTATTGACGGACCATCGGATCTGTGCCCCTGTAAGATATGCGAACTGAACCCTAATTCTTTCTCAGCCTCAGTAATTCATTTCTCTCCCTGCATTCCTATCTCTCTCTTTTCCATCTCTCTCCCTTACTCTTCCCCACTACTCACAATTTTGAGCCTCCTTGTGGGACAGTTTATTTGCACTTGCTGTCCATTGTTGTCAACTCAACATGAATAATGTAGTACGGAGTGATGAAAAAAATATTATTAAGTAAGTAATAGCATTTTTCGATGAAGAGGAACAAACAGGTCAATATCTGTTTCCTATAAATCAGACAACGAAAAGAGCAGCTGCGATCACAGGTGAGGCTTATTTTATTTCAATTGATTACATATTACTTAATTAATACTGATATAGTACAACATTTTTATGTAATTTATATAGGCAGGTCAGAGGCCTAATAAAGAAAATCAGGAGAGAGGGAGTCTGTGCAGGAGATGAAAAGCTAAAATCACCAAGGAAGAATAGATCAAGGGAGCCTTTAATTCTTGTAGATGATATAAACCGATGTATTTTAAGAAGAAAGATACAAGAATTTTATACCATGCAGAAGGAAGTTCCGACATTGAAGAAATATAAGATCGTAGCATGTAGTAACTTCGCCATTGCCGGTCCCTAGTCCGGATGAGAAAGAAAGAGGGTACGTGACTATGTGTTCATTCATTCCTACAATTTTATCAGGACTTCAAGATCACGTTCCAAACGTAACAAAATAAGATAATGAGGTGAAGGAGAAGTATTTATGACGAAAACATTTCTCTTTTAAAAATAAATAGATCCCCATTACGTAATTTCCATTTAACCAACAAATATCCACTGTGATCATATAATTATCTCAAAATAATCGTAGAAGTCAGTCAGCGTCATTAGACCTACTTAAATTAAATTATGAATAAGTAATAATTAACCTCACATTATTAATAAGAAATATTCAAGAGATATGACACTGTTTGATGGAAGTTTGACAACATTCCTATTCGGCATTGTTCGTAGTCTGCAGTTTGACGTGGTGTGAGGAAAGCTGGTGGAATGGAGTGAGTAGAGGTGTTAACTTTTCCAAGTTCGATGACAGCACTGAAGATGCACAGATCCGATGGTTGGACAATAACGTAATATTAGGACATTTTTTTTTATCTTTCCGAAAATCTTATTTTTCAGATAAGTCTTCCATGAAAATCCTTTCCTCTACTGTAAATTTCAGTTGTGTAATTTGAGCGACTAATCTAAACAAAAAAGTGGGGATTGGACTGTTATGTGTGACTAAAGTGGAACTGAGATAAAGATGGAGGAATAAATAATTAAGTTTTATGGAATAGAATAAACAAGTAAAAAGGAAAGTACTAAAGAGAGTTAAAGTAAGTTAGAAATCGTAAGTAAAGAATATTCAGTGTTTCATGTACTAGAGAAAGGAAGAATCTGGGAAGTGCAATAGAGAAAAGAGTGAACCATAAAAGCTATACCAATTAAAGAGAAAGAGTGATAAGTGAATTGAAGAAGTGGTAGTAAGGAAGTACTAGTCCACACCTGTGGAGTAACGGTCAGCGCGTCTGGCTGCGAAACCAGGTGGCCCGGGTTCGAATCCCGGTTGGGGCAAGTTACCTGGTTGAGGTTTTTTCCGGGGTTTTCCCTCAACCCAATACGAGCAAATGCTGGGTAACTTTCGGTGTTGGACCCCGGACTCATTTCACCGGCATTATCACCTTCATATCATTCAGACGCTAAATAACCTAGATGTTGATACAGCGTCGTAAAATAACCCAATAAAAAAAAAGGAAGTACTACAAATATTCGAATATTGGAACATTGAATGAATGCAAGAGTGAAGTTCTGAGAAAAGGCCAGTGAAAAATAGGGCAAATAATGTATTATTGTAATGTTGATGAGAAAGTGGAATATGGATAATTATTGAATATAAAATGATTGAAGATAAACAGAAAATTAGGGACAATAGTAATGGAAGGTAACAATGATAGTAGAGGAGGACTAGTTAGATTGTAGCCGAGAGTGTTTCTAAATAAAAGTAATGTAAAGAAGTATTGCAAATTGCATAGGATACAGGGAAGGCAAAGGAAGACTACTACTACTACCCTGCTGCTACTACTACCACTACTACCACTGCTACTACTACTACTACTACTACTACTACTACTACTACTACTACTACTACCACCACCACAATCAATGCTACTGCTACTGATACCACTGCTACTGCTACTGCTACTGTTGCTGCTTTCTACTGGTTTTTACAATGAAACGTCTTAGGAGCCATACTCAGATAGTTCACCCTTTTCAATTTCCCAAAATAAAAATGAAATAATATTTATTAAAATAATACATTTACCTATGTTATCTTAAAGTTTAAGTGTGCTGTGATTTTCGAAAAAACTTACACAGCTACTCACCAACTCTGTGTTTAATAATTAATACATATTTTTTAATTTCCACTGTAGAGCAATGATTCTCATTTTCGTCTCCCTTCAGAATAGAATTGATATTCTAACAGAATCAGTTAGACTGGTCCAAATATTTAATACTTTAATTCACTTATGGAACAGGATTTCTTTATAACTGATACACACTTTCCCCCACCCATATACACGGCATGCACAAGATGTCAATGACCTGCATAGATTATTTCCGATTCATGTAAGTCTTATTTCTAAGGGTTGTATAATTTCAATTTCTACTATTTGATGGTCTTTTTCATTTTTTTTTATATGTAGAAATATCATTGCTGCAAAAAGTTAAATTCGAGATTACTAAAAAAAAATTTGGAGCAGAAATTTTGGAAAAAGTAAAGTACTAGGACACTGTTTGGTATTCGCTTTCAAAATATTAAAATAAAGAATGCATTTTAAGAGTCAATTTTAGAGATCATGTTATAGAAACATAGGAGTGAAACCAAGGGACGGAGCCTGACATTCAGATATATTTTTAGCACATAAAGAAAAAGACGCCAAACAAAATTAAAGTTTTAATGGTTGGTAACATTAAGGAGTGTAGGCCTACATAATTTACTACTAGCGTAACCGAATTGCTTAACTATGGACAAGTGGGGAGGGAAACACAGGAAAACACCGAGGGTGATCTATCTGAAAATAGCTCTTAGACATAAAATTTATGACTTGCGCCTAAAAAGACGACGAAGCCCACGATATACATAACTGAAACACGCCCAGCACCCACTCTTCATACTTCTGTCCTTATCTTCTTCTCCTTCTTCTGCTGATACAGATAGGGCTAGCATGGGAGCTGGCACGGCTGTTGGCACAGGACCTGCCACGGCAGCTGGCACACGATCTGGCTCGGCATCTGGCACAGCAGCTGGCACAGGATCTGGCACGGACAATGGCATGACTGCTGGCACAGCATCTGTCATGGCAGCTGGCACAGTATCTGGTACTGCAGCTGGCACAGGATCTGGCACGGCAGATGGCACATAATCTGTCTTGGCTGCTGGTTCTGCATCTGGCACAGAAGATGGCACGGCTGCTGGCACAGGTTCTGGCACGGCAGCTGGCACAGGATCTGGCACGGCAGATAGTACAGGATATGACACGGCTGCTGGCACAATATCTGTCACGGCAGCTGGCACAGGATCTGGCACAGCAGATGGTACAGAATCTGTCACGGCTGCTGGCTTTGCATCTGGCACGGCTGCTGGCACAGAAGATGGCACGGCTGCTGGCACAGTATCTGTCACGGCAGCTGGCACAGTATCTGGCACAGCAGCCGTCACAGGATCTGGCACGGCTGCTGGCACAGAATCTGTCACAGCTGCTGGTTCTGCATCTGGCACGGCTGCTGGCACAGTATCTAGCACGGAAGCTGGCACAGGTTCTGGCACGGCAGCTGGCACAGGATCGGGCACGGCAGATGGTACAGGATATGGCACGGCTGCTGGCATGGACGATGGCATGGCTGCTGGCACAGGATCTGGCACGGCTGCTGGCTCTGCATCTGGCACCGCTGCTGGAATAGAAGATGGCACGGCAGCTGGCACAGTATCTGGCACGGCAGCTGGCACAGAATCTGTCACGGCTGCTGGCTCTGCATCTGGCACAGAAGATGGCACGGCTGCTGGCACAGTATCTGGCACGACAGCTGGCACAAGATCTGGCACGGCAGATGGCACAGAATCTGTCACGGCTGCTGGCTCAGAAGATGGCACGGATTCTGGCACAGTATCTGGCACGGAAGCTGGCACAGGATCTAGTACAGGTACTGGCACGGCAACTGGCACTGTATCTGGAATGGCAGATGGAATAATATCTGGCATATCAGCTGGCAAGGCAACTAGTACTGAATCTGGCACGGCAGGTGGCACAGGATCTCGCACAGCAGGTGGCACAGGATCTAGCACAGCAGCTGGCACAGGACCTGGCATCGGTGGTGATTCTGGCATTCCATTTTGTATATCTGGGATGATGAACTCTGCAAGAAACAAAATAAACTTGATCGTTAAGCATGTGTAATTGCATTCACTAGCTTTCAGTGAATGGCACAACTTATTAATAGGGCCAGGATTTGTATGCAACTGCATATTTTTGCCGTCCATTTTATACATGTTTTGAAGGACTGTAATGACGAATACTCAAAATTAATTGTATAGAGGAGAGTAGCGATCGATGAACCGCTGCTTTCAACGGACTGCTGCCATATTCTTGGTCATATTGCCTGTGTATGCGTTAAATGTCACCAAACACGTGGGCTGAACATGAAGCTCAGATATGTTTTTGTTATTTCTGCTGTAATTTTAAAGTAACTTTACATACAGAGTAGATTAGCTTAATGACATTTAGTTATGAAATTACATATGTAGTTGGAAGCAGTATTCTTTCTGCTTCCTTTTAGTTGTATATTCATACATTTTGTATAACCTCTTCAGAACTCTTGAAGTGTGATTAGAAAATGGCGAAGTCACTATGGATGGACCAACTGGAGTTCCCATGAATGGACTACATTTTAAAAAGGATGGAAATCAATTCCCTTCAGGAAGTAATCAAAATCAAGACACCTGGTTTTGTTTCATGTGTGAAAAAACCTTCGAGGAAAATGTAATTCAGTGTATGTCTTGCAGGAAATGGTAAATGAAGCTTGTACAAATGTTAGGCGGGGTCAAAAGAAATTCTTCGTGTGGCATGTATGTCTTGAAAAGGAAGACTGTTTTATTTACGGTATATGAATAATCTCAGACTTCAGAAAATAATTTTGTATGTACAATCACATCATTATGTTGTAACTTAAAGTTGTGTACTAACATTTTTAACTAATTTATTAGCTAATTTGAAATAGCCTAAAATTTTAAAATATTGAAATGACAAGGACTGTGTTTTTCATATTTTCAGTTTCAAAATACGATTATAATTGGATTGAAAGTAAGTTCAACGTCCATTAATCGAATCTATGTTTCTTTATTATTATGACTTTTTCTTTGTTGACATTATTTTGAGATATTTTTTAAATTTTTCTTTTGGTCCATTCATGGGAACATGGTGGTCCATTCATAGGACCCTGTCGCCTTCATTGAACCAATAGCTGAATATTAAATGAACCAATCTTTAAACAGATATAAGTAGGATGTAGCCCTGAAACTTTATTTTATCATTCCTTATTAGTAATGTAATTGTTCAAGCCTATGAACAGAATTTTAAGGCACTGTCTTTGTTAGATAAAATAAGAAATCGGTAGGTGGTCCATTGATAGCTACTTTCCCCTATATTTTTGCATATTTCAGGTGTTCGTGTATATAATACATTATTTATCATGTAGTGTACCATATTTTCAGGATTTTGTGGAATAAAGCCCCAAATTAGCATATTTTGTAAAAACAATAATATTCTGAATTGTTCGTCAAATTACTTACTTACTGGCTTTTAAGGAACCCAAAAGTTCATTGCCGCCCTCATATAAGCCTGCCATAGGTCCCTATCCCGAGCAAGATCAGTCCAGTCTCTGTCATCATATCCCACCTCCCTCAAATCCATTTGAATATTATCCTCCCATCTACGTCTTGGCCTTCCCAAAGGTCTTTTTCCCTCCGGCCTCCCAACTAACACTCTATATGCATTTCTGGATTCGCCCATACATGCCACATGTCCTGCCCATCTCAAACGTCTGGATTTAATGTTCCTAATTATGTCAGGTGAAGAATACAATGGGTACAGTTGTGCATTGTGTAACTTCCTCCATTCTCCTGTAACTTCATCCCTTTTAGCCCCAAATATTTTCCTAAGCACCTTATTCTCAAACACCCTTAACCTATGTTCCTCTCTCAAAGTGAGAATCCAAGTTTCACAACCATAAAGAACAACCAGTAATATAACTGTTTTATAAATTCTAACTTTCAGATTTTTTGACAGCAGACTGGATGATAAAAGCTTCTCAACCGAATAATAACAGGCATTTCCCATATTTATTCTGTGTTTAATTTCCTCCCGAGTATCATTTATATTTGTTACTGTTGCTCCCAGATATTTGAATTTTTCCACCTCTTCAAAGGATAAATTTCCAATTTTTATATTTCCATTTGTTTGTCAACACGTAAAATATTTCTCTGAACTGCACTCGATGGTGGGAACTTCCTCATATATGCAAGGAGTCTAAGGATAAAGAGAAAATTATCCTGCATGCTTTGGTACAGAAGATAATGATATCTTCAGTAGAATGTCAGTACTCTAAGTATCTAATTATTTTATTTTCCTATTTTATTATTTAATTGTATCACATATTCATTCCTTCGACCATCACTTCAGGATGTAAACAATTACTGTACCTTCAGCAGGACAGTAGCGACTCCACAATGTGATGAGGCTTGGTGTTCTGTATTCGCTGGTGTGGGAGTCGCTCTCTCCTTGTCCATCTAAAATGCAATATAATTCTGAGTTCAAATCGTCGTAATAAACTGTTAGAATAAATAGGTTGCATATTAAGTAAGTAGACAATATGTACATCATCAAACTATTAATAATAAGTAAATCATAAAAGTGAAGTTCGAAAAGAATCAAAAGCTGAAGTGCGTAGTAAAGTTACTTTTAACACACATATAGCCTTAAAGAAAAAAAAAAATAATAATATTTATTTTTTCTGGCGAAGTTAAGGCCATCAGACCTTCTCTTCCACTTAGCCGGAAAAAAAAAGAATCTGATGCAGTTTTACAGACTAACATTTATAGAACACTAATAAAAAATTTACATAGTCATACAAGCAAAAGTTGAGTAAAGTAATGCAAACATACTAAATAATAATTACAAAATAATATAAGGCTAGAAGTTACATTGAATGAATATGCAAGCGGTAAGTGAACCATTATTACAAATTACAAAAATAACAAATTCAAATGTAAATCGTTCGACAGTTCCTGAGAGAGCTGGGTAGGGAATTCCAAAAACGAATTGCTGATATACTGTGAAAGAAGAAGAATAGTGAGCTGTTTTATGGCAAGGCATTGAATTTTATTTAAGAAATGAAATTGATTTATCCTTCTTCTTTTATTCACAGCTTCTAAATGTAGAGTGCCTGTGTATAAACTGGCGTTCAAAGGCATCTGGCCTACAATTTTCTGATCATGTAAGAGTGAGCGAACTTCCTAACAGTGGAATAGATCAGAATTAAATATATAATAAACTGAGAAACTATGAAATAGTTCTGCTAGTTTTCAATAGGTGAATCTATTACAGGGACGGATAAAAAAGTGTTTGGAAAAATATTGAGATTGTTATTCTGTATAGGTAAACTACACAAACCCACAGTACCTGAGCTATTATAGGACATCTAAAACAGAAAATGAGTCCCGCGCTGTGGCACCGAGGTCTAAGGCATTCTACTTAGGACTCGCATTATGGATGCGCGCTAGTTCCAGTCCTCATGGGGGAACAAATTTTCTCATGAAATTTTGGACAGTGTATGGGACCAGTGCCCACCTAGCATTGTCATGCACTTGGGGAGCTACGAAAATGAGCGAAATCTGGTTGCGAAAGCAAGCTATAACAGCTCAGGGGATCATCGCGCTAACCACATGCAACCTCCATTCTAGTTGGATGATCGTCCACCTCTGCTTCTGCATCTGAACGTGAGGCCAACAGCTGACTGCTGGTCTGAAGCCTTGAAGGGCTATGGCGCCACAGGTTATTATTATTATTATTATTATTATTACTATTATTATTATTATTATTATTATTATTATTATTATTATTATTATTATTATCAGCAGCAATTGACTTTTGACATAAGGATGTGAAAGTAATTCCAGGAAGAACGTTAGCGATAACATCATCACGCTGCAAAGAAACATTTGAAAATGTGAAATTTTCACTATCCTCGCGAGAATAAATACGCGACTTTCTGATTTTAAAAAATATGTAAAAGTGAGCTTTGCGGTTGCTTAGACCAGGACGAATAGAAGAAATAGTGTACGCACTCTGTGAGTTTACACTGCTGTTACTGCTAAGCGCGGACTCGGAAGGAATTCACAATACTTGTTACGCTGATTGTAGTCCTTTTTAAAAGCAAATTTCTTTCAGTTAACCCGGCTATTCGTAACTTAAGAAATACCTTTATAGTCTCTTATTCATAATTAATAGTCTTCTGTGAGGTATTACTATTTTATTGGGTTATTTTACGACGCTGTATCAACATCTAGGTTATTTAGCGTCTGAATGAAATGAAGGTGATAATGCTGGTGAAATGAGTCATTGAGCATTTGCTCATATTGGGTTGAGGGAAAACCCCGGAAAAAAACCTCAACCAGGTAACTTGCTCCATCCGGGATTCGAACCCGGGCCACCTGGTTTCGCGGCCAGACGCGCTGACCGTTACTCCACAGGTGTGGACAGGTATTACTATTATGAACGTTCGTAACAGAAAATACAATGGGATCTGAAATGTTGTGAAAGCAATTATAAGTTCAATATTTAAATAATCTTTTCGTAACAAGTTGCGAATTCAGGGACAGAAAAACCTACGAAATGCTAGTAAATAAAGAGTTGAATGATATTTTATGTGCCTATAAATGAATTAAATTAGTCACCATGATTAGTTGCCTGCTACCTTTGAGAGTTTGCGAGATGACTTGACGGATTTACGAGCTTGTAAAAATCTTCGGATTTACTTTGTCCTGAAGAAGAATCGGCACTTTAAATAGTGGTAGACTAATTTAAGAATAATATCGATGATGTGTTCTCTGCAACAACCTGCTTCCCAAGACTGGATCGAAAGAGCGTCAAGATAGATGTCATCCCACATTGCATTTGTTGAGCTAATCTTTTCTGTTATTTTCAATTCTGTTTGAATAAGTAAGTCATACACAGCTTGGGAGGAATGAGTTAAAATACTGACGTTCCTACCTGATCCGTGGTCTTTGATTTGAGTGAGAGCTGTACAATATTTAGACTTATTACATTCCTGTCGAAGGGCACAGAGGGTACACGCAATAAACTTAAAGGAATGATTTACGACATAACCGGCCACATAATACACTAAACATCTGTCAATCAACACCAGCAGGAATGGTATTCACCAACTCGCGCACAGCACTTTCCCAGTATTGACCATGTATTTTTTCATGAATAACATTTTTTTTTTTTGTATACAAGTTTCTACAGACTTCTTAATTGTCTTGTTGAGTAATTCCACATTTTGCGCTAATGTTTGAATTTGGTTCACAAACGATGTGAGTAGTAGTTCATCATCACTTTTCGTTTCAGAGTTTCCAGCAATGTTAAGAAGGATCTGCTTCGTAGTAAATGGATATGGAGGAAATCTATCGTCAAAGGATGGTCATCTGATCTGACTGAAGACAAAATTCCGAAGTGATGTTCCAAGCGGTCTTGGGCGAGTTTCCTGATAGGATATATTTGTATCATTTGCTCTAGAGCCATTCGCTCATTTCTAAGGTACTCTGCAAGGTTACTACTAAACATTGTTGTAGCAGACGCAAATGTGTTGGTTGTAATTGTGAGACACTGAAGAAAATCAGTAAGGAATTAGTGATCAGAAGGGTCTTTATAAAGAACCTTAGCAGAAATGTGTGAATTTAATGCGGCGGCAATACAGTTTAAATGCCTTGTAAATTCTTCAGTGCCCTCACTGCCTTCGAAACCCGATGACCCTAGTTCTCGATAAAATTTGAGGTCTTTGGCGACACTGTTGGTGAAGAGTTGGAACGCGAGTCTGGTGGCATCCTTGCTCTTAAAGGACGAGAGATCTAAATGAGCTGTTGTCAACTTGGGACAAACCCTACACATTCGCACATGCAAATACGTTTTCCTTAAAAAGTCTCCTATAAAAACTAAAATTGATATTTTTCTCCTTGCAAGAGAGTTCGATTTTATCATGGAAATAATTACTTATGCATTTCAGTATGTGCACAAAATCTGAGAATGCCCGTATCTTTCTTTTTTTCGTCCAGGCCTTTCTATTTGTTTGACTGCCATCACAAGTGAAACCGACTACTCTCGTCCCAACTGCTTCTAATTGTAGTATAACTTGTATAAGAATTTTAGCGAGAATATCACCTGGAGTAGCGTTTCTGCTAGCGTAAATAGCAATTGGTTGAATCCAATCTTGCATAAATACTAATGCATGATTTGCTAATTGTTTCTCTTGGACATCAGATGTGAGATCTCCGAAATCAACAAATACATCCACTTTAAGGGAATAATTATTAAATCGAATTTCTTCTCTGAATTTGACCTCATCGATTATTACCACTCTGCAACGTTTATTTTCATATACTTATTTAATCATTTCGGTAAATTAGGGAAAATGTGAGGTACAACTCTTGGTTGTAATTTTCAACGCACTTGCGGTATTTCTGTCTTTTGACTTTTTTTATTAAAACAGTCTTATTGGTTATCTACTGAAAGCTGCCTATCTTTCCGCTCTGGCCCACTTTCCAAACTCATCTTTTTCTTTGGGAGATGAAAAGAAATGTCTTGTTACACTATGTCCACTGTATTCCTATCTATAACCCAGAACAAAACAGTACGGAATTTTTGTAATTAATTTTTAAACCACCCACAATATTCTTTTGTCACTGGTTAATTCAAAGCACAACAAATTGAAGACATCTAGCAACTTTCATCATTAAACGCGCGAGAAATATATTTTCGAGGTATCTGACTTCAGACAACAGATGGAGCTTAGTGATCAAAGCGCCACTCGTTGTCAGCTCTGCCACCGACAAAGGGAAAGCATAGAAGTGCGTACACTATTTCTTCTATTCGTCCTGCTTAGACGATCAAAGAACCCAGAACGATAATGTGAAGTTTACATTAAAAATATGAACTATCAAATGCACAAAACGTTAAACGAATGTTTCACAATTATGTCATAACGCCAACAAACTGGTGAATATCACTCTTAAATTGAGTATAATAAAATCGACAGTGCACAATATTTAACATCTGCACTATAGAACTGTCAAAACAACCTTTTCAGTTTCATATTGTGTCAGCTTCAGTTTATTACAGCGTTGGTAGGAGGCAGTAGGTCTCCCTGTATAAAAAGATAGCATTGTTATAACTCGTATGTGTCGCAGCACCTAGGACAGGGATTATATTGAAGAAGGGGTAGGAAGACTATGCCTTGTACTGATGTAGATTTTGTTACTCAGACAGTGAAAAATTAGAAATAGAAAAAAAATTGTGGCTAAAAAAATATTCAAATCTAAATACTGTATGTAATTTTTTTTTCAAAAAGTTCAGAGTGGGTTCAAACCCTTTTAGCCCCCGCTTAAAAATGCAGTTTTCTCAGAGCTTTAAATTTTGAGTTCGATATTGTATTCCTGTTTTGACTGACTGCACACTGTGATAAGAAACGATTTAATACTATGATTTGATTATGTTTACTGTCTTATTAAAAAGCTAAAGAATTTCGTGTTAAAATGTTAAATTAATGGTCGTCTTCCTTTCACTTTTAAATTTAATATTCTCTTTGGCAGTCTCTCTCTTTCCATTTTTTTAAGGTGCCCAAACCTTTGTAATCTCTTATTTTCTAATTACCGAGGCATGCTTGCACCAGTAAACATTCAAATGTCTTGAACTTGTGCATACCCTGAAAGCACAACTACTTAAAAATGTAAACAGTTACTGTACCTTCATTAAGCTTTCGCACTATCAGCATCACCCTTTCGACGGATGGGGTGTCACTGCCGCTACTCGAAGTATCACCTTCTATCAACATCATCATCCTTGTCAGCTCGTCTGCACGTATTTCATCTTCTGCTAAAAGGCAGTGTATTTCTGAGTTGAAATCTTTGTAACACAGTGATTGCTATCTATGAAAAGGATAAACACTCGTAGGTACTGTCCGGCTGAATGGTTATGTCGCATCCCGGGTTGTCCCACTCCTCTCTATAATGGCTAGTGGCTGTTAGGCTCTTCTCTGCAAATATTTGCTGTACGGAATTGAAAGTCTACGTAGTATTATATAACTGTTTAAAATACTTTGAGGAAAAGGGCTTCCTTAAGTAAGTAACTTTCATGTGATTTCCCCCTTTTGACGACCGAGTGACATAACCACTCGGATGGACTGTAGTATGACAACATGTACGTCACCAAGCTGTTAACAATAACTGAATCATAAAAGTAAAGTCTGAAAAGGAATCAAAAGATGAAGCACGTAGTAACGGTTACCTCTAATATAGGTATAACCTCAAAGAAAAATAAATTCAAGGAACTGAAATAAAGGAAGTTTAGACTTTTATTAAAAAAATGAAATTAATTTATTCATATTCTTTTAGTTACAGAAGGCTCCTAAATGTTGTGTGCTTGTGTGTACCAGCAATTATCAGAGTGCTGTAAGTGAGTGTTGTATGTTACAGTTCTCAAATTTTCAACTGAAAAGGATAAGTTATGTGGCTAGAAGCTACTCGTAGGCCTATGCCATAAAATGGCCTAAAAATTCTAAACAGAAGAGAAAAAGAGGTATATTAAATGGGATGAAGATATCAAAAAGGTGATAAATGATAAACGGGAAGCATATCTCTGATTTTTACAATGAAAAAACTTGAAGATGAAATAGAATATAAAAGAAAGTGGACAATTGCAAAACGGGGAAAAAAGGGAGCGACAAAGAGATAAATGGAATGATTTTGTTTCAAGATTAGAAAAGATGTATCATTACCAAAACCAAAAACTTTAAAAATTTTAAAGAAAATAAACTCGGAGATAAAAGAAAATGTTGTTACAAATCCTATCCCAAATGAATCTCTTCTTAATCACAGGATGAATCAAAAGTCTGGAACCATACAAATATCTTCCATATGCTTGATTTTCCAATACTATAGGTGTTACCAGTATTTGTAAGACCAAATGCTCTACCAGTGACACATTCCATTCTAGCCCTCAGCTATCTCAAAAACCGCTATTTTGGATGCAACTTAGAAATTTTAAATGGAAAGGGAGTTATGTAGGTACACAAAATCATGTGAAATTTTCTTAAAAAAATCAATGTCGCAATCGCTTTAGAGATATCTCAAATCATTTTCAAGTTATTTAAAGATCACTGTCATAATGACACAAACATTAGTTACTCCATCTACAAATATTTTGTAACAATATCATAAGTGCTAAGGGGGCTTTGGAAAAGGTATTTTTACGCAATTATGGTAATTAACTTTTTCTGTTTTACTGCTTGATTAACCTGTGACAGTTTCAATGCATTGTTTAGTATTTATTATTTATTTATTTAGAGAGCCTACACGCAATTAGTAGTGACAATGGAGTTAGATTAGTCAATTTTGCCACATCGAAAAATTTAATTGTCAAAAGTACAACATTCCCCCATAAGGATATACATAAATATACTTGGACTTCTCCAGATGGATTGACACACAACCAAATAGATCACACCTTGATAGATAAACGGAGACATACTAGTATAGTAGATATTCGAACTTTCAGGGGTGCAGACTGTAATTCTGACCATTATTTGGTGATTGGAGAATTAAGAGAAAGATTATCAGTAGCCAAGCGAGTAGAGCAACAAGTTAATATTACTAAATTCAATATTTTGAAATTAAAGGACGAGGAAGCTAAGCAAAATTATCAGGTCGAAATTTCGAATAGGTTTGCCACTTTAGAAAGTTCCGACGAAGTTGAGAAAGAATTAGATGTTAATAGCGTGTGGGAAAATATCAGAGATAGTATCAAAATTGCAGCTGAGCAGAGCATAGGTTATTATGAAACTAAGAAAAAGAAACCGTGGTTTGATGAAGATTGTTGCATGGTAGTAGAAAGAAGGAAACAGGCAAAATTGAAATTCTTACAGGATCCAGTTGAGGAGAAGAGAGATAATTATTTCAATGAAAGACGGGAAGCAAGTCGTACACTTAGGAATAAAAAGAGAGGTTACTTGAAGGAAAAACTGAATGAGGTAGAAACAAATAGTAAGAATAAAAACATTCGAGATTTATATAAGGGTATAAAGGAATTTAAGAACGGATATCAGCCAAGGGTAAACGTGATCAAGGATGAGAATGGTGACTTGCTTGCAGACTCTCCATCAATCCTAAACAGATGGAAAAACTATTTTGCGCAACTACTAAATGTACATAGGCCAAATAGAAATGATCGGGACGAAATTGAAATACAAACTGCTGAGCCATTTATACCCGAACCCACGCTTTCAGAAGTCGAAATTGCGATAGAAAATCTGAAAAAGTACAAGTCTCCAGGTATCGATCAAATTCCAGCAGAATTAATACAAGAGGGTGGGAGTGCATTATATAGCGAAATTTATAAACTTGTACTTGCTATTTGGGAAAAGGAAATTGTACCAGAACAATGGAAGGAGTCCACAATTGTACCTATTTTTAAGAAGGGGGACAAAACCAACTGTGGTAACTTTCGAGGAATATCACTTTTGTTGACGTCGTACAAAATTTTGTCCAATATTCTTTTGAGAAGATTAACTACGTACGTAGATGAAATTATTGGGGATCATCAGTGCGGTTTTCGGCGTAATAGATCGACTATTGATCAGATTTTTTGTATTCGACAGATAATGGAGAAAAAATGGGAGTATAAGGGTACAGTACATCAGTTATTCATAGATTTCAAAAAGGCTTATGACTCGGTTAAGAGGGAAGTATTATATGATATTCTTATTGAATTTGGTATTCCCAAGAAACTAGTTCGATTAATTAAAATGTGTCTCGGTGAAACATACAGCAGAGTCCGTATAGGTCAGTTTCTATCTGATGCTTTTCCAATTCATTGCGGGCTAAAGCAGGGAGATGCACTATCACCTTTACTTTTTAACTTCGCTCTAGAATATGCCATTAGGAAAGTTCAGGATAACAGGCAGGGTTTGGAATT
The DNA here is from genome assembly GCF_040183065.1 of Periplaneta americana. Taxonomy (NCBI): domain Eukaryota; kingdom Metazoa; phylum Arthropoda; class Insecta; order Blattodea; family Blattidae; genus Periplaneta; species Periplaneta americana. Next base: position 103,794,388 of record NC_091127.1, on the reverse strand, counting down.
GAACGGGTTACATCAGCTTCTTGTCTATGCGGATGACGTGAATATGTTAGGAGAAAATACACAAACGATTAGGGAAAACACGGAAATTTTACTTGAAGCAAGTAGAGCGATAGGTTTGGAAGTAAATCCCGAAAAGACAAAGTATATGATTATGTCTCGTGACCAGAATATTGTACGAAATGGAACTATAAAAATTGGAGATTTATCCTTCGAAGAGGTGGAAAAATTCAAATATCTTGGAGCAACAGTAACAAATATAATTGACACTCGGGAGGAAATTAAACGCAGAATAAATATGTGAAATGCATGTTATTATTTGGTTGAGAAGCTCTTATCATCCAGTCTGCTGTCGAAAAATCTGAAAGTTAGAATTTATAAAACAGTTATATTACCGGTTCTTCTGTATGGTTGTGAAACTTGGACTCTCACTCTGAGAGAGGAACATAGGTTCAGGGTGTTTGAGAATAAGGTGCTAAGGAAAATATTTGGGGCTAAGCGGGATGAAGTTACAGGAGAATGGAGAAAGTTACATAACACAGAACTGCACGCATTGTATTCTTCACCTGACATAATTAGGAACATTAAATCCAGACGTTTGAGATGGGCAGGGCTTGTAGCACCTATGGGCGAATCCAGAAATGCATATAGAGTGTTAGTTGGGAGACCGGAGGGAAAAAGACCTTTAGGGAGGCCGAGACGTAGATGGGAGGATAATATTAAAATGGATTTGAGGGAAGTGGGGTATGATGATAGAGACTGGATTAATCTTGCACAGGATAGGGACCGCTGGCGGGCTTATGTGAGGGCGGCAATGAACCTTCGGGTTCCTTAAAAGCCATTTGTAAGTAAGTAATTTGGTAGAGATAAGGCCGTCAGGCCTTCTCTGCCTGTGATTATTTGGAGCTTTCCTATAACAAATTTCTTGATTTTCATGATGGCATTATCGAAAGAGGAAAGAATTGATATCATTCTTCATTCTGGTGGGTTTAGCCACAGAAATGTTGCAGCAGACTGGACGAACAGTTCCCTGGACATTGGATTGGTCGGCGTGGGCCAGTAGAATGGTCAGTCAGGTCTCCAGATGTAACACCCCTTGATTTTTTCTTTTGGGGTTACATAAAGAACTTGGTATATGATGAGAAAATTGAGAATGTGGAACATTTAAAGAATCGTATCATTGAAGATTGTGCTAAAGTGCTACAAAATGTTCTCTCCACATTCTCAATTTTCTTTCCATATATCAAGTTCTTTATGTAACCCCAAAAGAAAAAATCTAGAGGTGTTATAGGTCGCGCCAGGAATTTTGGCAGATGGATTTTCTTATTGCGATCTGGAGAGGGAGTTCTCACCGCTGCAAGATCGGTTGTTATCTCTGTCGCAGTGGAATGGGTAGGACATAAGAGTAAACATGCACGCCCGAGTATTTGTGCACTCTGGACAGACACCTCCAAAAACTAAACAAATATTACAGTAGTCTATATGTGTCTTTGGTATTCCCAAGAAGCTTGTTCGATTAATTAAAATGTGTCTCAATGAAACTTACAGCAGTGTCCGTATAGGCCAGTTTCTATCTGATGCTTTTCCAATTCACTGCGGGCTAAAGCAGGGAGATGCACTATCACCTTTACTTTTTAACTTCGCTCTAGAATATGCTATTAGGAAAGTTCAGGATAACAGAGAGGGTTTGGAATTTAACGGGTTACATCAGCTTTTTGTCTATGCGGATGACGTGAATATGTTAGGAAAAACTCCACAAACGATTATGGAAAAGAAGGAAATTTTACTTGAAGCAAATAAAGCGATAGGTTTGGTGGTAAATCCCGAGAAGACAAAGTATATGATTATGTCTCGTGACCAGAATATTGTACGAAATGGAAATATAATCTGTTATATATATATATATATATATATATATATATATATATATATATGGAAATATGTTAATCTTTAGTCAATAGATAAGACTGAGTTTTACGAAATACGAACATTAAGGGATGGAAAATGGGAGGCAGTAATGATGAAAATAATTATACCGATTTATTTTGTTTAATCAGCAGACGTGCAGCCTTTAAATTTAATACAAAGATTCACTCATAAAATTGGGTTAGACTATTCATCTCATCTCTCAGAATTGTTTCTAAAATGTATAAGAAAAGTAAAAAAATTCAATTTCATGTAGGCTACTCCCTTGAAATAACTTTTTTTAAAATTTTATTTATTTATTTATTTATTTTACTTCCGAGCAGAGAGGAGAGAGAAAGAAGTCGACGATTTTAAAAATTCACTAAACTATGTTTAACTAGAGACGTAAAATTTAAAGTGAAGGTTACTCTCTACAATATTGGTTAAACATTCTTAGATTTTTTAAATACCATATCCTAAGGTACTGATGAAAAGGCAGAAGGGAGTGAGAAATCTCATGTCATCCGATCTCGATGAAAGTCGATATTTGGGGATCTTTGCGATCACAGAATACGAATAAGGTATTATTTAGTCCGACTTTGTCCGTAAAGTGGTGGAGTGGGACAAAAATGGGTGAAAAATTAAATTAGATATCTTAGGGGTTTTCGAGACGAAAATTACGAATAATACAATTTGTGCGAATTCAATATGGCAGTTTCAGTACTATGAATTATATTTTTAAAAATTAAACATCGGATATCGCACAGGTAACACATGTACAGTATTTAAGGGGGTATGTAACACCTTTTGATAGTAGGCCTATACATTTAGTAAAATCCAAAGTGTAATTTCTACATATTCTGAATGAATGTTGTGCTAGAATTTAGTATAGTCATCAGCCAATACCTCTAGATTAATAAACAACTTTTTAGAATCCATAAAATACAGTATTTATTGTGAATGGTAATTATATTTTTCAATTGGTGCAATTTGTGCAGGGAAAATTGGTTTCTCCGATATTTTGTACGATTTCGAATATTTTAAAATGCTTTATTCTCTGTTCTATTCACAATGTGCGTGTGAAGAAATTATTGCCCTTGTAATATCCATTACAATCCTATTTATTATACTCTTATATAAATCTAACTTCCGCAGCATGCAATTTTACCCATTTAACCAAATTATATTTTGATTATTAAGAAGAATTGTAATTTTATTAACTTGAATTGTCGCACCACCAGTAGACGATCCCTAGATTATTACTGGACAAATCTTGTATATTGATCTGGTAAAGGTAGAATTTTCCTTTTAATTAAGAATTAATTTAATTTAGAAAATGTAGGAGACGTATTGTAAAATCATTGAGAACGGAAGTCATTTACATTTATTAAAGGTATTCTTTGAGTAGGACTGTACCGTGGTGTGTTTCATAATAAGGATAATTGATATGAGCTGCTGTTATGAAAATATGAACGACTCAGAATGTTATCGCATCTCATTCTCGCAACTTACAGAAACAATATTGGCTCGCCTACTGGAAATGTCATTGAGGTCATCTGCCAAAATCGGTGCCTCCGACTATACATCTGGAGACCTGACTGACCATTCTACTGGTCCACACCGACCAATCTAATGTCCAGGGAACTGTTCATCCAGTCTGCTGCAACATTTCTTTTGCTTACCTACCAGAATGGAGAATGATATCAATTCTTTCCTCTTTCGATAATTCTATCACGAAAATCAAGAAATTTGTTATAGGAAAGCTTCAAATAATCACAACAATGCATTGAAACTGCCACAGGTTAATCAAACAGCAAACTAGAAAAAGTTGATTACCAGAATTGCATAAAAATACCTTTTCCAAAGCACCCTTAGCACTTACCATATTGTTACAAAATATCTGTAGATGCTGTAACTAATGTTTGTGTCATTATGACAGTGATCTTTAAATAACTTGAAAATGATTTGAGATATCTCAAAATGGATAGTGACATTGATTTTTTCAGAAACTTTCACATGATTTTGAGTACTTACATGACCCCCTTTCCATTTAAAATTTCAAAGTTGCATCCAAAATGGCGGCTTTTGATATAGCTGAGGGCTAGAATCGAATGTGTCACTGGTAGAGCGTTTTATTTTACAAATACTGGTAACAACTATAGTAATCGAAAATCAAGCATATGGAAGATATTTGTATGGTTTCAGACTTTTGATTCACTCTATATATGGTTCCAGAAAAATATGCCTCTTATATTAACGAACTCCAACAACAACACAACGGATGCTATTACTTATGACGAACACACTAAAGTATATAAACGCTAAAAAAATGAATAAGCTCCAGCTGGAGATGGTTTAAATATAGAGCTTTTCAAATGCGCTGGGGAAGAATTTACTTATAGATTTTTATACTTCTTAAACAATATTTGGGGAGGATCAAAACTCCCAGAAAGTTGGAAAAAGGCTGTTATAATACCCAGCTATAAGAAGGGGAAAAGAACAATGTGGAAGTTACAGAGGCATAAGCCTTCTCAATTCAGGTTATAAAATCTACACAACCATAATCAAAAATAAATTATTACACCTTTATGAAGACAAAATCACTGAGGAACAAAATGGATTCCGAAAAGGAAGATCATGTTGTGATGGCTATTTTACTATGAAGAATTTAATAGAAAAGCACAGAGAGTTTAATATAGAAACACACTTAGCATTTATTGACTTTTGAAAGCATTCCATAATGTTAACAGAAATAAACTTTTACAGATTTTATGCCATGATAATGTACCAAATCCAATCAGTTTTTCCATTTATAATTTATATCAACAAAATGAAATTGACATAAGAACTGAACGCGGAACTACTAGCTGGACTTCAATAAACCAAGGTGTGAGACAGGGGTGAGATCTTTCCCCTCTCCTATTTATCATATAAATATGAACCATATTTTATACATTTGGAGGCAAAGTCTTCATGCCGGAATTCAAATTAATCGAAACACGCTTCTCGATACATTACTGTTTGCTGACGATCAGGTTCTCATCGCTAAAACAGATCTACAAAAATCCGTTTATAATCTAGAAATAATCGCTTCAGATTTCAATATGCAAATCTCTACAGAGAAAACAAAATTCATGGAATTTTGGGACAAGAGCCAATTCCAAGGAAAATCAAGACAAATAAATTAATTGAACGTGTCAATTCATTTAACTATTTAGGCTGCAATTTATCTGATATTACTGATGAAGGTATAGCAAGCAAAATATCTAAATTTATAAAAACCACTGGAGTAATCAACACCGTCTTCAAACCCTCCCAAGTTCAAAAACATACGAGGCTAAAAGTCTACTAAACACTAGCTCTACCAGTTCTGACTTTCGACAGTGAAACAGGGATGTTCACTGCATCTCAGAGTCGGTAAGTGAAACATGAAATTATAAGTGTGGTCCAAATTGGACAGCATTGTTCTGAAGTGTGTAAATTGTTCCATAATAATTATTACAACATAATGATGTTATTGGTAAAATTGAAATCATGTTGGCCACGTATGTATGTTTACTTAAGTATAATGATTTATAGGAGGAAGTCTTCAAAAAACGCTTTTTATGTTTATTGGAACAAATTTCAAACACATTAAGGGGTTAGGTACAGCTTACAGTAGTAAAATTTTGGAAATATTCAACATTTGTTTCCTCCATTACTGTATCTTGTACTATAATGAAAATTAGTGTGTGTAAAACATTGTCCTTCTGCTACATGAAAAAAATATTTTTACGATTAAAAAAATTATTTACAATTTTTCTTTTCAAAATTCAGTTCACTGAAGCGTTTCTCACATAACTCAAAATTATCCAACATTCTGTGATGAAATTTTTTGTGTATTTATGCATGTCATATGTACAATATGATGCAAGATCACTTCCCTAGCTTTGAAAGATTATCTGATAAAAATAAATTCATTTAAAAAAATGATTTTCTAACACAACATGAAAAAAAAAATTATTTATTAAGGAATGTAGTTCAAAGAGCATGATATCGTAAACACGAGTTTCAGCAATAAAATAAAAGAGAGAGAACATGAAAAAGTTAACAAGTTTATGAGTTATGAAGGAAACGCTTCATCACAGCACAGTGAACTGCCACCATTATGAATTCTGAAAAAAATATATAAGTAACTTTTGAAATCGTAAAAATATTTTTTTCATATAGCAGAAAGACAGTGTTTTACACATACCAATTTTCATTATTCTACAAGATACAGTAATGGACGAAAAACATGTTGAATATTTCCAAAAATTGTACTGCTGTAACCTGTACCTAAACCTTTAACTAAAATTCCAATATACTTATGTGATACACTGTACTGTAAGTGCATTTTTGTTGTACGAACAGTCATCTTCCTCCTACAGTGTTATGAGAAGCCGTCAATATTATACACTAGTAGAATATTGAAGTCTTCTGACAAATGCAGTAAATCAATAATAATGACCAATTTTTTCGTTCTTGAACCCATGTGCTAGTAATCTTCTCTGATGGGTTATTTTACGATGCTTTATCAACTGCTAGTATTGTCTAATGTCTGAATGAAAAGAAGGTGATGTCAGCTAAATGACCGCAGGAACAAGCGCCAAAGAGATCCAGCATCTCTTTTATATGGGTTGTATTTAGCTACTGCTTCCTACTTTCAAAATTTACTACACACTACTCATGTAAACAATTACTGTACCTTCAGAAGAAGTGGATGAGCTACCCTCTGTGATCTTGATCACTCCTTTAGACTTGATGCTCAGGCTCGGCGATCGCGGCTGCATCCCTGATGGTCCGGGTACAGCTAAAAAGCAATAATATTCTGAATTAAAATCGTCGTTATCACACTGATTACACTGAACAACAAGAATTTTTCTCTGACTTAAAACAATGGTTTGGTGTGCCCTGAATCCGAAAATGCATTTCTTCTATATGGGTTGTATTTAGCTACTGCTTCCTACTTTCAAAAATTACTACATGCTACTGATGTAAACAATTACTGTACCTTCAGAAGAAGTGGAAGAGCTAGCCTCTGTGACCTTGATCATTATTTCAGATTCGCTGCTCGGGCTCGATGTCCCTGATGTTCTGGATCGAGCTAAAAAGCAATATTATTCTAAATTAAAATCGTTGTTATCACACTGATTACACTGAACAACAACTTAAAACAATGTGTCCCTTATGTTTTGGTGCGCGCTGAATCCGAAAATGAATTCCTTTTTTTTTTTCGTATCACGTAAGGTTTTTTAGATTTACTATGATTTCACTTTTCGATAAGAGCTCCCTCAGGAAATATATGCCACGAGTTCGGGGTTGTAAACCAAAACAAAAGCTAATGCAATTTATGAGTGCATGACTTATTTCCGATTTCTTATGGTTGTTGGCGTGTTCTTTTGTACTTCTAATAAATAAACAGATATTGATCCCTTCTATTAAGTTAATTTCATAACAGTTCAAAGTGAGGTCTTCGCAATGAACACACAAGGGTTTGGTTTTCTATATTTAAAAGAAATGTTTACCAGTCTGAGTGAGGGCAAATTGAAAGAGGGCATTTTCATCGGTCCACAAATTCACAAAGTTATGGCTGAGGAAAAACTTTCTGTTACAGAAAAAATGGCATGGTGCACTTTCAAAGATGTTTGCTCAAATTTCTTTGGAAACTCTAGGGGAGACAACTACATAGAACTTGTTGTGGAAACCATGTCAAGTGCATATGTCGCTCAAAATACACTTTTTACATTTTCATTTGCGTTTCTTTCCTCCTAATCTTGGAACGGTAAGTGAGAAACATAGGGAAAGATTTCATCAAGAAATATCTGAAATGGAAAGGCAATATAAAGGAAGATCATTATCCAGCATGCTTGCAGACTATTTTTGGTTCCTTGTAAAAGACAGTTTCGGGTTTAATTATAAACAGAAGTCATCCAGAAAATTCTTTTAAATGTAAGTTCAAATTCCGAGATTTTTCTCATTATATGAATGAAATATTTTAATGTTGTTGTGTTTTAAACTATGTAATATCAGTTTTGTATACAGTACACATTTTTCAAGTATTATGAGACACTCTGAATCCTTAGTGTGTTGTAATTTTACCAGTAGCAGTGAAAAATAAAAAAAAAGAAGATTTTTCATTAAAAATTCAATTCATTTTCTCTGGAAAATGATACGTGATGAGGCAACTTGGATTCTAAATTCAGTTTTAGGCCACATATATTAGTAATATTCACCTATTTGTATTTCGGAGCAAGAAAAAAAGTAAAAATTTGTTGTTCAGTGTTAGTAGCTAATTAACAGCATAAATAGTGCTTAAGCTCGTATTAAGTAAGAATGACAACATGTACGTCATCAAACTATCAACAGTAAGTAAAGAATATTTTTTTTTTAGGAAATTGTCATGTACTTATAACTTGCTTACAAATTGCTTTTAAGGAACTCGCAGGTTCATTGCCGCCGTCACATAAGCCCGCCAGCGGTCCCTATCCTGTGCAACATTAATCCACTCTTTATTACAATATCCCACCTCTCTCAACCCCATTTTAATATTATCCTCCCATCTAAGTCTCGCCTCCCCAAAGATGTATTTCCCTCCGATCTCCCAACTAACACTCTATATCCACTCATTATGACATTGTCAGAAAAAAGTAATGGCCTTTGTATAGTCTAAGTTCCAGATACAAAAAACTGCGCATGCTCAGAGACATAGAGCATAGAAACACAAGAGTAGAATACAAATGACGGGGAGTGACAGGCTAAATGGGCTTTAGGGCTTGAGGGGAGTGACAGGCTTAAGGGGAGTGACAGGCTTGAGTGGGCGTGGCCAAAGTATTACGTCATAGTGGGCGTGGCCAAAGTATTACGTCATAGTAGGCGTGGCCAAAGTATGGTGTCATGGAGGAGGCGGGGCTTAAAGTATGACGTCACGGAGGGGGTGGGGGCTTAAATTATGACGTAGGAAAGGGGCGTAACTTAAATTACGTCATAAATGGCAATCTAAGAGTTCAAGGTTAAAGTGTGACGTCATGCGGGTATGTAATGGCATGACATGTTCATACATGTTTATCTCCTCAATGTGGGGGGCTTAAATTATGACGTAGGAAAGGGGCGTAACGTCATAAATGGCAATCTAAGAGTTCAAGGTTAAAGTATGACGTGCAGGTATGTAATGGCATGACAAGTTCATACATGTTTATCTCCTCAATGTCTGCTATGTGTGCAAATATTATGCTGAGTAATATCCGGCAATTGTTCTCAGGTGAAAGACACAAGTTCATACATGTTTGAAAACTGCTATGTGTGCAAATATTATGCAAGGTCACATCCGGCGAGTGTCCAAGAATTAATCTATCACACTTAAACACATACATTCTTTTTCTTAAGATTCTAATGTAATGGTAATTTAATTGATTGGGGAATGGGTGTTGGAATGTGGGACATAAATGGATAAAAAATTAATCTAGCACACTTGTAAATTAAACAGGATGTGGCTGAAGTTGGAAATGGAGGAGGGGGGTAATAATTTGAAATACACACGGCATAACTTAAAGTTTGACGTCATTCACAAATGCAGGTTGAGGCGTAACGTAATAATTTGAATTACATATGTTCATACAAGTTTGTATAGTTGAAATACACAAGTTCATACATGTCTGAGATTTCATCTACACAATGATGTGCAAATATTATGCAATCTCACATCCGGTGATGCAATTGCTGAGTAATAATAAAAGCTTGTTTTTGAAGCAACGTGTTATATTACACAAATATTGCATGATTCAAATAATATGCAAGCTGTTAAATTCACATCCGGTGAAGGCGCAAGTGCTGAATAATGGCCAGCTGTCCAATGGATGTCCTGAAACTGGTTGTACTTTAAGCCAATTGTTGAGTAATTGATAAAAAATATTAAGATTCTAATGTACTGGTAATTGAATTGATAAATATTAATGGGAAATGGAAATTGGAATGTGGGAATTATTGATGGCGTAAATGGTTGTACTTTAAGCCAATTTATAAAAAAAAATTAATCTAGCACACTTGTAAATTAAACACATACATTCTTCTCATATTATTATTATTCCAATGTAATACATTTTGAGTGGTTTGTTTAGCGTATTTAATTTAAGCCATACATTATTACTAACATTAAATTCATCAGAATGTGACATTATTATGATTTAGAGCAGTAATTGTGGCAGATAAATCAACGTAGATGTATATGTTGTGTAATGCATAAGTGTGCAAATATTATGCAAGCTTGCTGAATCACTTCCGGCGACGATGCAATTGCTGAGTAATGATAAAAGCATGTTCTTTAAGCACCTGCAACGTGTCATATTACACAAATATTGCATGATGCAAATAATATGCAAGCTGTTAATTCACATCCGGTGAAGACGCAAGTGCTGAATAATGGCCAGCTTATCATTATTATTATTATTATTATTATTATTATTATTATTATTATTATTATTATTATGGTTCCAATTTAATACATTTTGAAGTAACATTTATTGGATTGATTAATAATTTAATACATTTTGAAGTAACATTTATTGGATTCATTTTAAGCCATACATTATTACCGAAGCAGTTCGTAATATAGTAATTGCTTCTTCTTCTTCTTCTTCTTCTCATTATTATTATTATTATTCGTCATAAAGAAGATTAAAGTGCGACGTTATAAATATGTAATTGAAGTTGGAGTAATTGAAGTTGGAAATGGGGGGGGATTTGATAAAATTCTAATGTAATAGTAATTTAATTGATAAATAGTAATGGGTAAGGGAAATTCGCAAGTGTTAATTGAAATTGGAATGGGGGAATTATTTATGGCGTAAATGGTTGTACTTTAAGCCAATTTATAAAAAAAATTAATCTAGCACACTTGTAAATTAAACACATACATTCTTCTCATTTTATTATTATTATTCCAATGTAATACATTTTGAAGTAAAATTGAGTGGTTTGTTTAGCGTATTTAATTTAAGCCATACATTATTACCAACATTAAATTCATCAGAATGTGACATTATTATTTCGTAATACAGTAATTGTAGCAGATAAATCAATGTAGATATATATGTTGTGTAATGTTATTACATTTGCATAAGTGTGCAAATATTATGCAAGCTTGCTGAATCACTTCCGGCGACGATGCAATTGCTGAGTAATGATAAAAATATGTTTTTGAAGCACCTGGAACGTGTTATATTACACAAATATTGCATGATGCAAATAATATGCAAGCTGTTAATTGACATCCGGCGATTGTTCTCACAGCGTTTTATGTTACACAGAAATTGTATTGATTACAAGTAAATAATAGTTATCTGCTATGTGTGCAAATATTATGCAAGGTTGCTAATTTTATATCCGACGATGAACTTGCTGAGTAATGATAAAAAACATGTTTTTGATTATGTAGCATAATAACCACCTATATTAAGGCTATGAAATTGATATGTAGTAGTAAATCAATATGGATTCCTGCTCGATGCTTACACGTTTGGGGACCGGAGAATACGTGAACAAGATTTACAATATTGGAGAGTTAACACCTGGAAAACCATATTTAATAAAAAGCATGGAGAATAAAAGAACTCGATACGGGGCAACAATCCTCGCAATTCTAGAGGAATTTTCAGTTTTTCTACCACAACGATTTAGCAGTATGTCGGACACATTGTTGAATAAGGTGAATGATGAGTCAGACATTGTTCTACTATACAAAGGACAGGTGGAGATAGGTAATGGAAAGAAAATGCACAAGTTGGAGTTTCAGAAAAAGAAAGGCGAGTAACAATTGCTTAATTATATCAGTATAAGTGTGAATGTGTGAGGAGTTATATGTAATTGTATCATATAGAGCTACAAACATATCGGTTGGAGGTAATATGGCTGGATGATGAGGTGAATTATTTAGAAGTGTAATGAAAGAAGTATTGCAGTTTGGAATAATTGACATTGAACAAGTTTAGACAGCGGTGGGAGGGGGGCAAGTTGATGAATAATACGCTCGAATTTATACAACTATTACACTATCACATATTTTATAAAAGATCTTTGTCAAAAAAAACTTTGGTAGTGTAATAACAGCCATAGCGTTAATAATGTCTCACAATATTTATTTTTTACTTTAATTTAGATGATACTGCATCTCCAGTCTCGGTTTGAGCTGAAGAAGAAATCGCACAATTTAAATGCTCTGAGTGTAAAAAAAAAGTGACCATGATGAAGCGTGGTGAATGTTAAGCTTGATTATGAAGAATGTCCGAATTGTAATAAATGTTCTTTTTGGAAATAGTTTTGCACTGTAATTTCTTTTATGTCTTAACCATCCATTTCCATCTCACATAACCAAAGGATTGGGTTCGTTTAGAGTTCCAAATGAGGAATGGGTTATTAACCTATAACATTTTCCTTTCAAATATTAGTAATGCTTTTCCAATATTAAGAATTGGTATATAGGTTTTCAAATATTAATAATCCTTAAGAATTGGTGTATAAGCTGAGATTATTCAAAACATATATGTTACAAGAATATGACATAATTCCAGTGGTAGCTTATTGATTTGGGAGCGGAGGATTCATTACATGTTTGTATGATAAAACCTGAGGATGATTGTGAGAATGTCAATGATTAAACTGAACCTAGTCATTGGGGATGGGGATGTGCTTGGTAAAAGAAAATAGTAACAACATAAAATTATGCGTATATATTTATTCCTAAAAATAAATACAATGCACTGAGTAAGAAAAAAAAGTAACACATACTTACATTTTTAAACATATGATATGAGTAAAAGCACTTTATACATAATCCAATAAGACACTTTGAACATTGTGTTCGAACAACGCTCTTACACCCTTTTTGCACACATCTCCTTCGACTTTTGAATGGGATATATTGTACCAAATGATTTATACCATCATATCGAGATTCTCTACTGTTACATGTAATCGGAGAACAAGTTAGTCTCACACCCGCTTTCTTTGTGATAAACATTGCAACTGATACGAAAATGGCATTCTTGTGACATATACGTTACAACTTATCGAAAATCGTAATCTTGTGACATATACGTTACACCTTGTCGAAAATCGTAATCTTGTGACATATACGTTACAGCTTGTCGAAAATCGTAATCTTGTGACATATACGTTACACCTTGTTGAAAATCGTAATCTTGTGACATATGTTACAACTTGTCGAAAATCGTAATCTTGTGACATATACGTTACAACTTGTCGAAAATCTTAATCTTGTGACATATACGTTACAACTTGTCGAAAATCGTAATCTTGTGACATATACGTTACAGCTTGTCGAAGATCGCAATCTTGTGACATACGTTAAATCTTGTCGAAAATCGTAATCTTGTGACATATGTTACAACTTGTCGAAAATCGTAATCTTGTGACATATACGTTACACCTTGTCGAAAATCGTAATCTTGTGACATATACGTTACAGCTTGTCGAAAATCGTAATCTTGTGACATATACGTTACACTTTGTCGAAAATCGTAATCTTGTGACATATACGTTACAACTTGTCGAAAATCGTAATCTTGTGACATATATGTTACAACTTGTTGAAAATCGTATTCTTGTTGTGATAATGCAACACCATGTCGAAAATCGTATTCTTGTTGCGATAATGCAACACCATGTCGAAAATCGTATTCTTGTGACATATACGTTACAACTTGTCGAAAATCGTAATCTTGTGACATATACATTACAGCTTGTCGAAAATCATAATCTTGTGACATACGTTACAACTTGTCGAAAGTCGTAATCTTGTGACATATACGTTACAACTTGTAGAAAATCATTCTCGACATGGTGTTGCATTATCGCAACAAGAATACGATTTTCGACATGGTGTTGCATTATCGCAACAAGAATACGATTTTCGACATGATGTTGCATTATCGCAACAAGAATACGATTTTCGACAGGGTGTTGCATTATCGCAACAAGAATACGATTTTCGACATGGTGTTGCATTATCGCAACACGAATACGATTTTCGACATGGTGTTGCATTATCGCAACACGAATACGATTTTCGACATGGTGTTGCATTATCGCAACAAGAATACGATTTTCGACATGGTGTTGCATTATCGCCACACGAATACGATTTTCGACAAGGTGTTGCATTATCGCAACAAGAATACGATTTTCGACATGGTGTTGCACTATCGCAACAAGAATACGATTTTCTACATGGTGTTGCATTATCGCAACAAGAATACGATTTTCGACATGGTGTTGCATTATCGCAACAAGAATACGATTTTCGACAACTTGTAACATATATGTCACAAGATTTCGATTTTCGACATGGTGTTGCATTGTCGCAACAAGATTACGATTTTCGACAAGTTGTAACGTATATGTCACAAGATTACGATTTTCGACAAACTGTAACGTATATGTCACAAGATTACGATTTTCGACAAGTTGTAACGTATATGTCACAAGATTACGATTTTCGACAAGTTGTAACGTATATGTCACAAGATTACGATTTTCGACAAGTTGTAACATATGTCACAAGATTACGATTTTCGACAAGGTGTAACGTATATGTCACAAGATTACGATTTTCGACAAGCTGTAACGTATATGTCACAAGATTACGATTTTCGACAAGGTGTAACGTATATGTCACAAGATTACGATTATCGACAAGTTGTAACGTATATGTCACAAGAATGCCATTTTCGTATCAGTTGCAATGTTTATCACAAAGAAAGCGGGTGTGAGACTAACTTGTTCTCCGATTACATGTAACAGTAGAGAATCTCGATATGATGGTATAAATCATTTGGTACAATATATCCCATTCAAAAGTCGGAGGAGATGTGTGCAAAAAGGGTGTAAGAGCGTTGTTCGAACACAATATTCAAAGTGTCTTATTGGATTATGTATAAAGTGCTTTTACTCATATCATATGTTTAAAAATGTAAGTATGTGTTACTTTTTTTTCTTACTCAGTGCATTGTATTTATTTTTAGGAATAAATATATACGCATAATTTTATGTTGTTACTATTTTCTTTTACCAAGCACATCCCCATCCCCAATGACTAGGTTCAGTTTAATCATTGACATTCTCACAATCATCCTCAGGTTTTATCATACAAACATGTAATGAATCCACCGCTCCCAAATCAATAAGCTACCACTGGAATTATGTCATATTCTTGTAACATATATGTTTAGAATAATCTCAGCTTATACACCAATTCTTAAGGATTATTAATATTTGAAAACCTACATACCAATTCTTAATATTGGAAAAGCATTACTAATATTTGAAAGGAAAATGTTATAGGTTAATAACCCATTCCTCATTTGGAACTCTAAACGAACCCAATCCTTTGGTTATGTGAGATGGAAATGGATGGTTAAGACATAAAAGAAATTACAGTGCAAAACTATTTCCAAAAAGAACATTTATTACAATTCGGACATTCTTCATAATCAAGCTTAACATTCACCACGCTTCATCATGGTCACTTTTTTTTTTACACTCAGAGCATTTAAATTGTGCGATTTCTTCTTCAGCTCAAACCGAGACTGGAGATGCAGTATCATCTAAATTAAAGTAAAAAATAAATATTGTGAGACATTATTAACGCTATGGCTGTTATTACACTACCAAAGTTTTTTTTGACAAAGATCTTTTATAAAATATGTGATAGTGTAATAGTTGTATAAATTCGAGCGTATTATTCATCAACTTGCCCCCCTCCCACCGCTGTCTAAACTTGTTCAATGTCAATTATTCCAAACTGCAATACTTCTTTCATTACACTTCTAAATAATTCACCTCATCATCCAGCCATATTACCTCCAACCGATATGTTTGTAGCTCTATATGATACAATTACATATAACTCCTCACACATTCACACTTATACTGATATAATTAAGCAATTGTTACTCGCCTTTCTTTTTCTGAAACTCCAACTTGTGCATTTTCTTTCCATTACCTATCTCCACCTGTCCTTTGTATAGTAGAACAATGTCTGACTCATCATTCACCTTATTCAACAATGTGTCCGACATACTGCTAAATCGTTGTGGTAGAAAAACTGAAAATTCCTCTAGAATTGCGAGGATTGTTGCCCCGTATCGAGTTCTTTTATTCTCCATGCTTTTTATTAAATATGGTTTTCCAGGTGTTAACTCTCCAATATTGTAAATCTTGTTCACGTATTCTCCGGTCCCCAAACGTGTAAGCATCGAGCAGGAATCCATATTGATTTACTACTACATATCAATTTCATAGCCTTAATATAGGTGGTTATTATGCTACATAATCAAAGACATGTTTTTTTATCATTACTCAGCAATTTCATCGTCGGATATAAAATTAGCAACCTTGCATAATATTTTCACACATAGCAGATAGCTATTATTTACTTGTAATCAATACAATTTCTGTGTAACATAAAACGCTGTGAGAACAATCGCCGGATGTCAATTAACAGCTTGCATATTATTTGCATCATGCAATATTTGTGTAATATAACACGTTCCAGGTGCTTCAAAAACATATTTTTATCATTACTCAGCAATTGCATCGTCGCCGGAAGTGATTCAGCAAGCTTGCATAATATTTGCACACTTATGCAAATGTAATAACATTACACAACATATATATCTACATTGATTTATCTGCTACAATTACTGTATTACGAAATAATAATGTCACATTCTGATGAATTTAATGTTGGTAATAATGTATGGCTTAAATTAAATACGCTAAACAAACCACTCAATTTTACTTCAAAATGTATTACATTGGAATAATAATAATAAAATGAGAAGAATGTATGTGTTTAATTTACAAGTGTGCTAGATTAATTTTTTTTATAAATTGGCTTAAAGTACAACCATTTACGCCATAAATAATTCCCCCATTCCAATTTCAATTAACATTTTATAAATTGGCTTAAAGTACAACCATTTACGCCATAAATAATTCCCCCATTCCAATTTCAATTAACACTTGCGAATTTCCCTTACCCATTACTATTTATCAATTAAATTACTATTACATTAGAATTTTATCAAATCCCCCCCCCCATTTCCAACTTCAATTACTCCAACTTCAATTACATATTTATAACGTCGCACTTTAATCTTCTTTATGACGAATAATAATAATAATAATAATAATGAGAAGAAGAAGAAGAAGAAGAAGAAGAAGCAATTACTATATTACGAACTGCTTCGGTAATAATGTATGGCTTAAAATGAATCCAATAAATGTTACTTCAAAATGTATTAAATTATTAATCAATCCAATAAATGTTACTTCAAAATGTATTAAATTGGAACCATAATAATAATAATAATAATAATAATAATAATAATAATAATAATAATGATAATAAGCTGGCCATTATTCAGCACTTGCGTCTTCACCGGATGTGAATTAACAGCTTGCATATTATTTGCATCATGCAATATTTGTGTAATATGACACGTTGCAGGTGCTTAAAGAACATGCTTTTATCATTACTCAGCAATTGCATCGTCGCCGGAAGTGATTCAGCAAGCTTGCATAATATTTGCACACTTATGCATTACACAACATATACATCTACGTTGATTTATCTGCCACAATTACTGCTCTAAATCATAATAATGTCACATTCTGATGAATTTAATGTTAGTAATAATGTATGGCTTA